>NC_047141.1:14760925-15106118 GCF_009829125.3 Periophthalmus magnuspinnatus
TCACCTTTTTTTATTATTTATCATAACTCCAACAAAAGAGTGCATTTTGGTATTGAATGTGGCAAGTGTGGTCTTCACCTGAATGAGATTTCACTTGGTTGAACTGAGGTGAACTTTGAGTTTTGAACTTCAACTTTGTGTGTTCAGACAATGCACAGTCTAACAGCATACAAATGTTGCTTGAGGATAGATGATGAAAAGTTTAATGCATGAAGTGAAAGAGAATATTCATTTTTCTTGCAAGAGGATACAGGTCTTGGAATGCTAATACAGGTATCCATGGGGTTTCAGAATCATGAGAAATTAGGACTGTTGCCATAGTGATTAACTTTTGGATGGGAAAAAAGTCTTCAAAATGTTGCATATAAGAGAAAGCTGAAACTCGTGAACAGCAGCTATACATCTACTGCTGGTAAAAATCACAAGTTGGAAGTGGGTAGTGAAGAAAATTGTACTGCTGTGCAAAGGAGACTGCCAGATCAGTCCCTGTTAACTGGCCTATGTCATCAATTCAATTTAATTTAATTTTATTTATATGGCACATTTAAAATACAACTTAAGCTGCCTAAAGTGCTTCACATAAACAACAACAAACAAAACCAGATATACGTAAAATACGACGCATAGGCAATAAGACGATAAAACACCAAGATATCCTGCTTAGCTAGAACCAAATGCCAGGGAGAAGAGGTGGTATAATACTCCCTACAACAGCACAGCCAGGCTTGGATGAACAATACCACAATTTGTTGAGCAGTCAAGATCTTTAGGTTGTTGCTAAATAAGCTTTTCTTGTGTTAGACTTCAAGTTCTGTTGATCATCATTGACATTATTGTACGTGTGAAGCACTTTGGGCAGCTGCTAATTGTGCTATAGAAATAAAACTGACATTGACGTTACCTACAGTTGAAACTTTAAAGCAGACCTTTTATGTTTGTGTCTGCTGTATAGCTCTATTCTATGAAACCGTGGACCATTATGTCATAATTTGCACTTTTTAAATCAGAACATTCATCTAAAAGGCTTAATAAAAGAAAATGAGAAAGTTAGAAAACTGTGGTGCCCAATGGGAGCTGACGTCGCCGTAAATGTCATCACAGCAAAGAGTCAGCACCTCAGATGGATAGCTGCAGATCACATTTGCGGGCAGCAGTTTTTTTTTTTAAATTTGTACCAAAAAGACTACACAACACTGCCGAATCCGCCATATCACGATTAAAAAAATAATACTGGAGACTGAAGTAAGTAGAGAGCAGTGCGCTTATTCCGGTGGCAATGAAAACGAGGAGTTATCACAATATGACGTCTTGAAAATAAGCTATTAAAGATTTCTCAAACATGCACAAATCACCCCAAATACAACTTTACCTGAGTAAATGATGAGAGGAAACAACTATAACATGATTAAAAGCTCTAAACAGTTTATTTTGCATAATAGGTCTGCTTTAAAATATCTGCATTTTGATTTAGGGAGAAACCACAGCTTTATATGTATTTGTATGTGTTGAATGTAGTGACAGTCAGATTACACAGAAGTTGAAAAGATTCTCATTCAAATGCCAGTTTAAAGTATAAAACACAAACGTGTCCTTTAAAACTCTGTAATTCAGAATAATCAGTTGGCATTTTAAGCTGGGTTCAAATGTCAAAACTGATGCCAAAGTGTTCATTTAGAGAGTGGTTGGTATGACTAACAAGAGCATGACACGTCTGTGAGTGAACCCTGCTCTGTTAAACCAGTCCACAGTGAGTCATATCCAAAATACTGTCATAAATGATTTTTTTTTTTTTGTACTTTTGGCCTTTTTAGCACAACACAAAAACACTGAAAGTACTGTGAAAAACATGACCTATTCAAATTAGTGCAATAGTGTGATTTTTTGTGATAATTTGTTAGAAAACCAAGGATCAGTGGTGTGAAATTTCTTTTATCTTGTTAATTTTTCTATGAATTTTTATCTTTGTTAAAATAAATATTTTTTTTTTCCTCAGTTTTATATTTTTATTAAAGGAAAAAAAAAAAAAAAGTCTTATACAGTTGCTTAGTGCCAGTAGCACCATTCAATAAAGCCTACTGATACCTTTCTTTCACGTCCGTCTGAGTCTTTCCAGGTTGAAATAAAATAATTGTGACGCATTTCGAAACAAAATGAAGTCATTTACATACTTTACAGTACTTCAAGAGCTTTTTTATTCTCCTATTTATATCCCATCAACTTAACCTTGTCATTCAGAAAGTTTGACGTCACTAATCTGTTCATAAACTAAAGCACAGGTGACATAATATACAACGTAAATGTAAGAAAATTCAGGATTTTAAAACTAAAATGTGAAATTGTGACATCCCAAATACGAAATGTTAGCCACTGAGTCAAAAATATATCTTATTAAAATTCCTATTCGGCATAATAATAATAAGGTATCCTGTCTCTTCCGCTGCCTACACAATGTACTCATCCTTAAGCATACTGTATATATCACTCCTATATATGAGCCTATCATGGCTATTGGACATATTAGGTCAGTAAGTTCTCCAGTCCCCTAGCTGAACAAAGTTTGTAATAGTCCATTAAATTTGCTGTTCTTATGGCAGCTCTTGGGTTATCAGTGCATTTCTGGTTTAAAATTGCAATAGTGGCTGTTTTTTAATTCACATAAGAACCAGCCCTCTGATGCTGCCAATAGTAACCGTACTTTACTTACTGTGGTTTTAGCTAAACCCCCTAGTGTTAAAAATATGTAGGACAATCTCTGGATACCCTGGATAGTGGACATGTTATTTACCGGGCCATCTCAGTGAATTTGGAACTACTGGAGATAATGCACCACTGTGCCTAGAAATAAAGTTTTGGAACGTGGAACGCACCAAGAAAATTATGAGTCGGCCGCTGTTTGATACTGCGTTATGTAAGTAAGTGTCCCCATTCCATGCGTCACCCCTGCATGAGCCATATGCTTTGTGTCTCTATTCAATTCTCTCTGGCCTAAATATGTCATTCCTAAATTGGTTACTTCCCAATTGTGGCGATGGCTGGACTTCTTAAGCTAAGTTAAATTTAGCTGGAGTTCGGAATCTTGAAGATAAAAGTAACAGCGAGATCGCCACCCACAAATGTTTCCTGCGCTGTGCATGTATTTAGAATAGAGCAAACATTTTCACAAAAGCAAGTGGAGTTTTGAAAGAGAAAGTTGCATTATCTGTGTGCGTGGGTTGCTTATTAAAGGCCATATCAACTTTTGTTTTGCTTTCTAATGTAACAGTTAAGTGTAGGTCCAGTTTTCCAATATATATATATAATTTGAAAGCTCTAGTTACAATTCAGAGATCGAGGATGTTTTAGTTGCAAGTTGCTGACCATATTTCAGTCTGTTAACATTTATGTAATTACTGTACAGTGTGTCCATCGTTACCGAGGAGGGTATCAGCCATCTATAATTATACCAATCATCTGTCACCAGCAAGAACTGACCAGCCAATCAGCTTTGAAGAATGTAGAGATTATCAGATGTCTTTTGATAAACTGTCTATGAAAATAAATCTTACATATGACTAGTTTAGTGACATGGGAGCAGTAAATGTACTTTTTTTTTTGTTTTTACTTTTCCATCTATAGCTTTCAAGATGCTGTTTTTACTGTCTTAAAAGTGTGAAAAACTGACTTTTTTCTAACTTAGTGGTCCAAAGATATCTCAATTACCATATGCATTTGGAGCATCCTAAATATTTACTGCGTTTCAGTTTCTAAGCGCGTTTCATGACATTCAGAGACAACTAACACGCTAACCACGCACTTCTTGCTTGTCGGGCTATCCTGCTTATGCAACATATCTATAGTGGAGGAGACAAAGTTTGCCAAAACAGATGGGAAAAAAAAAATCTCTTGGAATATCTCTCCATCTATAGCTTTAAAGATGCTGTTTTTACTGTCTTAACGTGAAAAACAAACTTAGTTCATTTTAAACTTAGTGGTCCAAAGTTATCCCACTTACCATATGCATTCAGAGCATCCTAAATATTCACTGCATTTGAGAGACAACTAGAACGCTAACCACGCACTTCTTGCTTATAGGACAATCCTGCTTCTGCAACACATCTTTTTTTTTTTTACAGCATTACCAGACAATGCAAACACCCCTCCCACCCCCTGTACCCACTGGAGGAACATACTAAAACAAGAAAAAAATCAAATTAAAATAAAAAAATATATATATATAATGAAAACAAATAAATAAATAAATGATAAATAATAATAAAAAATAATAAATTATGGATTAATAAAAGAAAAAAGAATAGAATGGAAAAAGTAATACTAATAGTGTAGGGCCTTTAATTCTTGAATGCTATCTGTCTTTTTGAATTATCTGTCTCTTTGAATACAATTCTTGATGGAAACCCTACACAAAACTCATATTGTTCGTGTCTGTCTTGGCTGGTTGACGTCACCGTTCTTATCCCCACAACCTCACGCCTACTGTTTCTTGTCACCACAGCCTCGGCACAGATGATTCCTTCTAACACCATCACACTAAGACATTGCATCTTTGCCATCATTGTCTTGGGCTTTACACAATGGGATTCTTGCGTGACCTCTCTGCAACCGTCCGCACCTGCTTCTCGCAATCATCCTCTGCAGCTTCAGACTTGCCGAGCTATTGTTTACGTTGTCTTCGCTAATCTTTGCTTGTTCTTAAAGGTCCTACATTACGCCAAATGTATTCTCGTGAGCTTTAAGTCGCGCTGTAATGCCGTTATCTCCTCCAAAACATACCTGGAGCTGTGGTTTGTTTTGTTTTTTTCATTCGCACACATTTAAGTAATCCTGGTTTATTAGTCTGTCTACATCGCCAAAGCTCAAAATGCTCTGTTCAACCTTGTGATGTCATGTCGTGGTGGGGTTTAAGCATGTGTGAATGAACGAAAACAAGAAAACAGCATAATACGGGCCCTTTAAGCCTTTCTTGTCCTCTCACACGGAGCATGTTGCATTTCGTCCCCCAGGACCCATGTCACGCTTTGTTCCTCCCTTTTTTTTTTCTTTTGTCTTTACAAGATACTCTCTCAAGCTAGCTGTTTACCTCTCCAATTAAATTAAACGAATCAAAATGAGTACTAATTGCTCTTTACTTGGCAAGCATGGAAAATTACTTTGTGTAGCAAGGGCAGATTTTTTTCATCCTTGCGCAGCCAAAAGTCACGACCACTATAAGGCAATATGTCTAAATGGATAAACGCTAATTAAATAGTGTAATTAAAATACGCGGTGGGAACAACTGAGGAGATGGTCATGCACAATTTAGCGCAGCTCAGCGTGTCGCTAGCAGCCTGACGGGCTCGGTGAGTGACGCTCCTGTGAATTATTTATTATAGCGATGTGTTTAGCTGCTGTTTGTGGAGCCAGCGTGACAAAAATAAACATCAAGCTCCAAGCGGTGTGAAATCCCGGTTTGTTTTTTACATTGACATCTGTATTGGAAGATAGCTTGTGTCAAGAGGTTTCTATTATCATTTTGGGACACGGTTTGTAAATGCGCTTTGGGTTTTTGAGTGAAGCTTATGGCATGGAAGATGAGTTATGTTGTTTTTGTAGGAGGATGTTTGACTTCTTTATAGGCTGCCATGTTAAGTGAGCACCCACATTGAGGACATGAGCCCCCAGTTAGCTCCTCTAACGAAAATGTCTGGCGCCGCCCCTGTAAATACCATTCCTTTGCCTGGAATTTTCGACAATATGGCATTTAGCATTTCTATTTCAGTTGCGCGTTTACTGCTCATGCAATGCTGTGGGACATTGTTGGAAAGGTATTAACATCTCTATGGATACGAGCAGGTCATGTGACAAACCCTACACCAGAACTTACATAATGCACCTGTCTTTCTTTCTTTAATCTACACAAAGGCTGAAATAATCTAGAACCGTACGGTCTTGATTTACATATATTACACACACTGTATATGAACTGTTGTCATGAGCGATGTCGAATTACCATGGCATTTTCTTATACCTGTTTCATTACGGAGTTGGAGAAGGCCCAAGCACATCTTAGTAACTGTCGCCCCGGGGTGAGGTAGACTGGATAATGGCCGTTAAGTTGAAAGGAGAACAGGGCAACAGTAAATGGACTTACTTTGCATAATCTGACCTATAGTTGCATTGGATCATTGGATCGTGTAAATTTTTCTTTCAACTTTTACATTTTTTCCAAAGGTGATGTTGAGCATATTGTTGTGTTGCCGTCAATATGACACATCCGAATGTTAAAAGTACAGAAATAGCACAAGGTGAGTAACACACGGTAAGTGCCAAATGTTCAGTGCAGGGAACATAGTGTGATGCCTCAGCCCCAAAGTACTGGCTAGAGGCAAAAGGGGAAAAAAATAGTGGCTTTTAAAAGATTTTTTTTAAGTAAAATAATGGATTTTTAAAGTTTTATGTTAGAAAAATATTCCCTGAAAGTTACATGAGGAACTTTTGGGACCCATATCCACGGACAAACTCTTCACAACATGTCTTTTTGTTGGAAATACCAGTTTTTGATAGCTCCGTTGATATAGTTATTCCAAAGAGTTTTTATGGTTGACTTGAAACTCAACTTTCAGTCCATTCATCTGTATAAACATTCTGAGAAAACATTTAGAAAATTATTTATCAGAATACTTATGAAACAGCATGATTAAAAGTTGACCGCTGTGTACTTTTGGGAATAAAACCTGTCTGCAAGCCGAAAAAAAAAAAAAAAAAAAGAATTTCTGAAATACCGTAATGATTGGATCTCCCAAGAAAAGCTTTGCGTTGAATGGCCTTTTATGTTACGTCTAAGTCTCCAATGAAACAGCAATTTGAACAGAATTCTCTTCAATATAACCTTGAGTAATTCCAATTCTATATGTGCACAATACTACAATAGAACAAACTTACCACTAACAGTGACCCATGAGAAATAGGGCTCTGAATGACTCCAGTGTCTGTTAGATGACACCGTCTGTAAGGGAGAAAGACCACCAGTTACTAAAGATTGGATTTTTCAGATGCGTTGACTTGCAGATCAGTCTTTTTACTTTGCTGGTTTCAACCCCAGGAAACAGCTTTTCCAATTTGATTTGAGCATTTTGAAAATCGTATTTTACTAGTAGCGCGAACCAAGTATATTATGTTAAACTGTGAATTTTGGGCAGGAGATGAGCGCTGTATTTGAGGCAAGATATAACAGACAAAACCATTTTTTCAGAATTTTATTTTATTTTTTTCTCAGTTTGCTCTCAACATATAAAGTCTGTGTAATCCCCATGATCCATAGTAAAAGAAAAAAAAAATTAGCTTGGGGATTGTAACTTCAAAGACTTTCTAATCTTATATCTAACAAGATTTTGATGGATTTGTTGCTATCAAAGCCTGGTGTTTCTAAGTTTGACAAAAAAATATAAAGTTTGAATTTTTTTTTTCACCAATTTATCACGTTTACTCAAATACTAATATCCAGAATTACCTCTATATGTATTTTTTTTTTTAGCATTTAACATGTCAACTTACTGAAGCAAGGTCATTTTAACATACATGATGAAAAACTTGCAATATTTGCTATATAATATGTAATATAGCAAAGGTGTAATGTAGCCGCTTCGTGTTTAATGCATCTGTTTGATTAATTGTCCCTCTGAAGATTATGATGTCTTAGGAGCAAAATTGGCAGATAGGGGGGATTGAAATGCCTCCCCTTTTCTACCCCTTTTCCATTTGGATAAATTAATAGGCAGTGTACCACAGGGCCTGCTTTTATTTAAAAAATAAAAACAAGTCACTTCTCCTTTGTTTCTCTGTCCATCTTGCCACCTAGCTTCGTCTTCCTCCCTGACTGCGAGTGCACTGAATTATGGGAAAGATTAATTGCAGCATAGTGCACTGTGGTTACTGTCAGCAGCATCCCCCTCTGGACTTTACGACAAGTGAGTGTAGAGGGAGGGGGGACAAGGGGGAGGGCGTTTGAGCGAGAGCAGGATTAGACCAGTGAAATGTCATTCAGGATATGAAAGTGTACAGTTTGTGTGGTGCTAATCTGGCTGGCCATACCATTTGAATTCTATTATATTCCTCCTGAATGTCATTTTAAAGCCATGTGGATCCAATAGGCGGAATTATTAGAGCCATAAATCAGTGTTGTAAGTGGCCTTCTCAATAAATATGTTTGGGATGGGGATCAAACGAGTTTTGCCTTAAACTCATAGGGGTGATAAGCTTTTTTTTTTTTTTGACACAGCAAAGTGTGTCCTGCTGGTAATTTTTTTTTTCAATTTTTTTGTCCTTGTTTACCAAAAACAATATCAGGAAAGGCAATAGTTTGTATTGAGTCAAATCTATCACAACAGTAGGTCTTTTTTTTTTTTTCTTTTTATTTGTAGTTGTTTGAAATTGGTATGGGCATAAATGTTCACTATATTGAATTGATATACAGACAGTGCATGTAGAGACATTGTGGCCTTTTTAGGTGTTTTGTAATAACCTGCAACACACATACATGATTTTTTTCCTTTTTTTTGGTAAACTGTTTTAGATCAACAATATTGATTGTAGAAACAAGGCCCATTGACCTCCTGTTCAAACCTGCTGAGAGAACCTACCTTCCTTGTAGCACACACAGTAGCAACCAGTACATTTTCAGTTACGTATTTTAATGTTTGAGGATTTTTTTTACTCTGCATGTATGACCCGAAGTCAGAACAATTTTTGTAAATAAATGGTAAATGGTCAAATTTTTATATTGTGCTTTCACACCTTAAGCCACTCGCTTTACATCAAAGAACCACTGACCCATTCATACACCAGTGTACACCGACACTGGGGGCGAGGAGGGTTAAGTGTCTTGCCCAAGGACACAATGACAGCATTCATCTGTGAGAGCTGGAATCGCACCGCCAACCTGTGGGTGAGTGGATCTGACCGTTCTACCAATGATGTTTTTTTATGTCGAGAGTGGGAATTGAACCGCGGGCCTTCAGAGCAGTGGACAAAAGTCAGTCCAGGGCAGAGGGTGGGAATAGGGGGTAGGTGAAATAGAATTTTTTGGAGCACTTGAGCCTTGAATGCAGGAAAATAAAGATTACTCAAACACAAATCAACTGAAATCGAACTTTGATTGAGCTAATGAACATGTCCCCTTTAAATGTATTGTTGTTAAAGCTATTTACAAAATTTGCCTTCATTACACACAAACATCAACACCAAACAAAACTGTAAATCTATTTGTGAATGAACAATGGACTGGCCTCTCTTATGCAAAAGTATGTTTTTTTTCTTTTTTTTTTCTTCCCCCTATTTTTAACGGACAAGTACAAATTGCTTGGCACATAATGAGAGGTGCGTCAGGTGCTGTCACGCTCGCGCCTCCATGCTGGGCCTCTCCACGTGGGATTGCATTGACTACTGTCGCCGAGCTACTCTGCGTTGCCCCCCATCAAGTTCCACAATAAACCAGTCACTAGAATCACACACGTACAGTACAAACATGTCCGCACACACGGGCCCAAAATAATCCAAAAAGCGTATAACTCATACTCCCCACACACCAAGCACAATCCCTCTATATCCCTATTTTCTCATCTAGATAGTGTAACGCTACAGTAGTCTCCAATTCCATTTTCAGGACTGACTTTTCACCCAGGTTGGCAGTCTCTCACTTATTTCTCTCTCTGCATCTGCCTCTCCTCCACTTTACAAGTTGTGGGTTTTTTTTGTTGTTGTTGTTTTTGCATGTATTTTCGGTCATACAAATGTTGCAGTAGCATTTTTTTTTTAATTTGTGAGGAAACTGTTGTGGTTATTAAAAAGTTGTGCAAAGAAAAAGCACCTGCTCACACTTGAATTTAAGCAGTTAGTTTGGTTTTACTGCAAAAGAAGGTTGAAATCTGCCAACTGGAAATTGGTAGAATTTCAGATAATAATGATAATAGCAATAATAATAATAATAATGATGCAGTTGTCCCTCACTATAACGCCTTTTGCGGTCTTGCTGTTTTGCAGATTTTTTGTGTGCAGTTTTCCATGCTTTTTCAACAGTGTATGAACGTGCATTGTGTTCTGCGTTCTGATTGGCTGTTGGACTGTAGACCATTGTCCATCAGTCTCCTCCGTGCCGTGTCTCCTGTACAGTACAGAGTGCGCTCAGCCAAATTTCCATAAATGTTGGATCGCAATGTGACTCTGAAGTGCTGTATGTTTGCAAGTTTTCTCCCCGACAAAACCCATAATGTCGCTGAAACGTTCTGCACCGACAAAGGCACCTACGAAGGTTTGAACTTTGAGAGTGTTTAAACAAGAGAGAAATGTGAGGAAATGTAAATGCCTGTCTGAAAAAGGTGTATAAAGTGTGTGGTGATGGGCTTTACAGCCTTAAAACATATATAATAATTGTAAAAAATAAAGCTGATACTTTGTGGATTTCGCCTATTGCGGATTATTTTTAGAATGTAACCCCCGCGATAAACAAGGGACCACTGTCCTACTATTGATACTATTATTAATACTACTACTGTTAGGCATGGCAAGTTTATTTGTACAGCACAAATTCGTACACGAAGTAATCCAAAGAATAAGAACGGCATTCAAATCACAATACAACAAATCAAAACATAAATAATCACTATAAAATGTACATTAAACCAGAAGAGTGCAGAATAAAAAACATATGCACAGCTAAACAGAACCATTTTGAGCCTGGATTTAAACATTGTCAAAGTAGAGCCCTGTCTCACATCTTCAGAAAGACTGTTTTATGTTTTAGCTGCATAAAACTGAAACGCTGACTCCCCATGTTTAGTCCTGACTCTGAGCACCAGCAGGAGGCCGGTCCCTGAAGTCCTTAGAGTGCGAGATGGTTCATATGGCACTAACATAGCCAGTACAATACTTTACTACTTGCACTTGGTTACCTCCCACCACTGTATTTGACACATGTGAACTGTTACACAACTATTGCCTACGATTCTTAAACTTATCCATAGTCCTTTTGCGTAAGATCCTCCATATTCTCTCTAACTTTATAAGGCCATTGCTATTCTGCGTATCATTGGTGTCTGGAACATTTAATTTATTTGATTAGGACAACTCGAAATAAAATTATAGAGCCAGTAATGCAGTGTAAGCCTTTGCTATTCCCCTTTTGCATTTACTCTGGACAACTTTAGCTGTCAAGGTCTTCAAGGATCCCTCTGGCGCTGCCTCATCAATTACTCAGCTACTCGATAACTACTGGCACACTCAAGTACAACAGTGAATGAGATCTCTGCACAATAGGACAGGGGCCAATAATGACTGTGAGAGCTCAGTTCAGGTTTTATACTAGGTGGGCAGGTCTATCAGTTCTTTCCTTACCAATGGGTATAAATGTGTGTGACTTTTGTAATGATTTAGACACGTTTCTACTAAGGACATTTCAGACTCAATTTAATGATAATAAGGAAAAGACTTGATACCAGTTTCAGTCCCACTGTGATAATACGCAAAATTTAACTTTTTAGGATTAGCATGTGGGTATTTCTGGGTATTTCAGTTCATTTTAAAACTATTCAAGAAAAGTAGCATTTTTCTTTTCAGTATCGGTCGTTCATGTCCATTTTTTTTATTTTTTTTGTCTTTTTGTGTGAATTGTGAATGTGTTTATATGTGTTTACTACTTTTGACATTTTACATACTTATTGAAGATATCAAATATAAGATGCAGAAGAGTTAAATAACAACTTTTTTTTTTCTTTTAAATATGTTCGAATGCTCAAATGTCTATGTAATCCCTCAGCTGTCCAGGTATGATCCATAGCAAAAGAATGTTTCGCAGCTCATCCAAGCGTCTTTACTCCAAAGAATTGATTTTTTCTTTTGCTTTAAGTACTGAAATGCTTTGCTTTGTTGACAGCGCTGCAAACCTTTAGACTTCTGTCAATGAGCTTTATGATGAAGCCAAATGAAATGGTTTTCACTTCACAGCAGTGCCTTGTCATAGTCAAGAAATGGTAAAAGTATAAACCAGGGTTCAAAGCAAAGGTTGGTAAATATCTAATATTATTATTATTATTATTTTTTTTTTTTCCCAACATTCCATGTGTGCATTCATAGTTTTGATGCCTTCAGTGTGAATCTATTGTACAAAAAAATCATGGCGATAAAGAAGAAACATAAATGAAAGTGTGTCCAAACATGTGACTGGTAGTGCAGCTGGGAGAATTATATATTGTGCATGTTCAGGGATTGACCAAACCTAGAAGTTAACGCTAACACAAACATGAACCTAGCCAAAGAAACTGATCAAAATGGTACCGTTTTTCCTCCAACACAGCACCAAATTGGCCAAAAAAAGTTCAGCGCATGTGCTTGGTCAAAACCATTACATACGAGGTCTCAGTATTGGATTTCAACTCTCACAGTGAGTTTCGTTTGCATTTTTCTCAAATACTAAGAACACAACTGAGACACACACCACGCACACCCCAAATCCTTTAATCAAACTAATATAAGATGTGAAACGTGTCTCGTAGCATATGTCTCTGTTTTGGCCCAGTGATGTCAGTTTAAGCGTCATTATCATCATTATCGCTTGTGCTTTCGAATAAATAAAAAAAAATCCCATATTTTGATGCTAACTCTTGCCTCTTGTTTTCTCCAGATCTTCCCATTTCACGCTTTGTCAAAGTCACTTATTTCATTTGCCTTTGCTGAGCACTACTTTTTAAACTTTACCCGTTTACTCATTAGATGACTGATACGGGGAAAGCTGAGAGCAACGTGGTGTAACTCTCAAAGTGGGGTTGCATCAAGTTACAAATGTTTACATAAAGGTTTAAGGTAGAATATTGGAAATTTTGTGTATAAATGTGTGACTGGTTGCCTTAATCTTTAATCCTATATAATGCATTGATCAAGGCTTTAAAAAACACGTATTGTGTTTGAGCCTGCTATATAGTTATAATCTACGACAGCCGTGAATCATTGTTATTTGCACATTTGAAATCACAATATTAATTTAAAACCACTTCTGGTTTCGATGCCCAATGGGAGCCGTAAACGGCGTCACAACAAAGCCATGTTTGTGCCAAAATGACTACACGACACTGCCGAATCCTACGCTTATCAAGATTAAGAAAGAATAAGCAATTAAAGATTGCTCAAACATGCACGAATCGCTCCAAATACAAATTCAAGACAGTAAATGAGAAGCAGAAACAACTATCATATGGTTAAAATCTCTGAAAAGTCGATTTTGCATTATAGGTCTGCAGGATGAAGTTGGCTGTTTGGATATTGAACGCAATTTTGGCACTGCAATGATCCAAAATGGGATAAGTTATTATTAGAGACACCCGAATTCACACCTGGATACCTACTGGATATGTAAAATGCTGACGTCCACATATGTGAGGTTGTATTTTGGACGAGAGGCCGCACACAAAAGACAGCAGTATTTGTAGTGGTAAGTTACCTATTTCGCTTTTTCTTCTCGGGGGCATGATCATTTTAAAAGGATAGATGGAAGGGATTTGCAAGAGCTTACTATGCCTTTCAGTTCCAAAGTGTATTGTGCAAAAGGAAAATTGTTCCCTTTAAATGTGGTTCAAGACATTCAGCTCTTTCTTTGTCCCGTGATCGTATGTCGGTGATTGCTTATGAGTATGAGTATGGCTTTAAAGGTTTAAAGGCGAAATATCTAGAAACAGTAACTCCAACTCGCACAAAAGTATACCCCAAAAACATGACGCTAAGATTGAGTTTGGATTTGGATTTTTTGTGTTTCCATCAGTGTTAGCAGAGTAATTGACCTAGCGCTGAGCAATTAGTTGAAGTTTAAATTAGATGGAGATTGAGTCTTGTTTAATCGTTATAGAACATAATATTATTGGGTCTACAGCCAATCCTCTGTCAGTAAAACTATGTGGATTGGATTTTAGACTTGAGAGGAAGAAATCTGACTATTTTTATGTTCAGTAGCAAGTTCATAAGAGACATTTTTTTATACTTTGAAAAAAAAAAAAAGATTCAAGGTTCAAAATGAGGTAGAAAATGTGATTCTTTCGATTTTTACGATATCACCATAGACTGTAATCTGCAAACAGCCACATTCCAAAAAGGAAGTGATCATGGTGTCCAGCTCTATCAGCTCTGGCTCCAATTCACTTTACCTTGAGAAACTGTCACACTTCTCTCCGTAACTGCTTCTGTCAGACTCAGGTCTTAAAATGTTCATATTAATCCGCTCTACATAATCCTACTATTTTTATTTCGCTATTGTGTCTGTAACTCAAGATATGAACATTAATAAGAGATAAATCAGCTGCATTCTTTCCTCGAAGGTCGCTCCAGCAAAATGTTTGATAGTCAACGGCTGCTCCCTGCTAAACCAACGGTGCGGGAGGAAAGTAGCATTACCTTCAACAACTTTGCTTCAGATTGGCTCTTTGGTTGCTATGATACTCGTGGTCGGAAATCCAAATAAGGAACTCGCCTCCAAATTCACCCGTATAGCTGCTAACCTCGATGAGCTTCATTTGACTGGAGCCAAACACTATAAATTACATCGTACTCCCTTAGTCCACTTCTTTCTACAGTCTATGGATATCACCCAGTGCTAAAGTGACCATTGATTACACTTACAACATATTTAGATAAAAAAATGTGCCTAAATTCCAATAAAATCCATTAACATACAGGCAAAAACAAAGCTGCATGGTTGGATCACACCTCCAATTGTCCATCCGTCTCCCACCATCTCCCTATCTGTTTCTCACTTACATTTCTTTTTCACAGTTTATTCTGAACTCATCCATGTTTACCATTGTGCGTTATATCATCCTGCTAGCATTCTATTTCACCAAGAACGCATTTTGAAATTGCAGGAAGCTCTGGTGAAGGCCCGCAGATGGTTCAACATTGGCGAGTCATGTGGTCAGTCTATAAATCTGTTACATTCTAATTCTCCAACGCAACCCACGCAAAAATTCGGCTCTCTCCCAAAAATCTCTGCTCCATCAACACGCAACATGTTGTTTTTTTTCCCAACTGGGCTTCTGTCTGCTTCATTTTCATGCAGAGGTACATTTTGTGCGTTTGTGAATATGTATGGCGTCTGATGTGTGCGTGTGTGGTCTTTTGAAAACGCACAAATGGAGGTTGTCTGTTATTGTTGATCTGTCAGTCTTCTTGTCACGGCTGTCACGGAGCGGAGGAGACGGCGGAGAGGAGAGAGGAAAGAACAAACGAAGAATGCTCGCCGAGGCATTTAGACGCCAGGAGTTTGATACAGACTATTGTGTGTGTCAGGCGGTTTCAAGTTTAGCCCCGCGATGATCAAGAGAAAACTGGAGACGCTGTAAGAAGTGAAGACAGCTAGAGGAGAGGTATTAGAGACTTTTTTGGAATGACTTGCTCTTTCTGCTCATTTCAAACATATTTGGAGTATTCAAATAAAGCGTTTAAGTAAGAGTGATGAACTAGTAAGAGTCTATGGGTTGCTGTAAGCTCTCGTTCATCAAGAAATGGTCCACGGTACAAAAGATTTCAAGGGTAATCATCCGGACACTGTTTCATTTCATTGTTTCATTTCAGACTGCAGCTACAAGCTTCTCAGGCCAGTACCACAACACTGAAAATGAGAGTCAAGATGAATTAGATTATATTAATGCATTCAATAATTATTTAAGTAAAAGTGCAGTCAGTCACATAACGTCGTGAAGTCAAAATGCTACTTACTACGACTAGTGATGTCAGCTCTTTTGTATGGTTCCTTAAAGTGAACAGTTGGAACCGGATATCATGTTTGAAAAGAACCAAATCGTTTTCTACCTACTTTGTATGCATTTTTACACTGATTAACATTGAACCAACCCAAGCATCAACGCAGAAGCAGAGCAGGCGAGTAGTAGTGGTAGTAGTAGTAGCAGTAGTAGTAATAGTAGTAATAATATGTGTTGGATGTTCATGATTCCAAAGGGTAAACACACTCCCACTCTCAATTAGACAGATCTTACCCTTGATCATTTCTCTCTGTGATTAGTTTGTAGATAAAATGAGTTCTCACATTGGCTTCTGTCATATAAATAAACAGCAAAAGATCCAGTCTTTTGAACGGCTCTTTGAAGAGAATGGATCCAAAAGATTCAGATTCCACAAAGAAGCTGAAAGTCGCATCACTAACTACAAGTACTATGGTCATAATTAACCAAGCTTTTACTATAGTATGTATTTCCACAACTTTTGGATATTTTTAACTTCGTGTCAAACTGGGTGTTTTCAGAAGTGGAATCGGAATGTGCAATCAGCAGTAGAAGTAGTAACATCGGCAGGAAGTACTTGGTAAAGTAGTACACCTTCTACAGCCACAAACCTCAAAAGCAATAGTTTTAACGTCTTTAATAGAAGATGGTAGATAAGGCTTGGATGAGGCATCAGTGTTCATTTGATAAATTGTTGAAGTGCGCTCAAATGTACAAACCCATAATTGTTTCGGGGCGTCTTTCTGATTCTTTTTAGTGTTTAACTTAAATGAGATGGTTTTCCAGACATACTCCGAGTATCACATCTGAGAGAGCGCACAAATAGCATTCACAATGTTCTAATGACACGGTCCCAGACTAAATCAAATTTCTGTTTATCTGATGTAAACATGCTCCGATCTCATTATGACCCAGGTCAGGTGTGGCAGCCGCCGTTGGAGCTGCTTTGCATTCTGGGAAAAGGCTCGACATGTAAACAGAAGGCAGCGTAGCCGTAGCATGAGAAGGTAATAAATCAAGATGGGCGACTGGCTGAAATATGAATTGCTTCAAAACACACAAGCCCTTTGGTGTTTGGAATCTGCTCAGCTGCAAAGGTTCATATTGGCAGATAGTCGTAAATGATATCGCTACACATTAAATTAAGGTTTTTAAGTTATTTTGTATTAGCATGTTTTCGTTCAGCATATAATGGCCTATAGATTCACCAAAATGTATGGGGTTAGAGTAGATTTTGACAATTAGAGATGGTTTATGACTTAGAGCTTTTTGGGAAAGTAAATTAAAAAAAGTTATTTGGAGAATAAAAAATCGAGTTTTAAGTGTAGTAGCTTAGATAGCTGCTTGTCCATTTGTGCCAGTTGCAAGAAATGGCAAAAGGTCACACACTCACACAAGATTTCCATCCAGTGTTGCATTAATTTTTCACCAAGATCTTTCATTGATGATGGTAGAGTCTGACCACTGCACAAACCCTTCTCCATCACATCCCAAAGATTCTCAATGGGGTTCAGGTCTGGACTCTGTGGTGGACAATCCATGTGTGAAAATGATGTCCCATGCTCCCTGAACCACTCTTTCACAATTTGAGCCCGATGAATCCTGGCATTGTCATGTTGGAATATGCCCGTGCCATCAGGGAAGAAAAAAATTATTGATGGAATACCCTGGTCATTCAGTATATTCAGGTGTCAGCTGACCTCATTCTTTGAGCACAGACTGTTGCTGAACCTAGACCTGACCAACTGGAGGAGGCTCGAACCTATTTGCTTATTTAAATCCAGGTGGCGACTTTTTTTTTTTTTTACTTTGCTGGTTCGAGTTTCACTACCTGCTTGTCTCCATGGAGATGTTATTTTTTGCCGTCAAACGTATCCACCCTGCATTAATGTTCATACTGATGTCTTACTGCACATAAATGCTTTGGAACACATTCATTCTAACTATAAGCGAGGCAGTTGTCCACAGATCTGACCTGTCACTTAGTGTTGGAGCCTCACCAGCTTGTCTCTTTGGAGATTGGTAAGTTTAATGCCATACTGTGCAACATAACCTCTTTATTGAGACAAGTTGCATAGTGCACTTTCAATATCAAAATTAATGTTGCAGTTAAAGGCAAGGCAAGGGAAGTTTATTTGTATAGCACAATTGGTACACAAAGTAATTCAAAGTGCTTTACAGAATAAGAAAGGCATTAAAATCACAATACAGCAAATCAAAACAAGAATAATCATCGTAAAATTAACTTTAAAAGAGAAGAATGCAGAATAAAAACTTTAACTGATATGAAATAGGCCTTGATCTTTCTCTTCTAGTTATTCAGAGAGTAGAATCCAGTCTTACACGTTTAAACCTCTCCGTAACATGGATCTATAGGTGCATATGTTCCTTAAAACACTAGATGAAAATAGAACATCCAATCAATTATAAACCCCTACATGTCTTTTTTCACACCTGCTGTCCCCACATTTATCCTCATTATGTTGCCTTTTCAAAAAAAACACCTTCTCACCTTCTATTTGGCATCTTTTTCTCCGGGAGACAAAAGTTTCTCATTTGCTGATTTCAATTCGACCTGAGCGAACAAGCTGCGCCGTGGCTCAGTTGGATTTTTATAAACGCGTTAATGAGCTCTTCAAGCAATGCCCACACACTGACCGCCCGCCGACCACATGCTAGCTAACCGCAGCGCGCATCTCCGTAAACACACACACATACACACACACGTTCTACCTCACCTCGCGTCTCTTGGACCGGGCCTGTTTAGCATAGCCACATATTCTGCCAATGATATGTCAGCGGTGTTTTAATTGGGTGCTAAGTCTAGGCTAGGATGTGGTATGGCATATTTGCAGTTTGTTTATTTACTTTTTATTTTTATTTTTAGACAGGCAGGCCGTTCTTGGCGTTGTTTGCAGTGGGACTTCGCAGCATAGCAGATCGTCACCCGGGCAATGACCTGATGCAAAACGTACACATTTTGGCTTTGTTTCAACACGGAGTGAGAATTCTACCATGTGTACATTTTTGATTTATTTTTTATTAATATCTAGAGTTGTGTTTGGTCTGAAAATGCGCTATGGGTAGTATACGCAGAATGGAGTCAGCATTATTCATTAAAAGTTGGGCTGCTCAACATGGCAAAAAAGAAGAAATATAAAACAATTTTCAATTTGATTAATATCTTTCAAAAAACAAATAAAACTAATTCCATTCTAATAAATAAGGCAGACTTTTAATTAGTGCTACTTAACAGAAAAGGTCATTTTCCCCCTCCAAAATCAAAACTCTACTCCAAATAACATGTTTTTACTGTCATAGTTTTGGCTGTAGACCTTTCAATTAAAAACACCAGCTAATCCTTGTCTGTTTGGATTCATTCATTTAATTTATTATGTTTTTTTTTTTTTTTTCATTTTATTAACTGTGCACCCCTAATTATAAATAAAAAAGTTTTGAGTATAAGGGTTCATGACTGACTGTAAAGTAAAACTATGCATATGTGTGTTGTGTCTATCCTGTTATGTTACTGTATGAATTATATGTGCAAGTTTGAAATAAATATTCTAACTAACTACCTAACTAACCCAAAAGTACATCTAACTGCATGCTGTTCCTATCATATTGGTCTCGTACGATGTTTTGTCTCTGTGGGGGCATGTTTACCAAATGTTAGTGTTATTTGCTAAACTCTTATGTTATTACTTCTTATGGCATATTTAAATTGCACTTTAATACAAAAAAACAAAAACAAAAAAAAAGGCTAGATCAAAAGGATTATTTGCAGTGGTAGAATATAAAGTAAATGTAGTAAAGTACTGTACTCTAGTATACATTTTAGGCATGTGCGCTTTACTTGAGTACATTTTAAAGTGGATTTTACTTTGGATTTTACATTTGAGAGCAAGTATCAGTAGTTTCTACTCAGCTACATTTTTGAACAAGACTGAAAAGTAAAAGTTTAGTTTTTTTTCTTGTAGTTTGAGACCTGCTGAAAAGGCCGAGGGGTTAAATTTTAACATGTTCGTAGTTGGAGGAAACAAAAATATACAAATAAAAACTGTTAGGAAAAAACTATTGATTCAGTTGTTTCCGTTAAAATAAATTCAACACAAATTTTTTATCAAAATCACTAGATCTGAAGCTTTATATAATTTAATAATTTACTTTTAACTCTTTAAACAGGTACTTAAGTCAATTTTTTCATGTGGTACTTTTACTTTGCTCCGGTAACAAAATAAGTACTTCTTTCATCACTAATTATTTGTACAGAGAAAGTAAAGCACGTTAAAACTGATGTTGTAGTAGTAGCTTTCCTGATAAACAAGTTGCTTCACCATCTCTGGATTGTCCTTGCAACTTTTAAACAGCACTTTTCTAATCTATAATCAATGCTTACAAGGTATGTTTATATGTTTAACCTTGAGATAATGTTTTAAATGTTTTTCTACCGTCGAAAAAAAACTGAAATAAAGTCTAAAATAAAAAATTAAGCTAAGGAGACGTGATCGGCTCAAAGTCACACTAACTGGATTGTTATTGCTGGCAGATGTTGGCGCTATTATGTTTAACTAGGAAAGTGAGAACAGGGGGGAGTCTTAAGGGACTTAGTAACAGCTTCAGTAGAGCGTCAAAAATATGAATGCGTTTGCTTGTGTGGTCAAAGTTTCTGCAAAGCCACAACACTCCTGATAATAATAACTCCAGCTAAGTGCCCTGGCTAACGACTTTCTATCTGCATCCAAATTCCCACTTTGTAATGTCGAAATTGTTTAAAAGCTTGCGGCATAAAACTAACTTAATTAACTTTCTGTTTGCTTGCATAAAAAGCTTTTCATTGTTTGTACAACTGTTAAAAAGTTAAATATTGAATTAAGTTTTCAGAAAATTTAATTCCAAGGAG
The DNA here is from genome assembly GCF_009829125.3 of Periophthalmus magnuspinnatus. Lineage (NCBI taxonomy): Eukaryota > Metazoa > Chordata > Actinopteri > Gobiiformes > Gobiidae > Periophthalmus > Periophthalmus magnuspinnatus. The sequence goes on from NC_047141.1 coordinate 14,781,578, forward strand.
CTTTTCGGCTATTTTGGGGATTTTGACCATTTTACCTCGTGCAACCTTTCCAATACTTTTAGATTTCTTTTCTTATCTGAACAGAGCAATGCTATAGACCGCAGACAATGTTTGGTACTTTGTTTGCAGTTGAGTGCTGAGAATGTGGGACCAAGGACAGAGAAGCTACCAGCCCTAACTGCTTCTCCAAAAAGGCTAAATTGTTCCTGAATTGGAATTCTAGCCTCGAAACTCCCAGCTCTATGAATGAATACATGAACCGTGAACAGTGGTTTTGCTGTGGATGTTTCTTCTTCTTTCTTCTATCCTTATTTGACACTGTTCACATAACCAGTTCATCTGATTATGTGTGATTGTGATTGTTGGGGAGCAGAAGGACTTTTATAAAGCATTGTAAAGCAATTGTAATTAAATGTTGACTCCGTATGGTCTTAAACTTGCTAATTAGCTTACATATACCTATTATTGCTTAAAAACATAGATTCTTACTTCTCGCCTCCAAGTTTGATGGTGAACTTACCCGTTTGTCGCTATGGAGATAGATATGTCCATTGTCATACTGTGGAACATTCCAGGCGGTGCAATAACATCTTAATGGAGGTAAGCAGGTGCACCTTCTGCTCGTAAAGTTACACAGTAAAACTTTCATAAGGGATTTGTCTAAGATTTGCATTTAGCAGTTAGAGGTAGCCATCTGAACCTTGATTTTGAAGTCATTTTTTCATCTGAAGGTGCGTTATAACTAGCAATGTGACGTTCGTGAAGGAGTCGACTCTTTTGAACAGTTCCTTAACATGAACGGTTGGATGCGGGTCTCATTTTTTTTAAAAGAGCCAAATCTTTTTCTTTCTAATTTGCATGCATTTTTATACTGATTGACGCCGAACCAATACAAGAATTGGCTCAGAAGCAGCTCAAGCAACAAGAGTGAGAGATTTGTGCAGAAAAAAAAAACATATTTGGCATCATATTAACAGTTAGTTTTTAAAATGTTATTATTGTAGTGCAACGTTTTATTTCAATTATGCATGATTTGAAAGGATAAGCACACTCCCACTCTCAGTTTGAACCATTTTAAACACAGCCTTGGCCCTTTCTCTCTGTGATTAGTTTGTTGTTAAAATGAGCTCTCACATCGGCTTCTGTCATATAGATAAACAGTAAAAGCGCCAGTCTTTTTAATTGCACTTTGAAATAAATAGATCCAAAAGATTCGAATCTCATAAAAGAGCCAAAAATCCCATCACTGGCTATAACCTGAACTCCTCCCTTAGGGCTGGACTAATCTAACTCAGGGCAGTATAAATTGTAGTTTTTCGGGCCAGTACCATCAGAATGCAAATGATTTCTGGATCACAGTCGAAACATTTCATTTCAGAAAAACGTGGTCCAAAAACAGAGGCTACTGTGAAAACTTACATACGATTACGCTGAAAATTCAAATTATGCGTCCATATGACCTTTGACCTTTTCTACCATGGGTCATTCCCGGACGAGTGGCGGATTACTCAAACATCATTTGAAATACACTATCTGAAAACTCCCTAATATTATTCCTCATCGCTCATTTATTTTTGTGCAGCCATGTTAGCTCAGCTCTTACATTTTAGCATTATGTTTCGAAGTTGCAAACGCACCATACAATTAGCTTGGCTGGTTTGTACGTTGTCCCTTCGCGCTTGTACCACATTTGGGCCTGCGCTTCTGTTTGTGTTTTTTTCACCTGATTGCTCTCTCCCTTATCTACACATACCCAGCGCTCGTCGGTGGCAAGCCATCAATCGCACAACTATCCCATTAATAAGAAGCGCAGCCGCCAAACCGAACAGCGCCCGTGTTTGTTTTTGCCTGGGCTGTCCCTTTTTGTTAATTTGTGCCAGACTATTTACATTCACCGCGGCAACAAGAGACGATGACCAACGGGGACAGGAAGCGAATGGAGTGGAAGGAAAACAAGAGCGCGTAGGAAAATGGTAGAACTGCTTGCGAGGGGTGTCGGCTTATATAGGGCACTGTCAGCGTTTAATGGGACAGGCAAGTTATTAGCTACACTGTATGCCCATAATGGAATGGTCTATAGCAGGCGTAACTTGAGCTGAGCTGTGCACTTAGCAGGACCACACATGTAGAGAGATTCATGATACGCAAATACTGTTGAGAGGATCAGATATGAAAATCGTTCACTTGAGAAGATGAGCATGTGATATATTGCTATATGGCTGAACATATGAAGTACTAGTCCCACTATAGGGTTTAAAATGACACTGTGACATGAATAGTTAACTGGCTGCGTGAATGTTGGTGCTTTGACTCTGGCGTGTAGCAATGTCAAGGATGTGATGAAATGAAAGTGTAAGAGAAAAATTGACTATAAAACAGTTGAATTGAATGTATAGATGTGTTTAATGTCTTACTGTGGATGACCTTTTATGTGTGTCGCTCCAAGTTCTACACATCAATCCGGGAAGGCGCTTGCGAAGAAGTGTCACAACAGGGGAACAAGCCGCGAAGTCAGACTTTTGTTAAATCCGGTAGATCGAAATGCACGTACATCTTTATCATCAACAAATGCATAGTCTCTACATTCACTAAAAAAGGCTAAAATTCTCATTTTTTATGTGACTGGCCAGGTCTGTGTTTGAGTTGGTTTGCAGAATGTACAAGGTTTACTTACTTTATTTAATTAAAGCACATATGCTCTCAGAAACTAGTAAATGAAATAGTAAAGTGTTTGGGCAGTAAGTTAAATTCTCTGATTCTTTCACTCCGCCTCATGGTATGTAATTGTTATAGTACTTAATGTGTTTAGCCTCCAAAGGCTCTTCGACTTTGTACCAAAAACAATAATTAGCACTTGCAAATTAGGAAAGTTTCTCCTAAAACCATTAGCTACAAAAGCTATAGAGGATAATTAAACGCAACAAAATGCAGGCCGTGTTTGTATATAAACGACGTTGCAAATTAGTGAGAACAAAACGTGCTTTTCGAATTGATAACATTTACAAATAGCTGTACAATGACTGGAAAAAATAGTATATTTGTGGAACTTGTCTACCACTGAGATAACTGTTATTATTCTGGATCTTGGTGCAATTAGACTTCAGGTTTTGTATAGACCAGCGTCATCAAATGTTCCTATCGTTTAAAAATAGACAGGTGCTGACGTATTTGACCATTTCAAGGTAAACTTATTACTTATGGACGTGATCGAGCAAGACGGTATACTTGCCATTCTACCCTCTTCACAACCTCCTAGAGACAGGAACATTACTTACACAGTCCAAAATGACTTAATCTCCCAGCCATTTAGCACTGATCTCCTCTTTCACCTCGTACACCACTGTCTGGGGCACTTCCACTAGCATTAGCCGTGGCATCTGTTCCTTCATTACTTTTGGTGTTAGCTTAGCTTTAGGGCTAGCTTTAATTAAGTGTGCTGCAACTGTGGATCTTTTCTGATCACGTTAGCGCGCCAACTCGAGCGGGACGGCTGTTGTGCCTTGTTGCCTCCCTCATCAAACGCCTCTTTCACTGCTCAGTCTTTGCTCGTCCGTCTGCTCGCCTCCTCTGGTTGTGTCTCAGGGTCATCAGTCAACCAAAACCTAAAACTTTATTCTTCTGTTTGGTTGGGATTTGATGCATTGCCTGTCCAAAATGTGTACCAGTGCAGAATGTAACAGCGGTGTCTATGCTTCCAGAGGCTCCATATTGGTGAGGTCAGTAGTGCAAACTCAGGGTTAATGATGCTGTTATGAGGCTAATGGTCTTGTGTTCTGGTTGTTTTGTGTGTAAGTAGATAGGTAGATAAGTAGTCTCCCTCCCTCCCTATTTATTTATTTTTATCAAGGCTCTGTAAGAATGTTCATTTCTGGTGTAAGCGTCAAAGAGAACCAAGAGACTGAAACATAAAGTCAGAAGGGTTTAATGAGTTCCACAGAGGTAAAGTGAACAATGAAGAAACAAACTCTTCGGAAAGGATAGAAGAGAGTCCGGAGATGTGCATGTTGACAGTTTTTACAGTGTCTCCCAATGTATGTGTGTGTTAGGCGGGTCTTCTTCTGGTCTGCATGGTGTTACACATTAAGAAACTTTAAGCAAAGTAGAGCAAGATGAGTGTTTTATGACCTTCTCAGAGTGGGGGTCACACAGTCCTTAGTGAGAGGTAGATAAGAAGATGTGGCCTTCGTATATTGTCCACACGTCCTTGTAAGTTCCCACACTGGTCTCCATAGCGTCCTAATGATCCCCCACATATTCCATATCCACTGTTGGGCACGTGGTATTTAACTTAGCATTAGTAAATTAATATACCAGTTTGATGTAGTGTTGCACTGCTAGGAAATACCTTACAAGTCAGTAAATCAGTTATCAAACTCTGAATTATGCTGAATCTCTCACAAAAAGGCAAGGCAAGTTTATTTGTATAGCACAATTCATACAAAAAGTAATTCAAAGTGCTTTACAGAAAAAGAAAGACATTAAAATCACATTACAAACAAAACAAAACATAAATAATCACAAATAATCATCATAAAATTAACAATAAAACAGAAGAATGCAGAATAAAAACCCTTCAAGTCACATTACTTTGACTACTTGCCACTGGAGATGAAATGTTTTACCTTGGGGCGTTATGCGCTTGAAAAGAGTATTGAACCGGCTACCTTCTGGTTGACTGTCCCCAGCAGATAGTATTTACAGGTGTTTCAAAATGAACTCAGGCTGATTAGATATTGATTGGAGAGTTTGTGGTTCTACTCGCGCTCTGATTCAATGAATGCTGTGCTCTCGGGCAAGACACATCACCCTTGTTGATCACTGACACATCACTGTTTGTGTGTGTGTCCTGTTTCTCAAATGAAAAGTTTCTAATTTTGAGTTTGTTGGCTTGATAAATATGGTTAAGAATAGACTTTCTGCAAGGTGGTCCTCATCTTCTTGGGATAGTGGGTGGCATGATGCAGTGTGGGCCGGGATGGGGACAGCTGTCGGATTCTGGATAAAGATGTGTGGTGTTGCCAGCGGTGACGGGTAGAAGCAATGCATACAGACGAGACTGCAAACTAGAGCAGGAGAGTTACCCAATGCTCCAGTAATAATAAAAGAAGCAGACCAAATGAGTGCATTTATTGTTGTCCCCAGGGTAGGACTGAACGATTTGAGAAGATAATCTAATTGCAATTTTAAACGACTGCAGAAGTTTTTTAGTTTTATCTTTATTTGAATGGACAATGTACATATGAATTGCAAACTAATACACATCTCAGAACATGCTTGTACAGATCTAAACTACAGGGTTAAGAGTTTTATGTAGAATAAGGTACCATCAGCTCTTTTATGATCCGAATCTTTTGGATCCATTCATATCAAAGAGCCGTTCAAAAGACTGGCTATTTTACTATTTGTTTCTATGACAGAAGCCAATGTGAGAACGGATTTTAACAACAAACTAATCATAGAGAGAAACGACCAAGGCTTAAATGTCTTTAAATGGTTCAAACTGAGCGTGGGAGTGTGTTTACCCTCTCAAATTATACATAATCGAAATAAAACAATAATAATAATTTTCAGAGTAACTGTTAATATGATGTTAAATGTTTTTTTGTGCAGAAATCTCTCATTGCATTGCCTGCTCTGCTTCTGTGCTGCTACTTCGGTTCAGTGTTAATCGGTGTAAAAATGCGTACAAATTAGAAAGAAAATGATCCGGCTCTTTTAAAAAAGGAGATCCAACCGTTCATGTTAAGGAACCGTTCAAAAGAGCCACTAGAATAAGGATATGTTGTTGTTTGTGGAGGAAATAATGAGGCTTCAAAAATGTCAGTGTTTGTGATTTGCATCTATTCAAATTGCTATTTCGATTGCGATTAATCTTGCTGCCCTACCCCAGAGTCCTAATTTTAAGTCTTCAGATGTAATTCAGTCTAATCCCTGTTATGCTGATTTATGCTCAACAGTTCTGGTAAATCCCCAAAACAACATCTATTTTGGTCCAAGATGTTTATGTTTAGTCTTATTTTAAGAGCTGTGTAAATGTAAGACTTGATCCACTGGCACACTGGTTATAGTGATGAAACGCCATGCATGTACACACTAGTAAAACTTAAAATGTGCATTGCATTAGGTAGATTAGTCTAATTCTTCTGTAATGAGTTTTAATAAAAGACACACTAACCCGCTTACTTCATATTTAAAGGGGACATGGTGTGTAAAATAGACTTTTATGAGTTTTTTAATGCTATAACGATGTTCCCACTTTGTTTACATACTTTGAGTCGTATTTCGATTCATTCACACGTTTGACAAATCCTGTCTTTCCCAACATTCAAGGTTTGAGTCCTCAGTAAATGACTGTATTCACTTACCTCCTATCTCCACCTACAGCTGTGTACTTACTTTGGATTGTTAAAAAAAACAACAACTCTAATTTCAAATGTAATGTTGAAGAAGTGGGGCCAATTAGTTCCATAGTTTTGAACAGGAAATCAACGTTGTTTCATGTAATTATAATAATGATATATGTATGTTATAGTTTCATACAAAATACATACACTGCTGGCCAAAAAAAAAAGGTCGCCACCAAAAAAAAGGTGACACATGCTACTATTTCGTTGGACCACCTATAGCTTTGATTGTGGCGTTGTTTCAATTTCGCTTCTACAATGTCAAAAGATTTATTTCCATCCAGTGTTGCATTAATATTTCACCAAGATCTTGCATTGATGATGGTCGAGTCTGACCGCTGCACAAACCCTTCTCCAGCACATCCCAAAGATTCTCAATGGGGTTAAGGTCTGGACTCTGTGGTGTGGTGTAGTCCATGTGTGAAAATGACGTCCCATGCTCCCTGAACCACTCTTTCACAATTTGAGCCCGATGAATCCTGGCATTGTCATCTTGGAATATGCCCGTGTCATCAGGGAAGAAAAAAATCCATTGATGGAATAACCTGGTCATTCAGTATATTCAGGTGTCAGCTGACCTCATTCTTTGAGCACAGACTGTTGCTGAACCTAGACCTGATCAACTGGAGGAGGCACGAACCTATTTGCTTAGTTGAATCCAGGTGGCGACTTTTTTTTTTTGGCCAGGCAGTGTATATCTTATAATAACCCCACCACAAAGATCCGATCACTAAATTCTTGTGATTTCTTCCAAACTTGTGATTTCTGTCTCTTACTACTTTAAAACAGCCGAACGTGGTCAGTACTTGGCCCTGTCCTCCACAGGTGTGCCTAAGAGCTGTTAATGCAGTACATAATTGGTACAAAACACGGGGCGTCGAGGGTCCTGTTTGATGCTGACTGCGTGTCACTAGCGCCCGAGGCTAATTCCTCACTCAAATTTACAAAACCGTTCCGCAACAAGAACCTCTTCATTTGCATCTGCAGCAAGAGGAGTTAAAATGTTGCTCTGCCATACAGTGCAACAGGCTTGGAGTGAGACATCAGCTAGCATCAGTTACGTTTAGCGCCGACGGAAACATAAATATGCAATAAAGTCACATGAAAGAGATACGCACATGGAGGCAACCGCCAGCAGGAGGCAACGCATTCTGCCCCGTGTGAGGTTTATGAAATATGTCACCAAACTGTTAGCCAAAGATAGTGTGCAATTATAACTGAAGTGTTTGCTGCTTGAGGGCTCTTAATAATTTAGTCAAATCTCTCAGCTATCATGTGTTCTTTAATAGTGAAAATATGTGTTTGCTTACGGGATTAAATGAGATTGGAGTTAGTGGTTAGTACTTTTCTAGCTGAATTAGAGTTCTAGACGAATATTTATGAAGAGGTATGGAATATTTTGTAGAATTAAAGAAATGTAAATCAAGACTAGCTCATTTTAAACAGTTTGCAGTGGTCCAAAGTTATTTCTCGCCTTATGCCTTTACAGCTTTCAGAGACCAGAGTAGGGTTTTTCCCTCACAGTAATGCAGTCGACATCTAGCATGCTAACCATGTACTTCCTGATTCTCAGAAACCCACTCATGACCTGCCGTCTTCACCTTTTGATTCTTGACTTTCATTGAACAATTTTTTATGTTAACTTTAAGTGCATGTTATATGCAGTTGCAACTTTTATACTTTAACTGAATTTTCAAAAAGAGACACCATAAGTAGATGGCACGATGAATCAATAACTTGGCCCAAAGGATTTATAAAACAGGACGGCTGAAGTGCAAAATTGGCAGAGAGTGTGTAGAGACATTCGGAAAACTGAAAAATCCCCAACGCTAAGGTGGCAACAACTGCACAATAACAAGTTTAAAGGGCCCATATTACACTATTTTCTTATCTATGTTATAATGTTGTTTCTTCATCAAAAACATACCTGGAGTTTTGATTTGTTTCATTCACACATGTTTAACACACAAATCCTGCATATTTAGGCTGAAGTGGAACCATAGACTCAATATATAAATGGACATACCTAGCCTGCTAGCCACGGCGTTCCAAATAGAAAGAGAGCATGGACGCACTTCCGGCTCCATCGACTCCAATTCGCCAATTCACTTTATATTGAAAATATAAAGTGCCGCCGTAATCGTTAGACTCGGTGAGCTTCAGTTGATTGGAGCTGAACGCTATAGGTGACGTCACACTCACTTAGTCCACTTCTTTATTCAGTGTGTGGGTGGAACGGAGCATTTTGTGCTTTGGAAATGCAGACAGACTCATATTAGTCTATGATTGCCTTCTCACTGTTCACTGAAAACATAATTTAATCACACTAAAGCAAGATGTATACCAAAACTCGCTACAGGACATGGATACACAGTCTGTGATAGGCCACACCAGAGAGAGTAGAGTCCCCAATGGAGTGATGGACAAAGACAGCCTGAAACACCTCTAATGAAGATGAACAACGGCGCGGGTCTGTCTGAGGGGGGCACTAGAGGCTGATAGATGATGCAGATAACAGAGTGAAAGAGTAGAAGAAGTGCTCTGCTGGTTGAAGCATATAGTTTTTTAGTTTTTTATTTTATTTTATTTTTTAAATGAAATAGACCTACAGTTTTTTGTTTCAAACTCACTTAGTTAATGGGGATTTGATGGAGAAAATATGATATAACATTGAGATTTATTGTATGTTTAGCAATAGAAAAGCACTATACAAAACTGATGCATTAGTAAAAACATGGTAAACATTGAGACTTACTCATTTTTCTGTAAAGGTGCACTATGTAACTTTTCTCGAGGAGGCTGGTCTCCATAGAAGTGTCATTGCATTGCCTGTACATCATACCTATACTTATCTATTTTGCTTTTATTACAATAAAACACACATTCTTACTGTGACCAGGGTCGCTTCTATGCACATCTGAAAGTTTCCTCTCCTTGTCTCTGTGGAAATGGATAAGTGTAATGCCATACAGTGTAACATTTCAGGCAAAGTAAAAACATCTCTATGAAGGCAAGCAGAACCTCTAATAGAAAAGTTACGTTAATTCTTGTATGTGGATAGTATTTTGTAAAACATTCATAGTTCGCTGCCTGTTAACTGTAAAGTATACCCTTTTTCCAACTCTGTCAGTGACCACAGCCACCTGTAGGGGACGCTGGACTTCGGTGTCACGACGACGTCTGGCTCTCCTCCAGCTGTTGCCAGGCGCTTGTCTCCATGGAGATGTATATAGAGCGGTGGGAGTTGGGGGTGGACGGCTACAGAAGGAGCAAATGGATGTGGGACTGAGGGGCTCGTGTTGACTTTATTTGCTGTTTTATTAAGAGCATTTTTAAAAAGTGCGATTGTAGCGGCTTTAAATGGAATCTGTTTGTTGCTGCTTGAAAAATCGATAGCCGCTTTATGATGTAAGGAGATATTGTTAGATAGAATATATGTATCCCTCGGTAATCCCAAACCGCTTCAAGTATGCGTTGTGTGGGTATAGGTTGAGTGCTAAAGACTGAAAAGAGCTAGAGGATTGTGGGTGTGCGAGGAGACAGCGGTGAGCAAGGATGTGCGTCTTCCTGTCTCTAATGATGTACTACCTGTGGCTAAGACAATGGAACACGCGCGCTCGGCTAAATGAGTCTCCAGTGATCACAAAAATCCACTTTTTTTATAGGGGAAAGGATGCATACATTTTATATTGGAATAGAAATGTTAGTTGCATCGTCGATTTATGTATGTATGTATGTATGTATGTATGTATATAGGGGAAGCAGAGAACAGAGAGGTGGAAATGTTATAAAAATATGCCTAGGGGTGGATTAATAATTTCTAAAAGCACATGAACAATTCCAATCTCTACTAATTCAGTTATGCCGCCATTGATTAATTTTCATTTCATGTGATGCAGTGGTTAAAAATACATATATAGATCCAATGCTGTTGTTTACGGGTAACAGTTCCAGAGGATTGTTAAAAGTATTGAAAAACAGATACTAATCAAGGCTAAAACTAGTATGGAAACTAGAAAAAAATCAATTAAAAATAATAAAAATAAGGTCAAGGGTAGCTCAATTGGCAGAGCGTTTGTCCACTGATCCAAAGGTTCGCGGTTTGAGTCCCGCTCTCGACCTATCGTTGGATGAGAGGTCAGATCCATTCACCTACAAGTTAGCGATGCAATTCCAGCTCTCACAAATGAATGCTGCCATTGTGTCCTTGGCCAAGACACTTAACCCACCTCACCCCCAGTGCCTGTGTACACTGGTGTATGAATGTGTGTGTGAATGGGTGAGTGGTTCCTTGACGTAAAGCGCTTTGAGTGCCTTGAAGATGGAAAAGCGCTATATAAAAATGTGACCATTTACCATTAAAAAAAGGTCAAATTTGACCTTTCCTAAACAGTTTTCAAATTATCTTAAGATTAAATAGAACTAAGAGCGCATGGCAACACAAAGAAAGTAACATTAGTTTGTGTTCAACATGTTTTTAAGTACAAAAAAGCATTCGAGATCAAGCGTATTCCTCAGTATCAAAATCGATGAATGAAATGGTGATATCAGAGCTAGAGATCGACCAATATGGGCCGATGCCGATACCGATTATTTAGATTACATCACAACCAATGGCCGATAAGCTTTGCCAATATTTTTAGGGTTAGCCCTTTTAACTGCAAACTTTTGTATTAAAGTGTTAATATAAAGCTTTGCATGTATTTTTTAGACAACAGATTGACCAAAACAAAACACTGGTCTGTGCTGGAGATTTAAGGCCTATACCTGATGCGCTAAAAAGTTTAAATATCAGCCAATCACTTTATTGTTCTATCTCTAATCGTAATAACACTAGTATCATACATTTCTGATACAAACCAAAATATATAATAAGGTATGGTAAGATGCTTATAATCCCAGCAGGAAATGCATACAGGCAAACAAATGGGACTTTCAATGGCAGCAAAATTGCAATACATTTCACAATAAAATTACCTACAAAGCACATCCTAATGCAGTCTCTGAAACAAATCTCCCATGCTCCTGCTGTGTCCATCCCTATTTGAACATTGTGAATGAAAGAAGCACATTTTTCTGCAATATGATAGGAGAAAATTGGATGATGTACCAGAAAATATGTTTGCTGAAATCTCCATTACAAGGCCGAGATTTCTGATATGTAAACTGCAGCTGGGACACAAGCTCAAGGTTCTCTTGAGCGACGCTGTATTGTGGAAACGACTCCAATTAAAAGACAAAGACATCGGTCACACTGGCCCTCTTGGGAAAAACAAAACATTTTAAACTGAATAAATTGTGATTCTATTTTAATAATGTGAAAATCTGGTTATAGTGACCTGCCAAAACAATCAAATTTCAAAAACGAAAATCTAACTCAAGAGGGACGGGTTTTTTTTTTCCCCACAAAAAACAAACAAACAACGCAATCAAACAAAACAAAGGGAACTTGCATGAAATGATTGATTTATTGCGTAATTGTACTTTTTTGGGTAGATTTTTAGACATGTAGCCTAGTTGTATGTGTAACTGATATAATTCTAGCTTCGTAATTGTTATTAGCTACTTTTAAAATCATAGAAGTTACTGTACTAGTCCGAATTGTCCCAATGCACCGCTGTCTCTGCTCCTCTCGTTCCAAACACACAGAACAGCACTGCATTCTCTGTTCTGATTGGCCAGAGCTTAGAGAATATGCAGATTGTGGTTTCAAACAACCTTATCCAATTTAAACAGTCAAATTAATCAAGTACATAATTTGAATTGTATGAGAGTGATGTGTACATGAGTCTTGGTGGCCGATGGCGCAGATTGGCAGCCTTGTTTCCGTCAGTCTGCCCCATGTCCTGCAGCTCCATTAGCTTTACTAACTTCAAAAATGAAAAACAAAAAACCAAAAAAAAACCCAGCAACAATAAAACAACTGCATTGCACACTCAGATGGCCGATGTCCAAAATCTGTATTTTTTATTTTTGAGATGTCACATACAGCAGTAACTTATCACCATCGAGTGTGGAGTGAATGAAAAACACACTCTGTAGCGCTTTGGGTGTCTCTGAAGGCGCTGTATAAATCCAATGCAATATTATTATTATCATAGTACACATTTGCAGTACTCTTTCTACTGCTTCCACTGCTTACATTCCAGTTTATTATAATCGCGAAACTACTGTATGTTGCCTTTTAAACAAAATTGCAAAAACCGAGCAAGGTCCCTTTGCCTTTTTATTTATTTCGTTCACAGTTGCCAAACATTTGAGAGCCCATAGTGTCCGGCCTGTATAAAGCCTCCCGCTGCTCTGTGTAAACACATTAAACAAACCCACACGGCCAATAGTACATGATCAAGTATCTCAGGGACCCAGAGTTAACCGTGTGTGCGAGCCTGGGTAGTTTTCACCAAATGGGCTTAAATCTCTTATCAAAGCAGTGCAGTGCGGTGATAGGTTCTGTTTGTTTATCCAGGCAGCTCAGTACTTACATGCTGCTAATGCTTCTGCCATTGTCAAACAAGCACTGGGGTTTTAGGCCATACACTGGTTTGCAGAGGTGCCCAGTACAAAGCGGATTTCAGATGGTTGGTGGGAAACGGTAAGGCAGTGGTTTGCTCATTTTATATAAACATAAACAAGTTAATTAGTTCTCAAATTAAAATGATAAAGAGTAGAGTATAGGTAGGAGTCTGACACTGTGTTGTAGAACTATTGCTGTTTATTAAATTTTTGTGGAAAGAAATGGCTGCCAGCAATTCATCGTGAACTTTTGAGAGAAAAAACAAAACACACACACTCAAAAAACTTAAAACAAACGATAAAAAACATGTATTCTATTTTCTGATATCAAAACTTCAGTTACCAGAAAATGAAATGCTATCCCAGTATCAAGACTTTGGAACCTATTTGTAAAGGTCTATAGCTCATTTTATTAAGGTTTTATCATCAGTTATTTGAAATAGAAAGAAAAAAAATGAACAAAAAAACAAATAAAGAGTAAGATGTCACTAATGTATACTGTTTTCCAATACAGTGGCCCCTTGTTTATCGCGGGGGTTATGTTCTAAAAATAACCAACATTTATGTAAATTTGACACGACACGGAGGCGACTGATTGACAATGGTCTACAGTCTCTTAGCCAATCAGGACGCAGAACACTATGCGCGTTCATACAAGAGAGACCGCGAAAGGTGAACCACGATATAGCGAGGGACCACTGTACCACAATTTACTCTAATAAGAAAAAAAAAACATCTGTTCTAAAATGGTAAATACTTAAAGAGGAGGTATTTTACTTCTAAGGGCTATTAATTGATAAAATATTTATATCACCATGTTACCTTTTATTGTTTTGAAGATGCTATATTTGCAGAAAACAATATATTAACGTTTCCTTTCACCATCTCCTTTTGCTCCTTGTGCAAAGTCACTCCCCCTTCAGAGCACAATCAGTGTTCATCCCGCTAATGAAACTACTGCACGTCACATGAGGTTTGTCAAGTTGCTGTGTAAAGTTTTGCATCATGTTTCTGTATATTTATGGAGAATTGTCACGTGGGAGTGTGGATGATGTCGACTTCTGGACAGATCTTATAGCTAACAGCAAAAAGCGTTCAAATAGGGCCTGGGAGAGATTGCAAAATTACTTTATTACTCATGCATGGATGACGTCTAAAACCTCTTCAGGCATGTTTTTTGATGAGGGAACAACATTATTAAAAAAAATAATAAATACTTTGCAGAATATCTCTTTTTTAAATATAATAAAATTGATTCATGGTCATTTGATGCTACTATAACAGCAGAAACGGACTGAAATTGACTGAATTTTGAATTACTAACATTCTTGTCTATACTTACAATCCTTTTACCAGAATTAAATGGAGTTTTAACCAACTCTGGAACCAATTTACATATCATTAATGTAAAGAGGCTTGCCACGTTGTAAAGACAGACCTCTCCTTCACTTTTATATCAAGTCCGGCCTGTATCCACTTCCCAGGAGCAGTATTTCTCCACATTTCCACATCCTGCCCATGGTTACCCATCATGCACTGCTTTTCGTAATTAGCTGCCACTTTCTTGTTATTAGTTCTGTTCACTCAGGATCAAACGTCTGATGCCATCTTGTCGTCTGTGGTCAATTGAGCTACTAGACATCTTTACAACACCGGGCCTCATTATACGTGCCCGCCTTTTTGTGCGTAAGGTGCTTGGGTGCTCTCTCTCCCTGCAGGCTAAGGGTTGCAATTCATAAAAAGAGTATTAATTTCCACCGCTGTCAATTAGGTCTGTCATGTATGCAGCGGAGGTGGGACACTTTTGAAAGCTGCTTGGTATTTGAAGAGACGAAAGGACGCGTAATCTGTCCTGTTCGATAAACACATTAGCATAGCATTAGTTACAATTGCATTTGTAATAGCAAAATAAGCTAAATAAATATATATGAATGGGATTTGAGATTCTTAAGTAACTTCTATAGCCTTTGAGTTAAGCTAAAAGTGAGATGTGACTAGGCAAGGTAAGGAAAGTTTATTTGTATAGCGCAATTCATGCACAAAATAATTCAAAGTGATTTACAGAATAAGAAAGACATTAAAATCACAATACAAACCAATCAAAACATGAATAATCATCATAAAATTAACATTAAAGGAGAAGAGTGCTTAATAAAAACCTTTCAGTCATATGCACAGCTAAACAGAACCTTGTTGATCCTGAGTTTTTTACATGATCAAAGTAGAGGCCTGTCTCACATCTTCACGACCTGTTCCAGATTTAAGCTGCATAAAACTGAAATGCTGATTCCTCGTGTTTAGTCGTGACTCTGGGCACCAGCAGGAGGCCGGTCCCTGAAGTCCTCAGAGTGTGAGATGGTTCATATGGCAGTAACATGTGGGAGATGTACTTTGGTACTAGGCCATGGAGAGCAGTGCTGCTTTAAAGTCTGTTCTCTGAGCCACAGGAAGCCAAACTAGCATTAAAGGCACTGCCCCTGATTTTTTAAATATAACTAGCTCATTTGAAACTGTGTGTAGTGGTCAAAACGGATTTCTGGCATCCTAATTATTCACCATGCTGAGTTTTCACCAACTTGCAGTGTAACTTCTAAAATAATTTTACAAAGCAATTTGCCCCTGACCTCAACCACTTGGCATAGTGTTATTTTTGTGTCAGATGAAGTGGTGAATATTGACCTCTCAACAGTTTCCTAAAGAGCTATGTGTGATGTGGACGTTTGTTCAGACGAGACCTCTCCATTGATTTACATTGAAGATTCACTGGAAATGAGTTGAAATGTCAAATGATTTTGTTCAATCCTTTGTAAAAGCACACGCTACTAAATAAACACTCTGGAACTTTCGTGGGATGACACCTGCTTTTTTCCTGGGATAGAAATGTTATTGCTTATCCTAGAATATCCCACGGTATCACCAACTTCTATTTCTTCTGACACAATCAAGTGATGCCACCAGGTCAAGTCACAGGTACCATTAAAATTATAATTATTCATATTCATAACTTTTTTAAACTGATAATCATGACACAAAATTTCAATACCATCCCATGGCTAGTCACAGGTTAGATCTGTGGAGAAACAGTCACACTCACAGTAAGAAACACAATAAGGGAACATTTCAAAGCAGTAGCACCTCCATGGAGACAAGCTTGTGGCCTACACCCTACTATAAAATGTTACACAGTGCATCTTTAAAGGCACTGTACCTCATTTCATAGAACCGGAAAATGGAATTAATTTATTTCAAATGGTTTGGTATTCCCCACTTACCTGTACATCCCGAGTGTCCTAATTATTTACTGCGATGAGTTTTCACATCAACTTTCAGAGTGGAGTTCTGCCGTCAAGGTAAAGACGCAGCTTCTCTTGTTGTTTACACATAGTGAACGACTACCATGCTAACGCTTCATAATTAGATGCAGACAGTACATAGTGGGCATATTTTGACTTCAAGAGCTGTTTATACAATATATCTGCAGGAGGCAAGCAGGCCCGTCGACAGAAATTTGGGGCCCTGGGACAAAAAGCCTCACATGGTCCCCCCTCTAATATACATGAATAGAAAGAGGACACACAAAAAGCAACACAAACATGCCTAATATTTAACATAATTATAGTATTTAATGATGTCTAAACTTTTGAATATTTAAATAGCCAGGCTTTCTTTTATCTCTGCAATAGTAACTGTACTTTTTTCATGCTCAAAAAAATACTATAGTTTTGAGAATGTAGCAAGAATTGTTTTTTACAGAAAATAGCTTAAACCAATGTATAAAAAAACTGAAAAAAATATATTTTTTTAATCTATTTTGTCTTTAAAATAAAATAAAAAACACCCACCCATTTTACATCAACTCAAACAATTGCGCTGTCCTAGGGCCTTCAGTGCTCATGTTACAGGCTGTTATACGGCTCTTTTATTTGAGTGGATATGTCTGAAACAGTTTTGTCCATCTGATGGCAGGGCTCAGCCTGTCACATGTCATAATGTAAGGTGTACTTCCACTGCAGTGTCCCATTGAAGTCTTGTGATAAAGTGGGGTCCTGAGGGGTTGAGGTGGACCAGCCTGAGGGGCATCCAGGAGATCTCCGCACAGCCCCACATGAAAGAGCTGACAGGTCTAAAGCCATGTGACATGTGGTGGTGCTTGTATGTGACTGAGGAGGCCACTTTGGGATAGTCGGGTGGTTCGGTTGTAGATGGTCTGACCAGGGCACTTAAGATGACATGAGCAGGTATGAGGGCATCACCAGCGGCATCAACAGCAGAAAATCTCTGCTCCCAAACTGTACTTCTGCTTTTCAGAAGAATCTGACAATATAAACACAAGTTAGACAATAAAATTGTTCAAATTTTGATCTGTGCAAAAAACACAAGAAAAGTCAACTCCATGCAGAGTAGCAAGTTATAAACATAGACTTAATAAGCAGAACTACAGAAAAGTATATTTTTTCAGAAGTGATAAAAAACAAAATAGATTCTTACAGTGAGGACAGTTTATTCAAAGCCAAACTGTAACAAAAAATACTTTTGGTAAAAAAAAAACCAAAGTGCCTACACAGCTATAAGACTGCGACAAGATCAGTTTGTAAACTGTAGCTTATTACTTACTATGAATGGGGAGGAGGGTCTCCTCCTGAGCACCCTCCTCCACACAACTCCTTGGGTCCTCGTTTCCTCACAGACCATCATTTTACAATTAAGTACAATGTGCAGTTATTTTGGTAAAACAACAGCCTTGTCTGGAGATTAAGGACAGCAAAAAGACGAAAAACAAGCAAAATGCAGCTTCATGCATGTCCAAAATCCAATATAAAACATCCAATATAAAACATCCAAGAACAACATCTATTTGTTTTATCTGCAATATAAAACCAATTCTACCAGTAAAAAGCTACTAAATTTCATTCAAAGTTGGTTTAATCACTTACAAGCTGCATTTGGGGTTTGCATGTTGTTTATGCTGTCGTAGGTGTCGGAGCTGCACACTCTCGCCCCCTGTGCAATTATCATCCCCTGTGATGATTGCACATTCTATTGCAGAGTTAGGGTCATTTAAAAAAGTGATTGTCAAACTCTTTTGGCGCCGATAGCAGCCAGGAAAATTACTAGATCGAGCTGTTACATTTCTCGGATCCGTCCATACTCTGCCACATTCCAGGCAAAGCTAGTGGTCTACACCCTAATTTAAAAGTTACACAGTGCCTCTTTAAATCTCAATACATGGACCTGTGGGGATTATTATTGTGAGTGTGGGAACTATTACTCTCTTGCTCTGATCCACTGTGTGGCCTCAATGCTGCTAACGTCGGGCTAGTCTTTAATCAGCTCCTCATTGCAGCTGTGTCTTAGCGGACTTGGCCTTCTCCCCTCTCGCCTGTCAGCCTGATATTTCTCTGTGTCACATTCTCAGAGCACCAACCTGTAAGTGTCATTTCGCTATCAACAGTCTGAGCTCCCCCGAGGTTTTTATTGTTATTAAAAATGGGACTTCCTTCTTCTGTCGCCATGGCGCTCCTGTTTGTGTAGGCGCCTGTGCTAGCGTTGGCTTCAGAGAGACAGTGCTGTTACTAAGTGTACCCGGGCGTTCCCTGGGGGAATCAATGAATCAAGAATTATTATGTGATTCCTCTGAGTGTGGTAGGTGTGCTGCCGCTGCTATGTTCTGCTAGCGTGTTGTTGGTTAGGCGTGGGATGGGAATGGCAAATGTACACCAAATATGCAACAGAACTGTTACTCTCCAAATCGTGTTTTCTTTCATTGCTGTGTGCCAGGCTTCAAATTCGCTTTTTATTATTACTGTTGTTTTTGGCTGCTGGATTTTTCATACACAGCCCAGATAAAAAGGGTGATTACCTACTTACACACATTGGATTTCTCAGCCCGTGCCAAAGTCCCATGGGTGATAAGTTGGCCTTAATGTTGAAGCGGAGAACGCGGAGAGCCAGAATCACATCTTCTTATATCATTACTTTTGCCTGAGTTCCAGTGAAAGTCGCAGTGTTTATATCAGAGGATCATTAAAAATGACAAGTGGAAAAGTCTCTGTGGCACAGCTGTCTGGCACAACTAGCTTTGTGTTTGAGCAGCCCTGCGACCGTGAGCGAAATGAGCTGTCACCACCACACCATATATAAGTGTCTGAAGGAGCATATTTTATGTTTGATCAAAATGATGCTGTCAAGAGACCTGCGTGTTGATGGATGATTGATTTAGGATTTGCACAATGCATAGTTCTGTATGCATATCATGTAGGAATATAACTAAGATCTTGTGGATTTATATACAGAAAACTCACATTAACTTGAAAAGGCATAAACTGCTTAGTGAATATGTGCCAGTTAATGAATATAATTTGAACAAACTTGATAAAATATCTAATATTTATATTTGGGGTCTAGATATGTCCATTCAAAACCACTAAAAAAAAAAAGCTTGTTCTTAGTTATTCTATTTGTCAATTTGTCAAATATTTCTAATCTTCTTGTGGTAACTTGTACAAAAATAGTTTTGCATTTTTATGTACTACCTGGTTTAATATGTTTGCTTAATTTCCTTATTATTGAATTCTTATAATACTAGCTGTCACTTGAACATAATGATCCATACCATACATGTATAGCTAAATCTGGAAAAAACATGAGTTGACCTAGGCCTGTTACGATAACTAATTTTCAAGTGTGATATATTGCTAAAGTAAATATAGACGATAGACGATAATATGGAAACCAAATAAAAAAACTATTCTAAATTTACAGTATTGTTAAAAACAGGAGATGCAATAAATAAATAAATAGCAGAATGTGACACACAACACAGGTAGCTTGTTTGTATCTATAAAAAATAAAATAATAATAATAATAATAATAATAATAATAATAATAATAATAATAATAATAATAATAATAATAATACCAGTAATATAAAGAAAAAGTCCCCATGATAAATATTGACCCTCATAAAATGACTATCCCATCTGCCATGTATTGAGCAAAAAGTCAATGTAGTATAGTTTTATTTCTATTTCTTTGTTTGAAAGTTTGAAAGAAACCCACACTGGCATAGGGAGCACATATTAACTAGAGAAGGAACTGAACCTGAAACCTCTTTACTGTTAGTTTGATGAACATTCAGCTGCTTAGTTCCGTCTACCTTTTCGCACAACACGACCCTGGACTAAAAAGCGATGTGTAAAGTTCATCTGAACACTCATACACAGACACAGCTAACTGAGAATATTTTGGTCCTTACATGAAAGCGGCGTATTACTATGTATATATTCAACTTCATTTCCACGGCTTATTCCACGGCTTTAGCACTACACTCCACTGCCGCTGACACACATACTCGGCCGCACAATGCTTTATTTATTTGTGGGAGTTTTTAAGCTAATTAGTTTTAGTCCAGGGGAAAACCGTAATTGCCTCCCAGGGGTTCACTGAGATGACAAAGACGACGAACGAGGAGGATGTGCGGCACTACCGAGGCCTGGAGGGACCAAAACAAGTTTCAAGTCGGGAGGGGTCGCGTCTCTTCATGTCGCGCAACTTGTGTCAACCGAGCGCGACAGATTTTCAATTGATTTTGATTGAAGTTGCGTTTGGCATCACCTTTCGGAGGCTTAGCTAATGGTGTGTTTGCTGTGTGGGCGAGCCATGTCAGGCACTCCTTAACTGGCACTGACAATGTTTTGGAGCAAACGGAGAGGCGAGATTGGAAAAAGTTGCAAGAAATCAATGTGCCGAGAAATACAGTGAAGGAGAGGAATTGCAAACAAAACAAGAAGACGGAATAGAAGATGTAGGGATTAAAAGATAAAGGGGGAGACAGGGGCGAGAAATGGAATCCAATCAGAGCGGTGGTGGCGGCGGATGAAAAATAGGGCACCTCCGAAAGGTTTGGAGGGGAACACGCGATCAGTCATCTTCTCTCTGCCATAGATAACTTTAAGCCTGTCTTATGCTAGCACTTTTGAATGAACAATTTGTATCCCCTCAGACAGTTTCACAAGTTCACATAACCAATTGAAATATAATGGTTGCATTTACATGTAGTTAAGCATATCATTACGGTTCAAAACGTTTTTCACATGGCTGAGTAATGTGGCAGTTATTGCTGCGATGGCAAAGGGATTATGATTATACTTTGTGATAGTTCTTCAATGAACTTGCTACTCATCTAGAACTCACAACGCTTTTTTAAACATGGAGGGGATGTATTTCATATAGGCTATAGAAGGTGTAGAGGTGAAGACACTGCCTGATTTTTTTAAAATGTGAAAAGCAAAACTACTTCATTTTAAATGTTTTGCAGTGGACCAAAGTTATTCCACACTTACCTTATGCATTCTGAACATCCTATTATTCACCACGATGACTTTATAAGTGCTTTTCACAACTCTCAAAGGCCAGTGTGGAGTTTTGCCGTGACAGTAAACCCTACAACATCTAGCATGCTAACACGCACATCCTGAATGTTGGACAATAACAGCACGCAGTGGACTTATTTTGACCTCAAGAGTTACACGTACAATATCTATATATCATACAATATTTCTTTACAGGGGCAAGACAAATTTTGCTCAAATATACAGGAAAAAATCAAGTGCCCTTTAGGGGGAGAATAGCGTAGTGTAAAGTGGTAGCAGTTAGAAAGTGCAATGTGGTCATGATTGGACCTAGTGTTCCTGGCTGGATCCCAAAATGCTGCATCAAATTGGAGTGGGTGGGAGTTTCCTTGTGCCCCTCTTGTTCTCTGGATGTGTTTAGTGGATCTAATGCCAAGTAATGTCAGGGTCTAGTAATGCGATATCGATCCAATATGTTATGTACAAATACGAAGAAGCTTCTTTTAAAAGTGCACAATGTAACTTTTTTCTGGTAGATAGTCTGTCACCTGCTGGTCCCTATGGAGATGTGATTGCTTTGCTTGAAATGTTCAACAGTATGGCATTACAGTATCCATCTTGCATTATATACTATACTGTGCATCAGTGGCGGAAGAAGTGCTCAAGTTTATTACTTAAGTAAAAGTACAGATACCAGAGCAAAAAACTTACTCAAGTTAAAGTATCAACTGAAAAAATCTACTTAAGTAAAAATATTAAAGTACCTGTTTAAAAATGTACTGTATTTTGAGGTTGTATAAAGCTGTAGGGATTTTGATAAAGATTTGTGCTGATTTTGTTGAACAGAAACAATTGAATCGATAGTTTGGAGCGTTTTTTTTCTAGACGTTTTATTTGTATATTTGTGTTTGCTCAAACTATGAACATGTTAAAAATAAACCCTTCAAACTTTTCTCAGACAACAATAAAAAATACTTTTATTTTTCAGTCCAGTTAAAAATATAGTGGAGTAGAAAGTATAGATATCTGCTCTCAAGTAGTGAAATAAAAGTAAAAATTATCCATTTTAAAATCTATTTAAGTAAAGTACAGATACGTTTTGTTTTTTTTTACTTAAGTACGGTACTTTTACTTTGTTACATTTCACCACAGCTGGACATAAATTATACATTGTGGAATTAATTATGGAACATTCCAGGCAAAACAATAATTACATGGAGACAAGCAGGTGGCGATCCCTGCACTAGAAAAGTTACATATTACTCCTTTAACTGCTCCAGCAATTATGTAAACTTAAAATGTTAGTTTATGGTGTAGTTAATGAAGAAATGTTTATGGTTTAAAGTTTTATTAAGACTGAGTTATAGTTTGGTTCTTACTAAGCCTGAATCATTCTTAAGAAATGGTTTGTTGAATATGATTGAAGTCTTTCTTTATCAAGGCTAATTAGGTGTATTTATTATAAAGTGTTACCAAAAATAGTATTCTTTTACACTGGAAAGGGGCTAATGATATGTTTTACTGTGCGATGCAACTAAAACGCCTTGTGAACAGTCAAATTTTCAAACGTGCTGGCTCCTCTCCTAGACTCATTAAATAACTAAGTAAAAACATATAAAAACATTAATTTCACTCAATGTAAACAACATAATTACCAGTTCTATTAATTGTTCATTTCCTTCTGTGGCCATCCCACAAAATGGCTCATGGAACAAGAAATCGCGCTCGTCTCTTGGTTTTGGCAGCAAACAGCCGGCATCTGAGCAAACGCGTACCCAGGCTGATTCCTCTGAAGAATACACAAAATATGTCCCGCAACAAATAGATCCAAAAGTGTCAAAGCTAACGCGGATTAACATTCTACATGCAAACACAAGCCAAGTCCAAATTGAAGAACATCTTACAGACTTAGGAAATTGGATCTTATGATATTGAATCCTGCTCTGGACTAAAGCGCTGCACCATTTGGTAAAAGACATAAAAGTACACTGTGTGAGATTATGTTGCAACGGTTGACAAAACACAACTAAATTATGTGGTATGTGGAATAGAATTAGCTTATAGCCATCTGCGCTAATGTCTGCATCATCATCGGCACGGAGGGCAGATGGCTGTTTATGTGGAAGTATGTAAAGTGAATACAGCAGTGCAGTGGTTTCTCAGCAGAGGTGAGGCCAGTTCATGGGGAGGGACCTAACCTTTATCAGCGCTTAACTATTGATCGTCACAGTTAATTACCTCCCATTTGGGCTTTGGAAGGAGCGGTTTGCTTATTTGTTGTTTATGCAGTTTGTGAGCCTATAGAAACTGTTATGTCTTGCAGACTTTAGTAATTTGAATGATCCGGGACTAAAAAAAAAAAAAAAAAAAAAAATCAAAGCATGCCATCTCCACAGCAAAGATCCCCACTCTCAGATGGGAATCAAACCCAGGACTGTTTTGTTGCAAGATGTTAGACCAGGGGTGCACAAACTTTTTTCACTGAGGGCCATATCTTGAAAAATATTCAACACGGAGGGCTACAGACTAGTGGTCAATACAGTGGATAATTCAAATCGGTGCATTTAACATACTTTAAATAAGGCTCAAAATATTAATAATAGGTCTGTATAACAATGCAATGTGATGTTATTTAGGTTATATTGGTAGGATTACTCAAATTTGCAGTAAAAAAGTACTGATTATGATCAATTGGGCCAGTTCAACTGAAGGCCTGAGGGCCAATAAAAATTGGTCTGAGGGCCGCATTTGGCCCCCGGGCCATATTTTGGACACCCCTGTGTTAGACTTAAAGGCATGTAATTTGCTTGTTCCCCATGGATATGTTATTGCTTTGCCTGAAATATTCCACAGTTGGGCATTAAGCAAATCTATCTCACATATATTCAAGTGTTTTATTGATTAAAAAGTTTGAAATTTGTGCATTTTTTATGTGAACGGGTTTACTTCTGCCCAGATCTGACTTGTAAAGAAGTACTGAAGAACATTCAAGGCGAAGCACTTGCACCTGGAGATAAGTGAGTGGTAGACCCACCACCAGAAAAGTGACACAGTGCAGCTTTGTCATACTGGTTTGGCATAATCTGATAACAAAACCTATTTTTCCTACAAAATGCAAAAGATAATTCTGGCAACTGGAGAAAAATTTTGGCAAAAGTACATTTTCTTTTACACTAACCTACCTGGACAATGAGGGACTGCACAGACTTCCTACAAAATGGCTGACAGCTTTGCTCCAGTAATTTCTCTTCATTACATCCAATATAGAGGATTTCATTGGCTGTTCTTGTCTCCCCTCTTAAACCACTCCAGAGGTTAAATTGTTGTTCGCACTCATTGCTCACCCAGCCTGGCCAGCCCTTATCTCTCCCAGCGTATTCGGGATTGGCCTCAAGACTGCACTGCCGTGTCTGGGCTACTTTTTGTGCATCTCCATCAGATGTTGCTCCGCTGCTCCCTGTGCGCTTCATGGCCATTAGTCACATTGTCGCGGGGGTCAGCAGGGGTCAGTGCTAGCTTGTTTATTCTGCTTTGCGCCCGGCTCGTCTATGTCCGTCTCATCCATTTAGCTATCGGAAAGTTTTCCTCTTGTTCAGATATGTCTTGTGTCGGGTAATTACTGTAGCTGCCGGCGCTCCTCTCTCTCCACACTCACTCTGCGGGTCGCACAGTGCATCCATTTGTACCCTCCATGGTGTGGGCACATGGTAGTCGTGTTCTTTATAAGCACCTAGCATTAACACTCTTAGGATCATGCTAAATGTGTCAAAAGGGGATTAAAGAGATAATGTCTATGCTGTTATGAGCCTAATTCTGAAGAACCTAGCAAATGCTAACTAGCTATTATTTTAAAATAAATGATACAATTTGGGTCTCTGTATTTTTACCTCCATCACATGATGTCTCTGTACTGTTACATCCATGACACCTGGAGTTAAAGCATAATCATGGAATCAGATTTTTTCATTTTGTTTCACACATGTGAAACAAAATTGCTCACCCATCATTTAGAACAAAATCACATTTCTCTCACCTCAAAATAACAGAGTTCAGTACTTCACTTATTTATTCTCCAGAAATACACAGTGTTTTTAAGTCCCTGTTATATTTGTGTACTTTCTTTTTCCTCATAAGCAGCAATATTTGTTTTGATACAGACTGGACTATACATGTGCTGATTGGCTAATCCACCTGTCAATCATGTCCATCAGAACTCGGGAAAGGGTAGAGTCTACATCACTTACTTCTCAAATACTTTATTAAGATGTGTGTATTTTGGATCCCAAACAAATTGGGGGGATGTCATGATTGTCAGGCCAACAGTGGCTGTCCTATGAGCAGAAGGTTCCCGGTTTTATACCTGCTTTGACTTGTGCAAACTGACATTTTGTCCTTTAGCAAAACACTTACCCACCTTGCCTAACTATGACTATGATGTATAAATGTGAGAATAGTCAGAAGGCACAGGCTGACAGTCACTGACTCCAATCAGGCCCAGGGCAGCTGTGGCAGTTGAGGCTTCCTACCCATCACTAAACCAGCCAACAAAATACAAGTACATACTGTTGCTGTAGAAAAAAAATAAAATAAATAAAAATCAATAAATCAATACCCATTAATCAATACTAAAACTATACATGAATCAGCATGATAATATTTACGACTATTTTGTGTTGAATATTTCTTACTATTGTTTTAGAAATATATTATTGTGGTATCAAAATTGGTATCAGGAAATATTGAGTTTTCTTTTAGGCACGTCTCTGCCCTTATCAACTTTATCAACACTAGTTAATAAGTTTGGATAATATTTTCCACAGTCCAATGTTTTGCTAGACCGCTCTTACATCTCAGCTTCAATCTCGTTTCATTACAGACATAAAAACACAGCACTAATGATTTTTTTATTGCTAAAGTGATTTTGCAAAGGAGCAGAGAACTCAGTAGGGGCCCGGTGCAGAAGATAATTCATAGTGAGTGGCTGCAGCGGGAGGTATGTCTTTATACATGCGATATTCTCTTCAAACACGGCCATTTTGACATCAGCAACAACGTGGAACCACTGCTCTCAATGGTGTGTTTTCAATAATTGACCCAGATGGATTAGCTAGTCATATTTAACGAAATCTGAGCAGAGGAAAAGTAAAAATTTTGGGTGTACATGGATAATTTCTCTGCTTCTTCTCTTCCACTGTAGACATAGACATAAATAAATTCAATATGTTGGACCAATGGGATTTTCCTGCCCCAAACTTACAAAACTTACAGCTGCACTTCACCCAGTTCCCAGCATCCAGTCCAGGCCCGTCCAGGCTGATCCTCGGCTCCTCTGTGATGTAGCAGGTGAGCGTATACACAGGCCAAACCTTCTGTCGCCCAGGTGCTCTTGTGAAGGACATCATAGACCCCCATCCCACGACACCATCCCGCAGTGCCAACAGCAGTGATTCACATTTGGAACAAATTATTTTAAATAGGAGAAGTCAAAGACGCTCAAGGACAACTTCAGAACCCTCATTACCATAATCCACAGTTTAGACAGTGTTGTTTCTGGACCTCTTTCACCACCTCGTTTTGGAGATGTGAAGTTCAGGCTCTTAGGATTATTGCACACATGGCTTAGAACAAACCGCGGAGACAAATCCCCTGTGTGGACAATTTGATCACATACTTAAAGACACCTAAACTTACACCCCATCATCCTCAGATCACGCCTCCTCTCGTACAATATCGACTCACGCTAGAATCTGCACGACACTATAATCAAGCACAATTCATTCCCGTGATCATCAGCAGAAAATGGCATATGCGCGAAGCCCTGCATAAACCCTCCATAACCGAGCCAACAGCAATAATCTCAGATCTCTTCCAAAAAGCACATTCGCTACAAATTCATGTAGTCAACCGGTCCCCGCTAACTTTAAATATGGGCCGTTGCTCTCTGCTGAACAAGTTTTTTAGTGCAAATGATCTGATTTTAGACCACAAACTTGACTTTGACTTTAACGTAAACATAACTGGGTGCAGACACACGAGTTGTTCTCACCTAATTTTAACTTATTGTTTACTACAGCGAATGGTAACTGGCCACGAAACCATTTCATTGAATAATTTTCCAAGTTTTGAATATCACTCAGCTGACCACCAATAAAATGCTATGTTTTTATCATGACTTTTTTATTTTTATTTTTTTTTCTATTTTTTTAAATCAATTTTTGAACAATTATATGACTATTTTAACCAGTGATTCTAACTTGCACATATATAACCTTTTAGACCCAGTTGCAATTGCATTTTACCCAACAAGTCACGCAGCCAACTCACAGCAGGGGGCACACTCTAGACTTGATCATCACCTATGGCCTGTCCACTACTCTGTGTTTTGTAATATCACTCTCTGGTTTTATACAGCAGGAGACCTTTGTGAGAACTGTAAGGAATCATTTTACCCCTGAAGTAGCCGCAAATGTTATTACATGTGGATGAAACTGCTTGTGATGATGTCCATGTGTGGGTTGTATGTTTGTAGGCAGTTTTACGGATAAGCAGGGTGGCTGGAAGGAAATGTGCATTTACTCCTGTATTTGGTGAAGTCCGATTCTCCGTGCTATTGCGAGATAGGGTCAATAATGTTTCAGGCACTGTATGTAGCTTTCTGGAAGTGGCACGTCATCAGCACGTTTCCATGGAAATAGAATGTTAAATCAATACCTTGGAACATTCTTCATGGACATAGATATGTTTTATGCCAAACTGTAACGATTACAGCCAAAGGGACATCATTGCCATGGAAACGGTCTATTGTTTTGGCTAAAAAGTTACATACTGTGCATAGTAAAAGGAAAAAAATCAAATCTGGACAAAAAGTTGTAGGAGTGAAGATGTTTCGCTGCATTTCTGGTCAGATTACTGGTGGACACTATATGTATATGAACGGAGGAGCTAACTACACTGAAACTAACATATATATTGTTTACAGTTTCCTTTCTTTTCCCTCCTGATTATGCTAAGTATGACTAAGGCACAGTTCACACTTAGTAAACTGAACATTAGCCTAGAAATAGAAAGTATGAACAACAGGTGTGTTAGTTTCAGTGTAGTTAGCTCCTCCCTTCAGATAGTTATAAGGCAGTGTCCATGAGTAATCTGACCTGAACTGAAGAAGCGACTTGGATGAGCAGCGAAACGTCTTCACTCCTACAACTTTTCTTTTACTATGGATCATACCTGGACGACTGAGGGATTACACACTTACACATCTTACCTTTTTATTATTGAAATAAGGAATTAGGAGTAGTTTTGTTCCCATAAAACACATACCTCTTTATTAGATTATTACATACTGACTCTTCAGAACTAAGACTCAATATACAGTAGACCTGTCATTATTTTCAAATAGCAACAATTTGCCGATTCCTGTTGTCTGGATGCTTCACCACTGACAGTAATATTTGAAACATTTAAAACTAAAAGCCTGCATTTCTGACACTTTTATTCTCACTTTGAAGGACTGCAAATTGCCTCTTCAGCGTGCCTCAGTAACAGAAGTGACAATAATAACCATAGATTTAGTGAGCAGCCTTCCAGTCGACTGCATACTATGTTACTTTGCAAATAGTGTCCAATTGGGAGCCATAAACAACACATAAACAACTCCATCTTTGCAAACATCCCACACGCTTTACTCTTTAAATCAACTTTATTTTTTATGCCAGAGAAACAACTATTTATCATGTACGAATAAATACTTAACTTTGTTTTGTACTACTTCACTCAGCAGGCTGCATTTTGCCACATGCAATATACATCAAGGTTAACTCACAAAGAGAATATATATACGACAAAGCTGAGAACCAATTGTAGTAGCTGTGTGCGTTTTATTGGATTTCTTTTAACACAAAGGCTGTAAAACATATAGGAGCAGCAATAAATGTACCAAACCAGCCAGCCGTCTTTGTAATTCTTCTTCAGCACAACACAAAGAAGTAGGTTTTGGTCATGCAACTGTAAGAAGTGTTTTGGTTAAAAGATAAAACTTACCTGGGTTCAGCAAAATTGTAGTAAAGTCAATTGGTTGGATAATAGACCAATTTGAGAGAACAGGTCAGGTTCTGTTGGTATTTGAGCTAAAGACTGGGTAGCATGTAACCGTAACTAGTAATAAGTATTTGCTGAAGTTTTTGCAGATGTCTGATTACATAACATGGTTAAAGCATGCGTGGTGTAGAGTCTAGTTATGAAGTTAAAATTTCAAGCTTGATTTTGATACTAAGGAATGGAATCAATACTCCATACCGATTCCTTATATCTGTGTAATCCCTCAGTCGTTCAGATATATTCCATAGTGGTCCATGGGCGTATACTCGTGTATGTGTCTTATATTTGCTCTGATTCAACTCAAGATCATGCTAAAGCTTCAGGAAAGCTTCATTTCTGTCCTGAGAATGTGACTTTTTTAGTACTGATACTTTTAGTTTTATTAGTTTTATTATCGATTAGTATCCGATACTTTTAACAATCCTAACGGAGTATATGAATTTAACATTGACACTGCTATTTCTAGCTTTTTCAGGCTGGATGATATTGGTGGTGATATTATTAAAGATGTGCTATAACTTCTGGTTTCTGTATGCTTTGCTTGAAATTTTCCACAGTATGACATTACAAATATCTCCATGGCCTTCATTCAATCACAGGCATTAATTTTTTTCTCAAGACCTCCCCAAAAAACTATCCATGTAGACGAGTGCCGTACAGTGGAACATCCTAGGCAAAGCAATAAGGGTAGAGGCAGAAAGGTTGCCCACTGATCTGACGGTTGGCGGTTCGAATCCCAGTTTATGACATAAAAACATCGTCGGTACAGCGGTCACATCCACTGACCCACAGGTTGGCGGCGCAGTTCCAGCTCCAACAGATGAATGCTGTTGTTGTGTCCTCGGGCAAGACCCTCACCCCCAGTGTCTGTGTACACTGGTGTGTGAATGTGTGTGTGAATGTGTGCGTGGTTTCTTGATGTAAAGCTCTTTGAGGGCCATTTACCAGCATCTCCATGGAGATAAGCAACTCTCAGACCATCCAACAGTTATATTGCCTTTTTTTTAAGTTTATCATAAAATTTAATAGGTTTTGTTTTTTTTTAAATTCAGGACCTTCTTGCTACGAGGTGAAAGTCTTGCATAGTTAAAGATTTGCCCTTGTTTTTATCAGTTTAGTGCTGGTTTAGACAAATTTGCATTGCTTTTAAAAAACTTTTGGCAGATTTGGAGTCCGTTCAAGACTGCACTCAGATATTGTTTGCGCTAAAAAAGAACTTAACCACCAGATAAATTCCCAACATGCTAGAGGCGATTGCATATTGTATCCTCATATAGCCTCATATGCATTATTCATGACTGTATTACAAAGCTTTCCGCGTGTTTACCACTGCTCCCCGGGTGACTTTATACTCGGGCCATTCTTACGCCGCCTCGCTGTCGTCTCTGCTCCTCTTTAACTGTATTACAAAACCATTTCTTACAGTAGCCGCTCTGTCTGTCTGCACCCCCCGGCCCGATGACCCCTCCACCAGCCCTCCACCAGCCCTCCACCAGCCCTCCACCAGCCCTCCCCTCCTGTACCCATACCCTCCACCCACCGCTCCAAATCAATGAAACAGCAGAAGTCCTTCCTCTCCCCTGACTCATTCTCAATGCTCTCCAATAATTTTGTCCTCCCACTGCGTCTCCCTCTGTTTCTCTCTCCTCTTCTCTTTCTCTGTCCATCTCTCTTCTTGGTCTCTCTCTTCTCTTCTCATTCTCTCTCCTTCTCTTCTTGTTCTCTCTCCCTCTCTTCTTGTTCTCTCTCTCTTCTCGTTCTCTCTCCTCTTCTCTTTCTCTGTCTATTTCTGTTCTTGTTCTCTCTCGCCTCTTCTCATTCTCTCTTCTCGTTCTCTCTCTCTTTCGGCTCTTCTTGTTCTCTATCTTTTCTTTCTCTGTCCATCTCTATTCTCGTTCTCTCTCACCTCTTCTCGTTCTCTCCTTTCTCTCCTCTTCTCATTCTCTCTTCTCGTTCCCTCTCCTTTCTCGTTCTCGCTCTCGTCTTGTTCTCTCTCTCCTTTTCTCATTCTCTCTCTTCTCATTCTCTCTTCTCGTTCCCTCTCCTTTCTCGTTCTCGCTCTCGTCTTGTTCTCTCTCTCCTTTTCTCATTCTCTCTCTTCTCATTCTCTCTCCTTTTTTCGTTCTCTCTCCTCTTCTCATTCTCTCTCTCTCTCCTTGTTCTCTCTCCTCTTATCATTCTCTCTCCCTCTCTTCTTTTTCTCTCTCCCTCTCTTCTTGTTCTCTTTCTTCTCGTTCTCTTTTCTCTTCTCATTCTCTCTCTCTTCTTATTCTCTCTCCATCTCTTCTTGTTCTCTCTCTCTCTTCTCGTTCTCTCTCTCTTCTCATTCTCTCCCTCACTTCTTGTTCTCTCTCTCTTCTCGTTCTCTCTCTCTTCATTCTCTCTCTTCTTCTCCTCTCTTCTGTTCTTGTTCTGTCTTCTCTTGTTCTCACTCCTCTTCTCATTCTTTCTTTCCTTTTCTCGTGTTCTCTCTCCTCTTCTCATTCTCTCTTTCCTCTTTTCATTCTCTTTCCTCTTCTCATTCTCTCTCCTCTTCTTGTTCTCTTTCCTCTTCTCCTCTCTCCTCTTCTCATTCTCTCTCATTTTCTCTCTCTCTCTTCTCTCCTCTTCTCTCCCCCCCCCCCTCTCTCTCTCTATTTCTTCCATTATTCAGTCTATGCTCTCACCCTCCTTCTGTCCATTCCGGTGTCCTGTCTGTCATCGTGGCTGGACAGTCGATGTGTATTCACAAAAAAACTTCTCGTGTCCTTGGATGGCTGGAACTAAAATGTCAGACAAGAGCTAGAGACAATTTCCCCTCTTTCTGTCTCCCTTTCTCTTCCTCTCTCCCTGTCTATCTCTCTCTCTCTCACTGCTAAAACAGAACATTGATGAAATTATATGATCTGAATTTGAATAACTGCTTTAAAAAAAAGTCTGATTTTTTTTTATTTTTTTTTTAGAAGACCTATTGGGCTTGTGTCTGTTATATATATTCACACGCCCATGGTTCATTATGTTTTTATTTGCGGACATTTTAAATCGCAAGATAGATCTAAAATGACTCAATAAAAGACACAAGATCACTGATTCCTGTATTAGAAAAGTGCTGTGCCCAATCACACGAGCTACAGAATATATTTATTTTTTCATCTGTACCAAAACAACACTGCCAAATCTTATGAATCACCAAATAAGAAAATAAAATTGGAGAACGAAGCAAGTACAGAGCAGTGATCGTAGACCAGTGAAAACAGGAGCTGATCGTCAAAATGGAGATTAAAGATTGCTCAAACATGCACCAATCACTCCAAATGCAACTTATAATAAATGCATGCAATTTCTGACATATTATTTTTTTCCAATCAACATTTTTTTCTTTTTACTCATTAATAATTCATACGTGCACGATGTAACATTTTCGGTCAATCATCAGCTTGTCTCCATGGCCCCGTTATTGCTTCAGAATGTTTCACAGTATGGCTTTAAACTTTTAAACTTTAATTTAGTCGATTTCAAGTGGTTTGTAGTGCCAGCAAAGACCTTGAATAACATTACATTACATAACATCATTTCTGTGAGCGAGGTCTGAAACTAAAGCAGAACTTGTTCAAACTATCAAAAACAAGATTCTTATTTTGAATTCAGTCCATTTAACTTTGCACCGTCTGGCAACATTCTGTTATTTTTTTTATTTATTTTTTTTAAGACACAAGTTACTAATGAAGGTTGTGGAAAAAATAAATGTTTTTCTTTGCTAAAGCTGATTAAAGCAGGTATTCAGGTCTGCTGTGGCAATGTCAGACTCACTCACTGAAGGGACACTTAACATTATCCATCTTTATTTATGCATATTGATTTCATCTTTGTGTGTTTTATTGCAAATTGCTCTTTTTAGTTTTGACATTATTCTTTTGTGATTCGGTGTTTTTATGCTTTTACTTTACGTTTGCTCTGATGCCTGTCTGGTAGTTTTTAAAGAATCATATGTAAGATTTTGGATTTAAATTCCCAGTTTCCCAGTGTCCCAGACAGGTACATGTTTGAATGAAATATTGATTTTAATGATAACAATTATAATGTTGACTTTTTTTAATTACAAAAACACTGGATATGATGTTTTATCATGATATTCTTTGGTGTTTTGGTTCTCAAGACGATAAACCAGTCAGACAAACGTGTATGTGTCCTGGAACGTAATGAAGTTAAAGTGAAGTACTGCACTTTAGTATACATTTTAGGTGTCTGTACTTTATTTGAGTACGTTTGAAAGTGGATACTTTTTACTCTTCTTTCACTACATCTGTACTTTCTACTCCACTACATTTTAACAGAACTGAAAAGTAAAACTATTAATTATTGTTTGAGACCTGCACAAAAGGCTGAGGGGTTTATTTTGAACACCATCATAATTTGAGCAACAAAAATATACAAATAAAATGGATTGAAAAAGCACAAATCAAAATCACTACATTTGAACCCTTATAACACCTCAAAATATACGCAAAATACTTTTACTTTTTACTCTTGTAAGTACTGTATTTTCCGGACTATAAGACACACTTTTTTGCGACTTATACTCAGATGCGATTTATACGTGAAATATGTTTATTTTCTTTATTATTATGCATTTTTTTGAATTTTTTATACTCCAGAAAATACAGTACATTTTTTAACAGTTACTTTAATACTTTTACTTAAGTAGATTTTTCATATGATATATTTCCTCCTTTTTTTTTCTTTTTTTTTTTTACTCTGGTATCTGTATTTTTACTTAAGTAACAGAATTGAGTACTTCTTCCACCACTGGTCCTCTGTCTGCAGGTTAAAACACTCACATCCTGGGTCAGTTGTGATTGTAGTTCCTTTTTTTAAAGCAGTAAGTGCTCAGGATACAATTACAACAGATATAAACATTCATTTGTACCTGTTTCAGTGAAACTGTTAAATGATAAATGATGTAAAAATGAATGATGGTGTGTGGAGAGAGATGTATTGCACCCTGTGTATGGTTCTGTTGTTTACTGTGGTTTGAGCAGCCCATTGGTGTAAGAAAAATTTCTAAGAAAAATTTCTCCTAAGAGAGACAAATAAAAGAAACCTTGAATCTTGAGGATACATGCAGTTCCTTTAAAAATTCATATATGTTTTCACAAATAATTTTAGGTTAATCCATATAACAGACCTGTTAAGTCATGTTGATATAGAAAAACAGTTTTAAAACAAATGGAAAAAAACGAAGGACCACATTCTTGTATTTCCCATTAGGTCAGCTGCATTTCTGCCAACATGGCTCCCCAACTGTTGTGTTAGGATTTGTGCGTTATCATATCAGTCTCTCCACTCGGCATTGTCATAACACGAATATTTTGGAAAAAGAGAAAGCCAATTTACTAATGCTAATCCCAGTTATGGAGAATATGCTTTAATTATAAACCCTCTCGACGATAAACAAAAGAAGAGACGAAAACAAACATGGCGGCGTCTCTGTGTCAGATTTTCCCGGCTGATCCGAGGAGAAGTTTTAATTTCACAGTTACTTGGGAACGTCGTAGGAGCTCGCGTGCCGGAGTGGGAACATTTTGTCTCAACATGTTTCCCTGTGCTGATAACATATTCAGATGCTTGCCATGGATGAATTTATGGATTCTAGCAACAGAACAATATTTTTATTTTATTTTATTTTCAATATGTGCTAAAGAAGGCATATGATTTGATTGATTTGAATATGCATGAATCAATCGAAATACAACTTTGAGTAAATAAACATTGAGGGAAAAACATTATAATATAGTTAAAAGCTCATTGGGTTTACATAGTCTATCCTCTTTAATGCGACAGCAGCTGATGTTTTGGTTTGAAAGCTCTTCGTCTGAAACAAGAGGATGGAAGTTTGATTGAGCCAAAATACTGAAAGAGTTTTTGTAGTGTCTTTTTGAAGGAGGGTAAAGTGGTTGGGAAAATGTTTGTAGATGAGAGAAAGAATGAAGAGGGATCAAGGGAAAATAAATGCTTTCAAACTGGATTTTCAGTAGGTTGAGGTTAAAATAATATGATTTGATTATTACAGAAAAACTATTGGGCTTGTGTCTGCTATATAGTTATACACCCATGGTTGTTTATTATTATTATTATTATTATTATACTTTTTTTTTTAATGCAAGACAGAGAAACATATGCAATAGTGACAAGTAGTGATAAGACATACCAAGATATACCAAGATATAACGTGGTTTGTAGACGTAACAGCTATTTACAATTGTATGTGACAAATCTGTGTTGTGTTGTGTGTGTGCGTGTGTGTGTGTGTGTGTGGTATTTTTGTGATGCTGGAGGGGGCAAGGTAGAGACGGCAGAGGAGAACACTACTACTAGTAATTCAGAAAAGAAGTGAGAAAAGAAGATATAGAGAATGTAAATGTGGGGAAAATTGAAAAAAATATATAATTTAATAATATTGATCTAAAATGTAATAATAAAATAAACAAGATCACAGACTTTCGCGTTAGAAAACTGTGGTGTCCAATAAGCGATTAAAGATTGCTCAAATGTGCACGAATTACTCCAAACACAACTTCGGGTGAGTAAATGCTGAGGGGAAACAACTATAGCATAGGTAAAAGCTCTGAAAAATCCATTTTGGGTATTAAGCTTTCAAACTGAAGGTTGGGTTAAAAGAATGTTGTTTGGAGATACTGTGGGAAACACTCAATACCATTTCAATGCCACAATCATAAAAAATATTAATAATAAAATAACAATTTCCAATAAAAACATTTCTTAGTTGCTCTTTAACTTGGATGAAGATCACGGTAAGAAAAAAATCACGAAAGTTGTTTTTTTTTTCTTTCAAGTATAGCTTATATACTTTTTTATTTATTTGTATTTATTTTATTTTTATCGATTTTTGTCGAGACCAAGGTTGAGTTTGTTTTCATACCTGACAGTTTCGACTGCTCACTAGCTTCCTCAGAGTGGTATAGTGATGCTGCTGTGATGTGTCCGATCAGCTGATTTAAACAGGTAGAGGCAGGATAACAGCGCCACCTGCAGTCTGACTTCTTCAGAACTGTAAGTCAGGCATGGAAACAAACTAAACCGTCTAGATTAAACAGATTGACAGAAAACCAGATGGACGGTTGGACTAGTTCCCTTTACTATCACTGACTCTCGATTTTTTTTTTTTTTTTTTTGACCACCCTAGTACAAAGTTAAGCATAAAAATATTTGCAACACTTTACAGCTCTTACTTTGGCGTAGTGGATA
Organism: Periophthalmus magnuspinnatus; assembly: GCF_009829125.3. Taxonomy (NCBI): domain Eukaryota; kingdom Metazoa; phylum Chordata; class Actinopteri; order Gobiiformes; family Gobiidae; genus Periophthalmus; species Periophthalmus magnuspinnatus. The sequence continues at coordinate 14,818,188 of NC_047141.1, forward strand.
ATTTGGTAGAAGGAAAACACAAAGTAACAGTATTGATTCTACTTGTGAATTCCAAACCCTGAAAGTTGAAATGGCTTGGTTGTTCTGTTTAGATTTCTTGCCACCCCTTGCGTCATTAAACTTGTACACAGACAGTTTTACTTTACTTCGCAGTTGTTATTAGAGATACTACACCCATTCGATTAGCGCGGGTATGACATCATCCTTATACGGCCGTCTCAAGGTTATCGCTGTGAAACATGACCAAAATCTATTAGCACCCACTTTTAGAAATGTTTACAGTGAAAAATGACCATGATTTCTGCTTTAATTGCAGCTCTCTTGTGGAACTTTTGAAATCTGAAAGTAGTAATTTTCCATGACTGTACTGGAAAAGATACAGATTAAAGTCCTACATTACGCAAAATGGGTTCATGTGAGCTTTGGACCATGTTATAATGTTGTTACGTCCTCAAAAACATACCTGGAGTTGTGTTTTGTTATCCTTTATTATTAGTCTGCCTATATATCCAAAGCTCGAAATGCTCTGCTCCACCTTGTGATGTCACGAAGTGGTAGTTTTTGAAATTGACAGCTACCTTTAACTTTAGTTCAGTTGAAGCTGGCAATTCCAGGTCTGAAATTATCCAAAAGATTCTAGTGAAGGTGTATGAAGTTTAAAAAACACCCTAACCCTAATGGTGCACTTCCTGTATTACCTCATGACATCACAAGGTGGAACAGAGCACAGCCTAAACGTGTGTGAATGAAACAAAACACAACTATTTTCTGATGAGGAAGCAACATTATAACATAGATCTTTATTTATTTATTTTTTGTCATATAGGCCGTTTAAACGTTGCAGAAATGTCAAGCGAAAGAAATGGGTGGCACATTCAAGACGCGGACAGGGTCATGCTAGCTTGCCCCGCCACTGCCAAAGTCAAATGCCACTGGTCACTACGGAGACATGCAAACGACATGCAAATAAGCCCAACCTCAAGAGGAGGAGTACTTTTTATGTTGTCACGGTAACGCTCGGTCATACACACAGATGGACAGAGTCAGCGGAGGTGTGAGGAGGAATAGATGGAACGATAGAACGGCGGTTAATGAAGATAGAAGAGCAAAAAGACTGTTTACTGAGAATTAAGGCGAGTGGGCTGGGGGAAAATGAAAAGTGCCTCGGCGATAATGCAAAGTAATGCAAAATGGAGACGAATCCTAGAGCAAATTTAATCGAGGTGAACGGCGTATGAGCCCAAGGTAAACAGCTGATGTTATTGGAGGAAAATGAAACCAGACAAGTGCCAAGTGATTTGATCTATAAAGCACTGCACACGGCACAGATAGATCAGCAGTGAGGAGTGGGCAAAAAGCAAATCCGTTGATCGTCCTTCACTTTTTAATGGAATTTTTGTTTTGAGAAAAAAGTCTCAGTTCACTTTTACGTCTTTCAGTATCCGTTGGATTGCTCTTAGACGGTTCACTCTTAGCTCAGAGCGTCAATCCGAAGAGGCATTAGTTGACGCAGGTGAACACAGAGATGAACTGAAGAAGCAACGTAGCATCGGGATTGTACGTATTTGCATTAGGATCACGACAGTAAAATTTCTCGATTTCAGTACTAAGGAATAGACGTGATACTCAATACTGATTTCGATGCCATGATGATTCTTTTTTTGTGTAATCCCTCAGTTGTCCAGGTTGGTTCCATAGTGCTCCAAGAGATGATACTAATTTGGATGTAGAATTATATTTAGCAAACAGAATAAATCTCTATTCACTGGTTTTCTGGTTGTGCTTATGATGTAACTTTTTACTAGGAGGTTCACCATGTCCTTGTCTCCATGGAAATGTTATTGCTTTGCCTGTAATCTTGCACAGTATGGCATGAAACTTCTCGTAATCATCTTGCATTTACTCAATTACAGGTGTTTAACGCTAAAATTAATACCTTTTAAATTAATGAGCGGGGCCACCTCTCCACAGATCTGAGCTGTAATGTCATGAACTTACTAATACCATTCTTTGGACCGTTCTCGCAAAGCAGTAACATCTCTAGAGACATGAAAATTTCCTTTTTAACAATTGCATACTTCAACTAACCAGCCAATGGGTACTTCCTATTGCTCCAAACTATTCCAACTATTTCAGTGCTTCAAAAACTTCATAAAATATGCAGTTTATCCTGATTCAGAAAGTGGAGCATCTTAAAAATGAGTCTGAAAAAAATGACTTAATTACATTATGTGTGAAAGAGACTGGCGAGAAAGTAAATCATAAAAAACATAATAAAAAACAATCATAAAAGTGATAAAAATATTCACAAGGCAGAACGGGGAGACAATTAGACGTCGCAACAATGAGGCAAAAGGCATCCAGATAATGAACAGGACTGCAGGAACTTGGATGGGCACACAGAAGGAGTGCTGGAATAAACAGTGAGAAATAAGAAGAGTGGAGTGAAGGAGGGGTGGAAATGAACAACGAGGGGCGGGAACATTTGTCGAAGTTGCGTTGGTGGATCTTAGTTGGGTAACATAGACTGTATAAAGAAGTGGACTAAGTGAGTGTGCCGTCAACCATGGCATTCAGCTCCAGTCAAATGAAGCTCATCGAGGCTAGCAGCTATAGTGGGGAATACGGGGCTGAGTTCCATATTTGGAATTCTGAGCGTGAGTATCATAGCAACCACAGAGCTGTTTAAGGTAATTCCCACCCGCAGTACTGGTTTAGCAGGGAACAGGCGCTTATCAATGCTGTCAATCAAGCCTGTTCCTAATGCTAACAGGAGCCACCTTAGGGTAAGAAGGCGGCTAATTTGTCTCTTATTAATGTTCATATCATGAGTTACGGACACAACAGCGAAATAAAACCACCAGGATCGTGTAGAACGGGTTAATACGAACATTTTAAGACTAAAATGACAAGCCTGACAGCAGCGTTTACGGAAAGAGGGGTAAAAGTTTTGTAATGTAAAGCAAATTGGAGCCACATTCGATTGAGCCCTACCTGTATGTACATTTTTCTGGTGGTGGGTCTCCATGGAGATATTATGGCTTTTCGTGGAATTTTTCACAGTATGGCTTTGAACCAATCTATCACTATGGAGACGAGAAGATGACGCTTCCGAGGCCAGTTAAAAGCCAGATCCATGGAAAGGTGATCCTGCTCGCTGTTACAATGCATATTTGTCAAGGTACTTTAGTAATAAATGCACTTGAAAGTGAAAAAGGTGCAAACAAATCAAAATTCCAATTTGAGCTGCCACAATTATAAAATCTCAAAGACTACAATTATTTAGATGATCCTTTGCGAAGAACAAAATATTTATCGAAAAATCTCTTTGAAAAAGCTATGGATTTGTTTATTTTAGCAGTCCATGTTTTGTTCCTGGAGTTGTTTGCAATGTGCACTCCGAACTGAATGCTACTTTTCAAAACAGAACAAAATATTATCACAATCGCAGTACTTGTCAGAAAAAAATGCGCTTTCATTATTTTTTTTCCCAAAATTCTGCAGCCCTACTGTGAAACATTCCAGGCTAAGCAATAACATCTCCATGGAAACAGGCAAGAAACCAACCCCCTACCTGATAATGTACATATCACATCTTTAAAGCATTGAAAAAAATCGCAGTAAGACAACGATCAGTGAGGAGAGGTGGAGGGAGTCAGTCGTGCAGTGAATGGGATATGCCAGTCTGGGGAGAGGGGGGTATCACGGGTCCATGTCTTACAAATTGCCATCTGAGAACCAGCCAATGGGATTGCTCGGGAAAAAAATAAATATATAAACCCAGGAAGTAACACGAGGCTGCCGATTGCACACGGGCAGGGATGCGGCGAGCTCACCTGGCCCTTGTCACGCAGCCTGAACAGAAATGATTTGGATATAGATAGATGTATAGTCCATTACCCCACTTCCTCCTTCAACTGGTTCTCATTCCATGGTTCGCTAAGGGGAGACTGACACCAGTATGGGACAGCTTTAACAAATAAATAGTCGGTGATAGGATTTCTAAGCAAGTCGTGTCCTCCGCACTTAGCTGTCAGCGCTAAAGTTTTACGGCATCATTTTGGCCTTCTGAGTGAGACGCAATTTGTCAAACTTGTGTTACTCAGTGGCAGGTTTCTCACACTAGCAGACAGGTCTTAAAGCGTTATCTTTAACTCTGTATTTATGTATAGACGACCTGTTTACCGCTGCAGGAGGGGAAAAATAAGGTTTATATTTAAGCAGAACTGACAAGATAGAATTTTTCAGTGTATTTTCAGAGACACTTTTATTCAGTGTTGCAAATCTTAATTATAGCAACACCAAACAGCTCAAGCTACTTTTTGACATGCTAATAAATGCGTGTTAACCATGCACTTAGGAGTAAAAATAGAAAAATAATAATAATGTTTTGTTACCAAGCGCTCCTCCATTATAATTTGGAGCAGAAAAAATGAAATTTGTTTCGGGTGACAAAAAGAAGGAAGTCGTAGCGCACGTTGTCTGTTGTATTAAACAAAATGGTGGCTCTTAAGTAGGTGGGTTACATAATAATTAAAACATATGCAAAACCCAGCAAAGTCCCTGTTGTTGTATAATCGGTTTATATCATTTGAATTGAGTCGCACCTAGCCTGACCATGCATTCAAACTATTCCAGTTATTGCATTATTCAGGAAACCTTTGAGCATGTATGACTAATTTTCTCATCAAAGGAACTGTACCAGATTTGTATCGTATTGAAAACACCAAAAACAGAACTAGTTCATTTTATAGGGTTTGCAGTGGTCCAAAGTTATTCCCAGCATCCTAATTATTCACCACGATGAGTTTATAAGTGCTTTTCAAGTTGTACAGAACTGTGTGAAGTTTTGCTTTGACAGTAAAGCTAACAGCAACTAGCATGCCAACGTGCACTTCCTAATCATTGGACAAGAAAAAATATTTTTAATTAGATGCAGGCAGCATTACGTTGACCTCGAGAGCTCCTTACACAAGATATCTGTACTGGGCAGTTTTGGAAGAAATACTCAATTTTGTAAAAGTACAGATACTGAAACAAAAAAATATTAAGTAAAAGTATCACATGGAGGAAAAAAAACTATTTAAGTAGATTATTATAGTTATTAAGGTGCTTGTTTAAAATGTACTTGAATCTGAGAAAGTATTTTGCACATATTCTGAGGTCTTATAAAGCTTCAAATGTTGCGATTTTGATAAAGATTTGTGTTGTATTTTCTTCAACAGAAACAACTGAATAGAATCATTTTTTTCAAGCTGTTTTTATTGTTTGCTCAAATTATAAAAGTGTTACAAATAAACCCCTCAGTCGTTTCAGCAGGTCTCAAACAATAATGAAGAATACTTTTACTTAGTAGTGGAGTACAAAGTACAGATACCGTCTCTCAAATATAGTGAAGTTAAAAGTATCCACTTATAAATTTACTTAAACAAAGTACAGATACCAAAAATGTGTACTTAAATACAGTACTTTACTACTTTTACTTTGTTAGATTTCATGACTGGTACTGCGGCAAGACAAACTTCAAATTCATGGAAGAAATTATAGGCTGGTGCTTTGTAAACATTTTCAACCATTTGATGATTTCTGCCTCTCAAACTTATACAACTTTACCAAAATACAGCAGAATGAATCAATAAAAATAAACAATAATAAGAAGAAAATGTAGAGAGTTAAAGTGTACACAGATCAAATTACTCACTGCATTAAAACTTTGAGATGGTACTTATAGTTTTCCTACAAATCCTGCTTAGTTTCCCTTAGTTTGGACTTTTTTTGTGTGAAGTTTATAGTTTTAGTCTCTGGTTGGACTTGGGGAGCAGATAAGTAGAAGTAATGCAATAATTCAATAATTGTTACCTAGCAACGATAATTTACAGAAGGTCCAAAGCTCATACACAGTTTGACAATTAAAACATGACATTATAGGCCTATAGATGGATTCTGTTGTTTTTCCTTCACAAATTATGGCCTGTATTTGCCACTAGTATTATCCAAACTATCAATCAAAGTAAGAATTATAAAAACATGTAGGCCTATATATAATTTTTATTTAAAATTTCATAATTTCTAGGCCACCAGATACAAGACAGACATGCTCAAATCAAATAGCTTTTATTAATAACAACTGGTCATGCTGATTTACTCTGATACAAAAACATTGGACACGATGTTGCATTTATTTATTTGTTATCATGTAATCCAGATGTTCCGTAGTATGGCATTAAACATATCTATCATGCATTTATTCAATTACAGGTGTTTTAATGGCTTCAAAAATACCTTGAAAAACATGCATTTTTACAGGAAGTTGGGTCGCTTCTACACAGATCTGACCTCTGACTTGACCTGGTGGCGCTACCTGCTTGACTCAACGGTGTTAGATCATTTTAATGCCATATCGTGGAACATTCCCGACAAAGCAATCCCATCTCCACTGAGACAACCAGTTTTTCAGTCACATAATTGTTTCACAGTTACGTATTTGAGGAGTAAACACATTGTACCCAGCTTGTGCGCAGGTGAAATCAAACATATTTTGGAAAGGTGACGCGGGGACATGCTAAGCGTTCGTTTTCGCTCTGCATAATTTCGCTGTCACCGTGGAGTAGAAGCAGGTGGGCTGTGACATAGCAGACGCTCGCTCCGTCAATACACAAGTGTCACAAATGTTCAAATGGGATTGCACTTCCGAACGCATCCCAGTCGAGGTCGGAGTTATTCATTTGTGTGAATTTTAGTTTCACGTGCAGCTCGTTTCCATCCTGATGTTGATGTTTCTTCGTAAAAATGTTCGATTGGAGGAAAGTTGGAGAATCAGCAGGAATCAATGAGTCAGTTTGTGTTTTAATCAGTAAATACATGTGCGTACAACCTGGAAATAGTATAACTCTTGTGGTTTGTATAATCCTTCAGTCGTCCAGGTCTGATCCATAGCAAAAGACGAAGTTTAAACCACTTCTTCAGTTTTGAACATCAGAACTGAAGAAGCGATTTGGATGACCAGCGAAACATCTTCACTCCTACAACGATTTATCCAGGTGACATATTTAAACATCGTCTTTTCATATAGCTCTCGTTGACAGTTTGAAGCTAAAAGTGAATAAAAAAGAACGCTTGTTTTGCGAGTCCTTGAAGGCAGCATGTTCATTATGCAGCCGATTTGCTTAAACATATATTGAGACGCGGCAATACAAACTGGAACTATCTCCTCTCACCTGACGATATGGAAGGAGAAACATCAGATTTGGGTTTGTAATTAAAAAATCGACTTGGGTGTCAATGCGTAATCATCAAATCTGTGATGTTACGCAAGGCTGGGTCTGGTTAGTACTTGGATGGGAGACCGTTGGGAATACCAGGAGCCATGATGGGGCGGCGATGGCTCTATATCGTGTTGTCATTGTGTCCATAGGCAAGACATTTTTATTATTATTGGATTTATTACACCTGACTTGGCAACTGAAGGGATTTAAGAAGACAGCCGCACACTATCTCGCTCTTGCTTCACCGTTATTAGCACAATGTTACGGCTCCTCTGACCTTCCTCAGAGTCTTTTTAAAACATTTTGATTATAACCCTGTCGCAGGTTTGAAACATTCTGGATGAAATTGTTCTCGAGTGCAATACATTTAAGCTTTTTGTGTTTAACATTTGCAATCATAGCTATAATTTGGGACTTGAAAGGTTTATGGCTAAAGCGAGAGATAATTTCACTTGATTGACGTTAGCCTTCAAAAATAACTGCTCTATCGGTTGGTTTCGGGGTGATGCAAACTTGTAGCGTTTGACATAACAATTAATCTATTTTGAAAGGCATAAAGTCCTCAATATGGCACCCGTAGCCAAGTATAGTGATGGTTTAACGCAAAGCAAGCTATAAGGCATTTCAAACTTAACACCGTTTCCAAATTTGCCGCCCCATCCCAGTGAACTTTCCCAACCAACAACAACAACAACAACGAAACATCTAATCATCAAAGCTTATTCTCATCGTGCCGCCATTGTTTCGTCAGCCTTCGCTCGCACACACAGACACACACACGCATAGACAGTTCATGATGCTTTGACACAAACAGAATTGAGAAGGCCCAGGAGACAGCTCGTGCATGAAAAGCCACTTTGGGTTGGGGAGGCTCACGTATTCAGGGTTAGCCCCAGTGGAGGTGCCCTATATCGACACAGAAGAATAGTGAAGGCCCTCGTCAAACAGTGACACAGGGAGGAGTGCTTCAGTTCTCACCCTCTCAGTGAAATACAATCATATGACACCGTACAGCAACTTTCAATGGGGTCGTTTTGACACGGTTGTCATGATTTCTTCCTTCTTTTTACCACACAGAACATTACATGCCCTGTACTTGATTTTGTTTCATGTGTTTGAGCATCATTTGCCTTTCCTCAGTACAGATATACTGCATAAGCAGGTCAAAATATGTCCTAACTATCTAATTGTAAAGTGTGTTATTGTATGATGATCAGGTAGTGTACATTAGCATGCTAGTTGTTGTTCACTTTACCGTCACAGATGAACTCCAGATTTTTTGCTTAAGTAAAAGTACAGGTACTGGTGCAAACAAAAGAAAAAAAAAAAAAACTCAAGTAAAACTATCACATAAAAAAAAAAGAAATACTTAAGTAGATTATTATAGTTATTAAAGTACTTGCTTAAAAATGTACTTAAAGAGTGTATCAGAAAAGGTATTTTGCACATATTCTGAGGTCTTATAAAGCTTCAAATGTTGTGATTTTGCTAAAGATTTGTGTTGTATTTTGTTCAACAGAAACAACTGAATGAATCATTTTTTTCTAGCTGTTTTAATTTTTTATATTTTTGTTTGCTCAAATGATAAAAGTGTTACAAATAAACCCCTCAGTCGTTTCAGCAGGTCTCAAACAATAATGAAGAATACTTTTACTTAGTAGTGGAGTACAAAGTACAGATACCCCCTCTCAAATATAGTGAAGTAAAAGTTAAAAGTATCCACTTATAAATGTACTTAAGTAAAATACAGATACCAAAAATGTGTACTTAAATACAGTACTTTACTATTTTGACTTAGTTACATTCCACCACTGGTACTGTGGCAACTTTACCAAAATACAGCAGAATGAGTCAATAAAAATAAACAATAATAACAAGAAAATGTAGAGAGTTAAAGTGTACACAGGTCAGATTACTCACTGCATTAAAACTTTGAGATTGTACTTACAGTTTTCCAAATCCTACTGAGTTTCCCTTAGTTTGGACTTTTTTTGGTGAAGTTTATAGTTTTAGTCTCTGGTTGGACTTGGGGAGCAGATAAGTAGAAGTAATGCAATAATTCAATAATTGTTACCTAGCAACGATAATGTACAGAAGGTCCAAAGCTCATACAGTTTGACAATTAAAACATGACATTATAGGCCTATAGATGGATTCTGTTCTGTTCTGTTTTCTTCACAAATTATGGCCTGTATTTGCCACTAGTATTATCCAAACTATCAATTAAAGTAAGAATTCGAAAAACATGTAGGCCTATATACAATTTTTATTTTAAATTTCACAATCTCTATGCCACCAGACAGACATGTGAAAAGTGCCTGAATAATTAAGATGTTAGGAATGTATAAGATAAATTAGGAAGAAGTTTGGACCACTACAAACTGTTTAAAATGAACTAGGTCTGTTTCACCTTTTTAAGACAGTAATAATCAGGTACAGCGCCTTTAAAAACAAATACTTGTTTACAGTGTTTTCCTGGGGTGATTTATATTATCTGCATTTAAAATTTGGATCTAAATGTTAAATAGCTAGAAATGTAAGAAAGTAAACGTGGAAAAAAACAAAACTACTTCTCTGAGCACAGAATTTACAAGAAAAAAACAAAACAAAAAACAATCAAAAACATCTTTTACAAGTACATCAGCTTCACATGAAGGACTTGGTTTTGAACCAAATAGAACCAAATACTTGTTGTACTTCTTCAAGTAATCATAGTATTATTTACAGTAGCAGCAGCATTAGTAGTAGCAGTAGTAGTTGTTGTAGTTGTAGTACGTATTGTAGTAATAGCAGCAGTAGTTGTAGTTGTTGTTGTAGTTGTTGTAATAGTCGTAGTAGTAGTAATTGTTGTAGTTGTAGTAGTAGTTGTTGTAGTATTTGTAGTAGTAGTCGTAGTTGCTGTTGTAGTAGTAGTTGTGGTTTCAGTAGTTGTAGTTGTAGTAGTAGTTGCTGTTATAGTAGTAGTTGTGGTTTCAGTAGTTGTAATAGTAGTTGTAGTTGTAGTAGTAGTTGCTGTTGTAGTAGTAGTTGTGGTTTCAGTAGTTGTAGTAGTTGTTATAGTTGTAGTAGTAGCTGTTGTAGTAGTAGTAGTTGTGGTTTCAGTAGTTGTAGTATTAGTTGTAGTAGTTGTTATAGTTGTAGTAGTAGTTGTTGTAGTTGTTGTAGTAGTCGTAGTATTAGTAATTGTTGTAGTTGTAGTAGTAGTTGTTGTAGTATTTGTAGTAGTAGTCGTAGTTGCTGTTGTAGTAGTAGTTGTGGTTTCAGTAGTTGTAATAGTAGTTGTAGTTGTAGTAGTAGTTGCTGTTGTAGTAGTAGTTGTGGTTTCAGTAGTTGTAGTAGTTGTTATAGTTGTAGTAGTAGCTGTTGTAGTAGTAGTAGTTGTGGTTTCAGTAGTTGTAGTATTAGTTGTAGTAGTTGTTATAGTTGTAGTAGTAGTTGTTGTAGTTGTTGTAGTAGTAGTTGTAGTAGTTGTGGTAGTAGCTGGTAGTACTGTTATCAAATGCAGTATAATACACCCAAAGAAGAACATTTACATAATCATTTGTAAAGTAACATTTCCTCAGTACAAGGCCATTTTATACAATATAGAAGTAGTTTGAACATTGAAATCCTCTACTTAACGGTAAACCCAGCCATAATACAATTCCATCTCAAGTGTTTTTCCATCATAAAGCTCCAAATGATTCAGAGTAGTTGTACTATTAGGTGACCATCAAACATGATCTTCTGCAAACCTTATCCATAAAGCACAATAATGTCTTTGTCCCTGAGCTCACATATCTCCTGTAAACATCTGCGTGTACACAGAGACGATCTGGAGATGAGGAGTGAGGAGTCCTGCAGTCACTCACACAAAGGCAGCATGGGGAACAGGACGCCCCCTGTGGCTCATTTTACATAAGAGAACCCGGTGTGACAGTTACAGGGAGTGGCACAGCGGGAGACGGGACATATCAAATCCATTACAGCACGTGTTTCCAGGTAGAATGGAAGTGATTGGACCAATTGTACTATATGTGCTTGAAACTTGATATATTTTATTTTCACTTTATGATTCCATGTAGAGTGAAAATAGTTTTACCCCAGCAGAGGTACTGTCAAAGCAGATCTTGGAGTGAAAATATATGTACTACCTGCATCTAATTATAGTGTTATATTGTCCGAGAATGAGAAAATGCACTGTTGCATGCTAATTGTTAAGAGAAAACAACTTAAATAGCTCATAATATGCTGTTTTCTGATCTATGTTATAATGTTTCCTTATCAAAAACATACCTACAGTTGTGTTTTGTTTCATTCACTCATGTGTAACACACAAACCCTGCATATTTAGACTGAGTTCTTGCCTCAAACAGAAAACACTCTCTTCCACCTTGTGATGTCATCATGTGGTAATACAGAAGTATACTCAAAGAAAGGTACTCCAGGTATGTTTTTGAGGCGGTAACAACATTCTGTCATGTCTTAAAGCTCCCAAGAGAATTTTTCATAATATAGGACCTTTAAAATAAACTAGTTATGTTTTTCACCTTTATAGAACAATAAAATAAAATAAAATATAATAAAATAATCAGGTAGAGCACCTTTACGATGCTTCTTAATGGTGTACTATAACTTTTTCCCCAACTGCTCGTCTCCATGGTGACGTTATTGCTTTGCTTGATCTTTTCTTCACTATGGCATTAATCTTATCTATCTCCATGGAGACGACAGAGTGACACCACCAGGTCATATCTGGAGAGAGGCGAGTCCACTCACAGTCTCAATGCATGTTTTTGCGGGGTATTTTTGAGCCATTTTTAGTATGGCAGTCCTCAAAACACCTCACTGCATATTACTGTTTTGTCTGGAAATGTTTATCTTATCTCGGTGCATTCGTGCAGTCGTCCCCAGCAACAGGCATTTGTGTTTTGTTAAATTCGCTTTTCAGTTGTTTTCACTTCAATGTCATTGTCGAGGCAGAATTTGTCAAAGTTTGCTGTTTGATTGGGTGATCATGACAGATTAGGCCAATTAGAGCAGGCTTAAGTGGGAGACACTGGTTTACGGTGTTATTTGAAGATGCAAAAGTCGAAGAGCCATCCTGATCCTTCCAAATGATTTGTTTGTACAATGTCTATCTGTCTTTGTTTGCAGCCTTTATCGCTACTTTATTAAATTTTGTTCATTTGGGTGTTTTGCCAAGAAGTGACAGACGTAAATTGAACAATGGTGTTATTTTAAGAGGCGGTATTTTACTTCTGCGGGGTATTAACTGCTAACACGTAACATATTTGGCTCACTGCGTTACCTTTTATTGTTTTGAAAATGTTATATTCACCGAAAGCGTTCCTCTCCCTTTGCTCTCTATGCTAAGTCACTCCCCTACATAGCACTCCATGAGATATTAACTGCTAACACGTAACATATTTAGCTCACCGTGTTACCTTTTATTATTTTGAAAATGCTATATGCACCGAAAACATTCCCCTCCCTTTGCTCTCCATGCTAAGTCACTCCCCTACATAGCACTCCATAAGATATTAACTGCTAACACGTAACATATTTAGCTCACCGTGTTACCTTTTATTGTTTTGAAAAAGCTATATTCACCAAAAGCATTCCTGTCCCTTTGCTCTCCACGCTAACTCACTCCCCCTTCAGACAGAACGTGACAGGAAGATTCAACTACGGCCCGGGAGAGATTGCTAAATTACTCAAACATGCACGCTTTTGAAGAGGGAACATGGTACAACGCTCAAATATTGATTTTGCATAATACCGTGTCTTGAAAACTTCAGAAATGCTAAGTGCAGTTCAAAGTTTAAAATAGCGAAGAATTTCAGTTGGACATTCGAAACTCTGCTTTTATTACATTGAATTGAATTAGCAAGTATTTTCTAGAAGACAGCGGCGGTGCAGTGGTGGGTGGCATCCATTAAGTTATGATGTAATAAATGTGAATGTCTCTGTATTTGAAGTGCTTTGTTTGCCTGCTCCTATATGCTATAAGCTATGAGTTATAATAATACCTTTGCAGATTAAATTACTCACATATAGGTAATTTCTCTTGCAAAAAACAAAGATAAAACGTATTGTCAAGATTCCAACCCACGTGTAGTCTGATGCTATAGCCTGATTCAAAGTCTTTGTCCTTTTTTCTTGGTATTTGGGGATAAAATTGCATTGTGTAGAAATAGATAATTACTTTACATCATGTTCAGTCTAAACCACAATATTGATTTAAAATGTCTGAATAGAAACCGGTTCATTGACTTCCTACTCAAAGCTGCATAATACGTTCTATGTTGCTGGTTCCAGCTCTTTGTAGCAGCATTTCCCATCACCTTTCATTTACTGTGATTTCACAATACCACTCCCAAGTCTTCACATATGGGCATATCAGGGTGCTTCTTTCCTGCTCTTTACAGTACGGACATGTCGATAAAGTCCGTGGTACTTCGGTATTATCAGCGTGGTGGCTAACAACTCAAAGATATCTGTGTAATCCCTCAGTCATCCAGATAGTTTCAGCAAAAAGCAAAGAAGCGGCTGCCCCCAGACCCCGCCTCCTCCTGAGAAAGCACCGACCAACCCGCACCCAGCACTACAGCCCTGAAAGTACCACCTCCGGGTAGGAAAAGTGGGCGCAGCTATGTACAAATAAGCTCGCTCTCCAAAATTGATGAGGGAGAACTAATATGGTTAAAAGCTCTAAAAACGATGATTACGCCCATCGGCACAGAGTTAGACTTTTGTGTTAGGGGAGAAAATCTTTTTATTCATCATGCCCATGGACTGTATGTAATCATTCCAGTCACAAATGTGCACACACATACCAGAGCAAAGTGAATATATTGATCGGACAGACTTTAATAACCAGACAAAAGACCGGATCAGTGCGTTTTCCCTGCGCTTCAAGTATCTCCAGCTTCTTGTACAATGTAGTTGCGCATTTAAGTCAACAGGGGACGCTCCGCTAGTGATTACGCCTCATTCAAATACAACTACCACTGCATCTATAGCTTTTTATTTTGCACAATAAACTTTCAATTAGCACATCACACCTCACAACATAGTCGCTCTTAATAACATTATTGTACTTTAGAATCCTGTTTACCAGACTTCATGCGGGGCGCCATGGGAGTGCAAATGGCTTTGTATATTAATAGCGGCTGTACGTGTCAACGCAACATAAGCGAAGGAGGAAGACAAAATGAAGCCTATTGTACCGTGCTATTTCTCCACTCACAATGGGCCGAGTGTTTGACAGGCGACGTGGGAGAGAGGGAAGGAGCCCAGCAGTGTACTGTATATGGTAAATAATCTCAGCAGAGGGAGATGAGAGCGGGGGATTATGGATAGTCAATGGAGAGTGAATGGGGAGAATGTCAGAAATGCAAAGGTCCAATGAAAACTCAGCGCCGTGGTCGACTCCTCGCAGACGCCATGACATTTATGCAGAGACAGTCAGGGGCAAATGAAATGCAATTATTTACATTTACGTCATCATAATCAGGGCACAAGATCCCCCATTGATTCGGCGTTCGTATGCGGTTGTTTTTGGAACTGCGAGAATGAAGTACAGTACATAGTTCTCCCCATTAAAACAGAACTATGATGGATCTTTTCAACCATCTCTGAATGAAGGATTGTAACTGTATATTGCTGCTTTTGGTCCATCATTTCATTGGGTTGCATGCTCTTTAAACAATACACATTAGTGCTGAGGTAGTACTCCGTTACATCTACTCTACATCGTAACTTTTACTCAAGTAGCTTTTTGTTGAGATAGTACTTTTCAGATTAGTTCTACTTGAGTTATATGGTGTTTGAGGTGACTGAACTTTTTTGTCTTTGTGCAGATTAATTGGTAATATCACAATCTGTTTTGTCTGTCTGATTAAATTCACTCTAAAACAGTATTTTCCGGAGTATAAATCGCACTGGAGTATAAGTCGCACCAGCCAAAAATGCATAATAATGAAGAAAAAAACATTTATTTCACATATAAATTGCATCTGAGAATAAGTCGCACCCCCAGTCAAACTATGAAAAAAAAAGTGTGACGGGAAAATGCGGTAATTCAGGTTTTAAATACACATTTAGAGCCACATTATGTAACTTTTTGGACAAAAATAGACAAAAATAAACTCTTTTTGCGTGTGCATGTGTGCTTGTTGCATTGAAAAACATAGAAAAAAACACGCATCTTGACTTGACTTGACTCTGAGCAGGCTTGTATCTCCACAAACCTGACAGTCCGATTAACCGTCCGAGAAATGCATTGTTCGTCATGGATTGGGAGCTTGGAGGTTGCGAGTTCGATTCCTGCATCAATAACCCCACATTTGCCGTCTGCATGTCTGTCCTTTGTTACCATACACCACACGTAAAGATCAATTGAGGAGTCTAACGGGCCCATACTTGATGTGTGTCTGTCAATATCTATTCATAGAGCTTTATTAGAATCAAAAGTTGCAATACAATACTTTACATTACTGAAAAAATATATTTGAAGGAATGCAAATTTAAACTTGGATTAAACACCTTAACTCCACCCACAACCACATTGCACATAGAGCTGCTAAACTGGGAAGTACCAGGAGAACTAAAAGGAAAGAGTGATGTCACATAGTACTTGAAATTGCAATGGCCACTCGAGGCAGCACACATTAAAATTGTTATAAAGGGACTAGGAACAGTTGACAATACTATTAAAAAAATTAGAAAAAAGTTGATTTAGTGTTGCGTTCCACTTTAAACTATAGCCCTGGTACATGTAATAGAGAAATTGACGCACAAAGTAGCGCTCCTTCGTTGACATAGACCCGCCCCCTTCTCTCTTCCACGCACAAAGAGTACGCCACTTGCACAGAGATGCACATTTGTCACTGAAATTCAAGACTTTCATTATGATTATTTTAACTTTAACACATTTTACATGTAAAATAGTTCTGGACCAAACAGTTTTTCACCCAATTCTGCGAGAAAACGGCTCATCTGGCAACGCTCCATCCACCCCACGCCCTCTCATATGCATTATAGCAACAGCAACACCTCTTTGTGTGGGGGTAAGTTGACACCCCACCCTCTTCATGAGCACCTATTCAACGCGGATGGTCCTCCACACAAAGAAGCACAGAGCAGTAGCTTGTCCTCCCTTCATCATCGCCATCATCCCATCCTCCTCTTCCCTTCTCTTTTTTGTTTTTTCTGTGGTCCAATTGAAATGGCGCAGGCTAGCTTGATGAGTCCATTGTTAGCAAAGCACTTCACAGAGAGAGCTAAATGCGGACAGAATTAATGGGAGGCTTGAATCCGAATGGCTCACCAAAACGCAGCTCATCTTGGTGTGGTGGCTTTCCTTGTGTCCTGTCTACCTCCATCTCCTTTCTTACGTGCGAATACCCCTTTGTTGTTTATTCTACAGCACAAATGGTGGCTTATTAGTAAAACATATATGAATGCATAACTATGGCTCACAATGCAAAATGATAAATACTGTCATTCTCAAAATAGCCTTATTTCACAATGGTTAAAGCTCCTGTATCCAATTTCTTCCAGTGTATATGAACACAATTTGTCTTGCTCCAATACAGATATATTGTATAAGCAGCTCTTGAGGTCAAAATATGTCCACTGCATACTGTCTGCATCTAATTATGAAGTATTTTATGGACATGCTAGTTGTTATTAGCTTTACTGTGTCTGCAAAACTCCGCTCTGGTCTCTGAGAGTTGTCAAAAGCACTTAATATGCGGTGAGAAATAAGGAAGCTCAGAATGCATAAGGTAAGTGGGGAGTATCTTTGGACCACTGCAAACTGTTTAAAATGCACTAGTTCTGTTTTTTTTTTTTCTTTTCATTTTTTAAGGCAAAACCAGACTTATAGAGACTTATCCATGCATTTGTCTCCAGTAGGTTAGACTACCGTAACGGCCTGCTAACTGGTCTCACCAAATGAGCCTTAAGACAGTTGCAGTACATCCCGAACACTGCTGCTCAGGTCCTGACTAGAACCAGGAAGTACGAGCACATAAGTCCTGTGCTCAGGTCTCTGCACTGGCTCCTGTGGCTCAGAGAATAGACTTTAAAGCAGCTCTACTTGTGAACAAGTCTCTCTATGGCCTAGCACCAAAGTACATCTCCCATATGTTAGTGCCATATGAACCATCTCACACTTAAAGGACTTCAGGGATCGGCCTCCAGCTGGTGCCCAGAGTCAGGACTAAACATGGGAATCAGCTTTGCAGAGTTACAGCGAAAACCTGAAACAGTCTTTTCCTGAAGATGTGACTGGCCTCTACTGACAATGTTTAAATCCAGACTCAAAATGGTTTTGACTGAAAGGTTTTTATTCTATTCTTAATGCAAATTTTATGATGATTATTTATGTTTTTATTTGTTGTATTGTGATTTTAATGCCTTTCTTGTTTTGTAAAGCACTTTGAATTACTTTGTGTACAAACTGTGCTGATAAACTTCCCTTCAAAACAGGTTTAAAAATTGACTAAGCTAAAATGTTCAGTCACTGTCCGACAATGGTATAGAATTTCTCATGAATTATTTTGGTCTTTGTGTAAAAAAAATAAATAAAAAAATAAAAAATGCCATGCCATAGTACAAATCGCTTTGTTTGTCCATTCTCCTCTGTCACTATTTACCAGCTCTCTCAATCTTGCCTCAACACTCAGCATTTGTCTGGCTCTGTCTATCTCTCCATTAGAGAGCAATGGGCAGTCTATGGGCCCCTGGGGTGTGTTTTGGTGTCACAGTGGAACTTGTATACTGGCCTTGGGGTGAGTGAGAGAAAGGGTGGGAGAGATAGACACAAAGAGAGAGACAGAGAGGAGAGAGGAGAGAGACGCACAGAGAGAGAAATGTGAATGTACTGACCCCGCATGAACCTATGGGCAGACTACAGCTCGTATAGCAGAGTGAACTATACATGCAGCTGTTTTAAGCCGCTCCATTTTCTGTAGAAATTGATGCGTATTCTCTTTCAGAACAAATTAGATAAGAAAACAACTCGCACTCCTGTTTTTACCCATACATTTCTACAAAATACAGGCTGCAAAACTGTATAGAAATGACAAATCCATATCTCATCGTAGAAAACCATCTCAAAGACAGATGAAATACACTATACCTACTCCCAAGGCAATGTCCCTGTCTCGCAATGTCTCCGCACATATTGGAAATCTTTGAAATCTGGGCATGGAGCCACTCAAATAAACAAAGATGATGCGTTCAAGATCCTAACTATTATACTTTGCCAACAAATTGCAGCTCTCTGATTATGGTATTAACAATGCTCCAATAAAAGCCCAGACTCTGTTATTATGTTAAGATCGTTTAAAATGTCAAAATATCACATGGTGTGGGCTAACAATTATAGTGTTAATATTCTTGGCCTGTAGCACTTCTCTATTTCCCTCTGTACAATTATTCACCAATCATTCTATTTAATATAGCTGATCTGGGTGAGACTTAATTTGGTTGTGTTTGTCCCTGTGGTCCAATATCACCTCTTTATAGCACAATCTCTCACTTCCTGGATGCCTACGTTGGCTCCTCCCCTTTGTCCTCTCCCTGAACTCTGCTGTGAGCACTTAACCACCATAACCTACAAGGACCATACTCGAGTCACATCACCAGTCATTTTACAGCAACAGCTTTTTTAAAATTTATTCCACAAACAAGCAAAGGTCAAGACTACAAATTTAAAAATAGCTTCACTGTTTGGATATTGTGCATTCTCACGCTTGGAAAGAGTCTTAGGATGTCACAGGAAATACGTTATACAAGTAAATATGACCAGTAAAAGATTAATTCATACGTAATTATATTAGTAAATGGAACTTAATTACAAATGGGTGCAATTGTGCTGAAAGTAGATAGATTTTATGTACACAGGTGTAAACAAATAACTACATTTTAACATTAAACTCTGCGTAACTTTCTGGAGGTGGCACGTCTCTTGCGTGATTCCATGGAAATAGAAAGTTAAAACCATACTTAGGAACATTCTCCATAGATGGCTGTTTTATTTCATGTTGTGGAAGATTATAGCCAGAGCAACAACATTTCTTGAGAGTCAGGTTTGTGGAGATGCAAGCTTGCTCACATTAAAAGTTCTATATGACATTAAAAATTGACTTTTGCGAGCTTTAAGCAATGTTAGAATGTTGTTACTTCCTCAAAAAACATACCTGGAGTTGTGTTTTGTTTCACTCACACATGTTTGAGTAACTTTTTATTATTAGTCTGTCTACATCTCCAAACCTCAAAATGCTCTGTTCCACCTTGTGATGTCATGAAGTGGTAGTTTTCAAGTTAGCAACACATTTTTTACCTTTAGTTCAGTAGAGATTGGCAATTCTGAGGCTGAAATTATCCAAATGATTCTAGTGAAGGTGTATGGAGTTTAAAAACACAGTGGTGCATTTCCTGTATCACCTCATGACATCACAAGGTGGAGCAGAGTGTTTTCTGTTTGCGAGAAGAACACAGCCTTAATATGCAGAGTTTAAGTGATGAACATGTGTGAATGAAACAAAACACAACTTCAGGTCTGTTTGTGATGAGGAAACAACATTGTAACATAGACTGGGAATAGCGTAATACGGGCACTTTAAGGATGCAAGTAAATGATGCATGATGAAAAAACACCCCAAAAAAAACCCAAAAAAACATGCTTCTGTTTTAGTCTATTTTTCGGCATACACATTACAGCAATCCGGAAGCAATTTGCGTAATCTGTGCGGAAATAATGTTGAAGCAATTGATTGGGTACGTACTTAATCCCCAATTAACCCTATAGCCAAAGGTTTTCACTCTCAGCTTCAGAGCAGTCATGTAGTGTATAGAAGAACACATCTCAACATCCCATTCAACTACTTCGCCAATCAGTTTGTCTTCACCCAAGGACGCCACGAAAAAAACAATTAATCTGGCTGCGCAAACACGACGCCACTGTCAACACACATTCTTAGGAGCAGAAGAACCAACATTCTTATAAGCAGATAACGCCGCCATATTGCTGCGACTAAACCCCCATACCGCAAGACCAATAGACGTCACACGTGGAGCGATAGCGTGAGGGATTATGAACCCAAGACGGAGATAAGAGGCTCCGTGAAGGACACCGGGGTGGTCCGAACGCGCGGGGAGATGGTACGGAACAGGGGAGTCAAGGTGAGGTGGAGCAACGGAGATGCGTACGGGACATGGGGGTGGTGGGAGGGGAAGGCGGCAGAGGTGCAAGGGTGACGCAGTGAGGCGAAAAACCATGACACGCTGGGGAGAGATAGAAAGTGATGGAGGGATAGCAGCTGGGGCCCCGAGAGCGATAGATGGAGGGAGAGATAGAGATGGAGAGATAGAGAGATAGGCAGGATTCCTCTTTCCCCTGCCCGAAATGATGACATGCTATCATAATAACATAGCATTTGACAGATGCTCCCAGTGACACTTGTGTTCATACATTTCACATGCAATTTCGCCGTCGGAGCCACATGAGCAACGAGCCGTGAACTGAAAAGAGCCGCCATTACCTGCTGGCCTATTTGAAAGCTATCTTTTAATTACGACCATACTGTACTCTATATTTTTATCATAGAAGAACTGCAATGGACTGGATAATCTGACAATGCGGCCGTCTTAAATCACGTCAGCTTTTATGGAGCAAAAGTGCTGATTTATACAATATGTCTGCCGAGGAGCGGAAAGGTGCTACACGTGTTACGGCGCCCACAATGCTTCACTCTATGCAGATTCAAAGCAGTTGAGAAGCGTTAATCACGAACGGAGCAAATGTAATCCTAATGAATAAATGCCTGGAACGAAAAAGCTACACTTTCTTAACTGATTTCCATTTTTGATCTTTAGCCTACCTGATTTTTTACTGTCTTAAAAACGTGAAAAACTAAACTAGTTCATTTTAAACTTTTTGCAGTCGTCCAAAGTTATTCCTCACTTACCTTATTCATTCAGAGCATCCTAATTATTCACCTTGACGAGTTTTGAAGCACTTTTCACAACTTTTAGGGACTTTCAGAGAGTAGAATTAAAGTTAACGGTGAAGCTAACAACGACTAGCATGCTAACTGTGCACTTTCTGATTATAACCCTTTATATATTTGATCTCAAGAGCATATCTGTACATCAGTTTCAGTCCCTGTCACCACACTGTAGTCATTTGGTGAAAATCCGTCTTATACGTAGCCTCTCTCTTGCACTGCTAAGAAGCTGCATCTCTAATTGGTTAGGTTTCGTCGCAGTTTTATGTAATTGCATTTCTAAATAAAGTACTACACATACTCTATTGCCCACATAATCTCTCGCTGTGCCTTTCATTTCCTTTCCTGCTATTTGACCACTTCACTACAATGAGATGGAACAATTGAGGCGAGCTTTCAAGACTCAACATTTGCTGCTTCCAGTCAGTGATGTTAATGCATGTGGAATCATTTTATTGTTTTGAAAATGCTATATTCACCAATGTTTAGTTTCACTTTCATTTTTGAGGCTTTAAGTCCCCTATTTATTTGCTCTCCATGCTAATTCACTAATGAAAACTACTGTGCCGTGCATCAGGTTTGTGAAGTTGTGGTGTGTTGTTCTGTATCGTGCTTTTGTATATTTTGAGGAAAATTGCCGCATGGGTGATGTCGGCTCAGGGGCTGAGCTTTGGATCGATTAGTGCCCAGGAGAGGGCGCAAAATTACTCAAACATGCATGGAAGAGAGGAGAGGAGAGAGAGAGGGAGAAGAGGAGGACACTGGTAGGAGGAGAGAGAGATTGGGGAGGGGGAGAGAGGAGAGGGAGAAGAGGAGGATGCTGGTGTGAGAAGAGAGGAGAGGGAGAGAGAGGAGGAAGAGAAGAGAGGGAGAAGAGGAGGATGCTGGTGTGAGGAGAGAGGGGGAGAGAGGGGGAGAGAGGAGAGTGAGAAGAATATGACCCTGATGTGAGGAGAGAGGAGAGGAGAGAGGAAAGGGGAAAGAGGAGGCCGCTGATGTAACGAGAGAGAGAAAGGAGAGGAGAGAGATGAGGGAGAAGAGGAGGATGCTAGTGTGAGGAGAGAGAGGAGAGAGAGGAGGAAGAGAGGAGAGGGAGAAGAGGAGGATGCTGGTGTGAGGAGAGGGGGAGAGAGGAGAGTGAGGGAGAAGAGGAGGATGCTGGTGTGAGGAAAGAGAGGAGAGAGGGAGAGAGAAGGAAGAGAGGAGAGGGAGAAGAGGAGGATGCTGGTGTGAGGAGAGAGGGAGAGAGAGGGAGAAGAGGAGGATGCTGGTGTGAGGAGAGAGGGGGAGAGAGGAGAGTGAGAAAGGGAGGATGCTGGTGTGAGGAGAGAGGAGAGGAGCAAGAGAGAGAGAAGAGGAGAGAGACAAGGGACAGATGGGAGAGGGGGAGAGGGAGAAGATGAGGATGTTGGTGTTTGGAGAAAGAGAGAGAGGAGAGAGATGGGAGAGAGGAGGAGAAGAGGAGGATGCTGGTGTGAGGAGAGAGAGAAGAAAGGAGAGAGTTGAGGAGGGGGGGGGGGGGGGGATTAGAGGGAAAACAACATTATAACATGTCGGAAAGCTCCAAAAAGTCAATTTTGCATAATACCCCCTTTTTAAGTTTTTTTTTTTTTTTTTTTTTTTTTTTTGTAAGTGAGTGATCAGTTCTGTTCCCTGGAGTGGACTTATCTCTGCTAGAGGGGACAAGAACTCCCTAAATCAAGAAATAAAAACAGTGCCATTGTTGATATTGACTGAAGTGCTTGACTGTGTATTTTCAAGTATACTACTCAACCCTGTGTTTTCTCAATGGAAACAATGATCATGTCCAAATGTTGTTATCTTGTTATCAAAGAACAGACCAGATGAACAAGAGAGTGCACTTTGGAGAAACAAAGAGAAGAGTCTGCAGCTACACCACCGGATTATCCATCTGATTTATTGCAGATTTTCCCACCCAGACAATCGGATCAAAGGCTCTGATCGGGAACGTTGGTCAGCCCAAATATATCCACCTAGAAGCCTGCAGGATTCAATTTGGACTCACCAATAATAAAGTGAAACGAGCGGTAATTATAACCCAGCACTGGTGTAGAGCCGGACAAATCCATGCTCCTCTGAGGGATTGGAGAGCACATCCTTAGAAGTGAAAGAACAGCCTCTTCGTTACATTCTGAAGAGAAGGAGGTGTATTTCATAGAGATATGTGCATTGTTTTGGTTCAAGGTAGATGCCTGAAACAAGTGACAAACTATCTACTCAAATACTGATATTCTGTCATTTATTGCCTGGAATTTTCCACAGTATGGCATTAAACATTGAGGGAGTGTTTTGCTGCTCAAAAATACCATGAAAAATATGCATTCTTACTTTGTGTGGGTTCGCCCGTCTTCAAATCTGACTTGTAACTTAAACTACTGCCCTGGAGATTGATCAGGTTAAGGTTAAGATACACTTTATTGCTCCTATAGGGTCATGTGTCCTCTGCATTTGACCCGTCCTTCAAAGCCGCTGGGGCACCTCATCAGGAGCAGTGGGGATGTTTTTTGGACTATCTTGGCTGGAGGATTGTACCTATAGTTGCAGGTTGTGGGTTAATGCGAGAAACTGGAGTGTCGCCGGAGGAAACCCAGAATGTGTAAACCCAGAATGTGTAAACTCCGCACAGAAAGGCCCTGTATGACTCAAGAATTGAACCCAAAACCTTCTTGCTGTGAAGGCTGAGTGCTAGCTACTCAGCCACTCATCTACAAGGAGCTAAGCATATCCACTCCACAGGAAAAAGTTATGCAATGCACCTTTAAACCTCACTGATGATTAATAAAACTCGAGAGACTCTTGAGTGTGTTAATTCTAAACATAGATTTGAAAGGCTCAAACTGTGTAGGCAATTCGCTTGTGCCTGGTGTATTGTTAATTAATTTAACCCTAATTTCCTTTCACGTTTATCACATAGATTTGTTCTCTACAGAGTACTTAATTTACCCCATTCAGAAATGCCATTTGATGCCATTTTTATTCCGTACTTACTCTAACATAAAAATCACTGGTGACAGAAAATCCATCTTGGTAAAAATGAAGTCTTGATTTGGTCTTGTTAGAGTTTTGTTTTGTCATTATCTCATTGTTCCAGCCGGCCCCAGGTTGAGAGCTTCATATCTGCTTGTTACATTGTGCTCTGTTTTTACTGCCAATCTCCTGACAGCTCACAGGGGGAATGCAATTCTCTGGTGGGACATAATCCTCTCCAAACTTATTGCATTAACATGGGAAATATTGTCAGAGCTAGCTGTGTTAAAGGTAGATTTAGCAACATGACGAGAATAGTTGCAGTATACCCTATGGGATGTTGGAGTGCTTTATGTAAGGTCCACTGGTGGTTTCTACAATTGGGTAGTGAAAAATCCTGTATGATGCCAAAAATGACTGGTTCTGGCCATGTTATAATGCTGCATCCATCCTGGAGTTGTACTTTTTTCCTTTGTAATCTGTTTTTTTTAACCCACTAATGGTTAAAGTCAAAAAACGATAATCCAGGAAGTCTTCTCCAACTCAAAGCATAGTCACCTGCACATTTCACTATAAATTCCCATCACTATGCATCTAACCAACCATAGCTTAGCCTTGGTTTGTCCACGGTTTGCCGTTTCATTCTGGTTGTGTAATATGCTCTCATTATAAGTGTTGTAATTTGATTCAGTCCTCAAATGTTGTTGAAACAGAATGTGTCGACCACAGCTAACTAACAAAAGAGCTCACTGAATTTTATTTTTTTTCCATCCAAAATTCCCAATAATTTTGTACCTCACGTCTAAATTGCAATCATTTTAGTGGCACAGAGGACCCAAAGTGTGTCTCCGTCTCTAGGACTCTTTTGGCTTTTTAAGACCAATAGTTATATAGTCCAAACAGATGCAAGCTGCAGTTCTGGAGATTGGCCTTGTCGCATTCATTCAAGTCTTTGCTTTGGGTTTATACATTTCTTTGCACATTGTCCTGTAATTTCCAAGATTTGGCCCTGGATGAAACCAAAGTATTTTCAGACTGTACCAGTTTTTTTACTTAAAAATTTGAAAAACAGAACCATTTGCAGTGGTCCAAAGTTATTCCTCATTTACCGTATGCATTCTGAGCATCCTCATTATTTACCATGATGAATATATAAGCACTTAGCACAACTTTCATGGATCAAAGTGGAATTTTGCCGTCACAATAAAATGAACGACTAGTATGCTAACGTGCACCTCCTGATAACATTACACCCCATAATATATCTGTACTAGGGTAAATCAACTCAAATACATGTGAAAAAGTTGGGTACAGGCCCTTTAACCCTAGTTTATACATAGCCCTAGTTAGTTTAGTATAACAATATCTCATGTTCCTCTCGGCTTTAAATTATATTCAGTCTTGTGTTCTGACCTGTTTTTCCAGCTCCTCCGTTGATTTGTTTTTGACGCTAACCATTTTAGATGTGCCTTATGTAAGTACAGCGTGCACAGGCTGAAATACTGGGCCGCCTCCCACACGCTGCGTGAGTGAGCAACTGACGAGAATGACTTGGGAGTGCTATGACATCAATAACTGTGTCCAAAGAGCACAAAAACAAAGTGAAAAGCTTTGACAGAGAGAAACTGCTGGAGGTTGCCGTGGTGACACCCATGCCTTATTGCCCTAGCCCCTTCATATAAACCAATACATAACCTACCAACCCCCTTTCATCACAACTCTGTCCATTTGATCGCAGCGGCCAATCCCTCGGGATCTCCCCACCTGATTGGCTGCTTGTTTCTGGAGGGCATGGGGGGCTCGGGGTCCAGAGGTGACCATGTGTTCGATAGGCCGTTGCTAGGCAATAGGATGTTGGTATAGGTGTGGAATAATGGATGATTGCGTGTAACTATGAGGCTCTGGGGAGTAAAGCCTGTAGGGTTTACTTATGGGGTCAATGTTGAGGGCACAGAGGTCCAGTTGTAAAGGATTTTAAAAAAGGTAGCTCCATAATGGGTTTAGACACAGGAAAAATAGATGTTTTTCTTCTGGGTTTAGGATAGGATTAACCCAGAGGAGTTTTCAAAGTCTCGATATGACAATCTAGTTATATTGAGGTGTTTTATTAATAGGCCAATGTAGTTGCATTTTATTTATTTATTTATTTTTATTTTTTTTTTACACAGGACATTCTATTTATTTGATCTTATGTACAACAAAACTAGGATCTACAAACCACATGTACAGATTTTATTAATACAATACTGTACACAAAAATAAGTTTTCCCCTCATAAAGATCTACTCATATATTAGTTCTTACACAATAACTGTTTCCTCATTGTTTTCTCTTAACTATCATACTCAAATAATGCAAAGACAGAGCTGGAGAGGTTCTTGAGTTATGTTCATGGTGGTTTTGCGATCCAAACAGCCTAACAGCTTAAATATACTCTGCTTTTTGGACAAATCGCACCCTGGTTAAGGATATATGAAGCATTATGAGTATGCAAAGAGTATGTACAAAACTCCTACCGGCAGCCATATGTAATAACTATCCTTATCAAACCACCAGCTAACTCTTTCATTTAAGACTAAAAGGAAATTAAAATGGGCACTGCAGCAGGGGCCGAAGCAATCATAAAACTCACAGTGAGAGGCATAGATGATGAATATAGAATATGCAAAGCCATGCAATCACGATCAGATAAGGTACAGATTCCATTTGCTGTTTTAAGTGACCGTGTTGAGCATAGCATGTATGTGGACAACAGGGGTGCCACAGGTCATTAGCTTACTGAGTAACACTTATAATTACTATACTTTTAATGGCATTAGTAAAGCATGAGGAACGACTTAATACATAATGAACAAACGTATTAATAACGATTCAGATTTAGTAACTTCTCACCTTAATGAAGTAGTTACTAACCCTGAATCATGCTGAACTATTTGTCCAGGCTTTGCAAGAGTAACTAAGGTTATGATAAAGTAACACCGCCTTTTATATATTGTAATATTTTCTGCCACCATGTATCACACATTAAATATCATGACAGAGCAAGCTACCTACGTATGGAAGTCATATAAAAAAATAACTGGATTGCTTTGGCTCCCTAACACTAGTGATGGGTGATACCAGTGATCTAAAAATCAATCAAAAAACTTTATTTATTTATGTATGTATGTGTGTATGTATGTATGTATTTATTTTTTGTTTATTATTATTTATTTATTTATTTATTTTTTATTTTATTTTATTTATTTATTTGATTAGATTTTTTATTTTTAGTATTGATTTTTTTCCCATGAGGCTTAATACTTTTTGATTCCACTTTTATGATTGATATATAAGTATTTGGTGTAGATCCGCCCATCACTACTCAACCCCACTGAAAAAGTTAAAAGAACAATATGGCAATCTGATTACATTTCCACTAAAATACACCCGCGTACATTTATGGCTGTACACCTTCTCTATAAGGAAGAAGTCATCCATTTCTGCACTTTGGCGATGAAAGTGTCAGTATTGGTTCTCCGCATACAGCGCCTTGTTAGTGCTCGTGTGTGACGGCTGCAGCCTAATGGTTCTCGGCTGGGGGTGTATTTCCCTTCATTAAAGTGATCAACAGATGCCGAGGAGCTGCAACAATAATGCAACAATTGGGAACCTGAGCTGTTTCAAGGCTAAGGCATTTACATCGATCGGGGGCTTGTTCCAACACTATAGGCTCTGGTGCTAAATACTCCGAACCAAGCGGAGAGGTAATCAAGGCATGTCTAATGTGAGAGCTTTAGAGTTTGTCTCTTGAGTGAAAAATGTTGATCGCTGTGAGTGTGTCCTAACTTCAGCCCAGTTTAGTAATGTTTCTAGATGTTCCTGTTCCGATCCTAATTACACAAGAGCTTTTTAGCGCTTTTAGCCATGTTTATACCGTAAATTTCGGATTATAAGCCGCTACTTTTTTTCCACGCTTTGAACCCTGCGGCTTTTACAGCAGTGCGGCTTATATATGGAATTTTACTGGATAACGGCCCCTGGGGGGCGCTCTCTAGCTGTAAACGTAAAAGTGAGACAGACGTGGGGAAAGATTCTGCTCTGAAGAATTCACTAGTTTTGATTTTGAACGATCATTTTGCGCATCATGAAATGGATATGATGCAGTTTTTAAGATAAAGAAACAGAAAGGAAACAGAGCAGGGGTCGGCCTTTAACACGCAAAGAGCCATTTGGACCCACTTTCCACATAAAATAAAACACTGGGAGCCGCAAATACTTTTTGACATCTAAAATGAAGATAACACTGTATAATAACAATAATGTAACGGAATAATGTAGGTTTTACTTTCACGGACAAGCCTTCTACACGTGGCAGATAAATATGGCAAAAACAACTTAAGTGCATTAAAAAAATACAACTCACCAAACCGCTGCATCAGTGTGAGCCCTGCGCTGATTATGTGATTATGTCTACTCTACTCCGCAGTTTCTTTAAAAAAACAACAACAAAAAAACTCGTAGCGTATCGTTTAATCCCAGGTGCTTATTCTCCATGTGCCAAAGCAGTTTTGAAGGTTTCATTGCCTTATTTGCTTTTCCCGTATGTTACGCAGAGCGGACTCTGTGCGTGAGTCACCTGTAGCGACAAACCCAGATTTTAAGTAGGCATTGTCTGTTAAATTTATCTTTCTTTTTCTTGGAGGTCGTAGTCTCCTCTTCTGGCTCCTCAGTTGTCCTTTTCCCCTTTGTTAAAAAGATCTCCAAAGACTTTTGTTTTGGCTCATTTTCACTCGCTTGTGGCTCTACTTTTGTGCGTCGTGTCTGATGTGTTATATGTGATACGTCACCGCGGAGACAAGAGCAGATAATATACTTGCTACTACATCAAATAGATTTCTGTGGCGATTTCCAGCAGGATTTTCATGATACATCTACGGACGAGCTTATTAGTGTGTCATTAGGGACGGGCCAAAGTTGCTCCTGACCCCTGTGCGCACAACGTCTGAAAATCAGGGCTCTTTACGCTGGACTGTGAGCTGTGTCTGTGTCAGTTCCCAAGCCACGCAGAGCCGCAGTATGAGGCGGAAAGAGGCGCATACGGCTCCGGAGCCGCGAGTTGCCGACCCCTGAAATAGAGCCACTGCACGTAAGCTCGACATCAATGAATCCAACTTGGTCAATGTAAAAAGACGACAAAAGTTTTCAGAGGAAATAAAAGCAGATTTTCCGTGTTGGTGCAGCTTTATTTTCTAAACCTGCAGGTGTGTTCATCCCGTGTTGTTGTCGTGTTGGTGCCAATTTTCAGGCACAGTTAAAAAAAAAGCGTGTCGGTGCACCGTCTTTCTGTGTAAATGTCTCATGTTACAATATGAAAACCTGCGGCTTTTATTCAGGTGCGGCTTATATATGTACAAAATTGATTTTCTCTTCAAATTTAGCTGGTGCGGCTTATATCAAGGTGCGCTCTGTAGTCCGAAATTTACGGTAATTGTTTTCCGTTCTCATGTACCCACTCGAAGTTGTACTAAGAGTGACTCATGCATGTTTGAGTAATCTTTATTCTCATGTATTCAAGTCGTTATCGCTCCCACGTTTTTAGCACCACTTGTACATGTCCAGTGCTCTTACTTACTTAATTCCCCAATTTTCTTAATGTAATTTTCTTGGTACATGTAGGTTTCAGCAGCGTTGCTCAGCCAAATGAAAGAAATCCGCAGCTGACTAGCATGATCTGGAGCTATTTATTGGATATCCAAGATATAATGACTATAAATGACCCATGGATCATAGATTATAACAATATGACAGATAAAAAGGGCCCCAAATTCAAAATAAACTACTATTTCACTGGTTGTTAGTTGGTCACTATGAATCTTGAGAATTAAAAAAAAAAAAAAAAACTTTCTAAAAACAAAGCAAAACATTAAAAAAATTAAAAATATATATACTGTACTGGCTACAACACAGAATTGTTTTTATCTGTCTATGTACAACTAAATTAATTGAAACTTGAATTGCCGCTATATGTTCAATCTTTACATACTTATGGA
Organism: Periophthalmus magnuspinnatus; assembly: GCF_009829125.3. Lineage (NCBI taxonomy): Eukaryota > Metazoa > Chordata > Actinopteri > Gobiiformes > Gobiidae > Periophthalmus > Periophthalmus magnuspinnatus. The sequence goes on from NC_047141.1 coordinate 14,848,475, forward strand.
TTGCATAATTAATTCCTGGTTTATGCCCCAGTGATACAAATACAGAATATTGTCATTTTTAATTAAAATATTATATGTCTTTCTTCAACTCTGTGGCACTCAATTCATCTGAGCAAAATAATTAAGTTTGGAGGTTATATAGTGTGGGTTGATTAATTGCAAAGAGCTACCTCAGCCCTTTGATGGATCCCAGTGCAGTAGCTTGGCACTCTCTCTGTCTCGCACTTGTCCAGGAGTAAACAGAGGTGCGTTCGTGTGCTTGTGTGTGTGTGTGTGATTTTACGGCGCGGTGTATTCCAAGGGGCGTACTGCGGTCCCGGCCCGTTAAAGTGGTTTGAACAAGTATTTGCTTGTTAAAGGAAAACCGTGGCCAGATGCTCCCCTGCACCATAAACAGGAAAAAAGACAGGTACTTAATTTATAATTTTACATTTTACATTAGTTTTAAAAAAATCACTGATAAAGGTTTTGTCTCTGCGTTTGAGAGCTAAGCGTGGGGTTAATTGATGTTAAAATAGCTGGATTGGGAAGTGGAATTAATTTAGCCGATTTGAGCTAGGCTGGCATGAAATGAGAATGTGATTGTAAAATGGATTGTATTGTCATGCATTGTAAGTAAATGCATTTGATGAGAATACTGAGAAAATTGATAATATTTCATGAAATTGTATAACAAAATTATCTAGATCAGAGGTCTGCACCCTTTTAACAGCAAAAGAGCCACACTGGCCCATTTCAAGCCAAATGAAAGTCCGACAGAGCCATGAGGTTTTTTTTTTACAAGTAATGTGAAGAAGTGAAATCAATTTAAAAGAAGTAAATCAAGCGTTTGCAGCTATTAACATTTTGTAGTTATGACTTTTCTGGACCTATTTGAAGTGTTTTTAGGGGGTTGAGGTGACGGTTTTGAGCAAATTCTATGACATTTCCTACATTCTAGTGCATTTCATGTGTAATATTTACTCTACAAAATGATTATTATTATTATTTCTGATTTTATGCATGGGATTTGCTCAGACAAATATCAATAGAATGAATGCTCTTATGCTAAAAACGCTGTCAAACTTAATAAATAAAGTATGCCCAAAAACATTTTTCTCGAAGTGCAAGGAGCCACACTTAAGACTTTAAAGAGCCATAGGTGGCTCTTCAGAGAGTGGTTGCAGACCCCTGATCTAGATTCAAGCACAATGTCTCAAAACTTTGATACATTTGACAGTTATTAACACAAAATTGTTCTTTTTGTTTTCAGTAAAGACTGCAGTTTGTTAAAAAAGAGAAAACGGCACAACTTTCTTTTTGGGTAGAAATGATCTTAGACTCGAATGCAAGTCACCTTTCTAAACACTGAAAGAAAGCAATAGCTCAGACTCAGACTATATCGATCCAGCGGCTTCATTTGAAAAAAAAAGAAAAAGTGACTGTGATCTGGGGATCTGCCAATACCATTCAAGAGTGACATTTGTTTGTGACACTGCATCAGAAGTGTATTTAGCAGTTTGAATGAGAATAGGAACAGAGCAACACAGTATGGTGGCTCTGTGCAAACCTCCACTTGTTATACTGTCATACCACCCACCCACACCCCATAACGAGAAATTTTACAGTTACAGTTTACATGAGTTTGGATTCATGAATTAAATGTTTCTGTTGACCAGTTCAGACATATTTAGTGATCAGGAGTAAGTATGTGGACAAAGTAGTGTCAAAGTATTTCCAGTTATGTATATGTGTGTTGCGATGTTGTTAATATGTGTTGAAATATTATGTTTTAAAACGTTTTCAGCTCCTTTGTGTCGGGAAAAGCCCAACCGGAGACAGAAGTTGCGTGTTAGCACTACTACTATATGTGTATCAGCTGCATACTCGCCTTGTAACTATATAAGACTGTCTTGTCCCTGTCAAACAAACAAACAAATGAAGTAATATTAAATTATGGACAAAAAAAAAAAAACATCTCTCAGTTTCCCAGATGCCTTTTTCAGAACATAGATTGGAACAGTCATCGCGCAACCAACACAATCTCATCCCAAACCGTCTTTTAGTGACATACAATGCTCTTTCTATTGTGTCGATCGATGAAATTAGATGCACAGCTATGATTTTGTCACAAAGCTCTTACAACAATGAGCGAACGCTAAATGTACTCAAAGCATTTAAACTGACAATAGCCTCCTGATAGCGCTCGAAACGTCTCCATTCAAAAGCATTGTCCCGATGACTATCTCTGAAACTTTTCCAACGCTCGACTACCTCAGTGAACGCGCATGTAGATATTTTAACTTCGCTGCAAATGAACAGACCTTATGAAAACACCATTGCTGTAAAACGACTTCTATATTTAAGAGTAATGCCTGGGCTAGCTCGTTTGAAAAGTTGCGGGGATCGATAAAGTTGTGGAGAAGTTGTTGGATTGTTCTCAAGGTGTGGTGAGAAAGTCCTAATGGTAGGTTGCAGACTGAATAATAAGAGCTTGCAGGTTGCTGAAGCCAAAGGACTTCGGAGAGGGAGTGTAGAGTAGTAACGACGAGGAGGAGAAGGAGAAGGAGGAGGAGGAGGAGACTGGTCCACATCGGATACTATTTCAGGGTCACTGGTGTGCATTTCTTCACGACTATATTGTTTCTGTGTGCCATGTTCTATGTGGGAGGATTGTCAAGAGAATGAGCGACCGAAGAAAAACAGGCCTGCTTTTGATGTGCTGTATTATACGTCAATGCAACCCAATGTCACCAGTCTTTTTCCCTGCGGTGAAATCTTACCGACAACAAGCGCAACAAAGCAAGATCTCAAAGTTTCAGAATCGTCAAGTCATAAGTGTCAGAGGGAGACAGAGGAAGACAGAAAACTGCCTTAGGTGAAGTGATAAACTCATTCTCTTGCAATGAATCTGTCTCATTCATTTGTCAGCATTTGCGTCGTCGAAGATAATTGGGCCTCATCAAGTTTCGGAGTTAATGAATAGTCATTTGTCTTGTGTGATTACAGGGAAGTTAAAAATTGGAAATATGATGACAATGTTAACAGTTCTTTGAGATATGACTTGTAAATGGACTTGTCGGTGCAGTAATGATAGATGGATATATGGGGGTGAAGTCACTGTGGATTTGGAGATTTGGATTTTTATTGCTTTAAATTGACGGAAATAGCAATAGAAGAGGCTGGTAATGGATGGCACTTTTCTGTCTATTGTTAACAGTAGGAGACTAATGATTTATGTATTAAAATGAGGCAATTATTGTCCCGGTATACTTATCCGCAGTGCTTATAACCAATAACATTCAAGAATTCTTTTTATCTCAAAGACGCACAATGTAACTTTTCTGACGCAGACCACACTATGTGCTTGTCACCATGGAAATGTTATTACTTGGCCTGGGTTATTTCACGGAATGGCTTTAAACTTGTCTGTTGCAGGTGAAGTCAACAGGTCAAGCTAACGGTCAGACCTATGCGAGTGCTTTTCAACATATTAATACAATTACTTATAAATGAATAAATGCGAGAAAATGTTAATGCCGTCATATGGAACACGGCTGGTAACGTCATAACATTTCCAAAAGTTACATAGTGAACCATTAAAAGATAAAACCTCATAATAACAAATATATAACTACGCACTGAAACCTCACCTCCTCACAACAGTCTCCTTTCACATTTTTGACTCACACCTTTTTATTGCTGTGTACTTTTCGCGTTTCACATACACAAGAACAGATACCAGTAGAGAGAATGTGAAATGTTTCCTCCTTTAAATTAAATCCACAGGACAAATGTCTTGTCAAAAACAGTTTCAGAATTGAGACATCACCTTTCGGCTCCTGCTTTCCCGAACTGAACCTCACTTGATCTTCTGGCTCTGTAATACCACACTTGCAACTGTGGAATAGAAAGAGCAAGATGTCAAAATCTAGTACAGGTATTACTTCTTGAATTTCCACTTAAAAACTGCCTTCTCTCTGGACAACATATCATATCTTGCATTATAGCTTAATAATGTACTTTTGGTATTGCACTTGAGAGTTTAAATGTAGCTAATCTTCAATTTAAGTTTGCTTACAACTCCATAGTGCTATCTCCCGTAATAATGTTTCTCATTAAACATAGCTTATGTGTACCCTTAAGAATATGAAACAGAGACTACACTAGTACAGCACAATATGTCAGTGGGAAAGTATTGCATTTTTAATATAATTTCTAATTAGTTTATCAAAACGAAGAGAGGTGTGAAACTTCTCAATATGTACCAATAAAAATCTAGATATTATCAGAAAAAACATCTCGTCTTGATTGGCTGAAGTGATAGAACTTGCTGTAGGATGACTTGTAGGTTTGGAATTATATTATATCAATTAAATAAAATACGATTGTCACCAGTAGAAACACACTTAAAATGTTTGCTGCAATTGGGTTGTACATCAGTGTTAAACCGTCCACTGTTTAAAAAAGAAAGTCTTGTTGCTCAAAGTGTAGAAGTAGAACTGTGGGCCCCTGTCAAGAGTCACCTTGCAAGATATTGGGAATCCTAAGAGAAGAGAGCTACCACACTACAGTGGGCAGACCAACAGTTTAGAGGAAATCTGCTTTGTGCGATCACATGTCTAAAGTCTGTGATCTCCCAACAGACTTCACTCTGCAACTTGCACGTTCTAAACTAACCGGCACTCGTCACATGCCTGCCTCTTTGTTTTGGTGTTCAGGTGGTCTCATTAATTCAGAGCTCTTGTAATGGTAAATTTGCAAGTGCACTCTAATTGAATAAGCTGCTCACTGAACGCACATTAAAAAGCAATTATTACAGTTTTTCTCACAAATGTGGCCAAAGGGTTTTCCAAGGGTGTTTAGAAGTTTCGGCCGTATTTGCAAGCCAATTTTATGCACAATGTAGTGTGACAGTGTTTCAGGGATGTAGCTGTCCCCTGCAAACGGCATCATAAGTCACAAGATGTGAAAATGACTAATGGGGTTGTTCTTGCTTTTATGCACTCACCAATTTTGGGTCCATAAATCAGAGGGAAGCCCTTGGTGTTTGATCTAGAGTTGTACCTTTAGCTTGAAGCAGTGACAATAACATTGGACGTCTGACACTACCCAGCTATTTGTATCTTGAGTCAAAATACAAATTCAGATATGTTTTTTGATGAGGGAGGACCAATATAACATGGTTGAAAGCTCAAGAACGGCTCTTTTGCATATTTGTCCTTTAAAAGCTAGAAGAAGTGCCTTGCCTACAAATCATAATAGCAGTAATAAAATTAGTAGTCCACAAACCATTCAGTTTTGGATGAATGCCATTCATTGAGGGCAACAGTAGCTCAGTTGGTAGTGTTTGAGTGAAGGTTAGCGGATCGAATCCCGCTCTTGACATAAATTGGTCGCGTGGTCCGACCCACTGACCCACAAGTTGGCAAAGTGATTCCATTTCTCACAGATGAATACTGTCTTCATGTCCACACTTAAACTCCAGTGCCCCCAATGTCTGCGTACACTGGTGTGTGAATGTGTGTGTGAATGTGTGTGTGAATGTGTGTGAATGTGTGTGAATGGGTGAGTGGTTCCTTGATGTAAAGCGCTTTGAGTACCTTGAAGATGGAAAAGTGCTATATAAAAATGTGACCATTTGCCACTTGATATTGATCTTGACAAATATCAATATCAAAAAGCATCAACATGCTAATGCAGAATTACTCAATAGTTTTTTATGCATTGCTTATATTCTAATTTATCTGCAAATATATTTTTCAAATATAATTTTTAGATCGGTTCACGCTGGATTGAAAATAATATATACCATAGTAAAATTCTGTATAACAGAGATGTTTCCATGCATTGAGATATAAACCTAATTGCTAACAGTATTGAATCAATATTGCATATACTTGCCAAAGTATTATTTAAATCAGATCATCAAAAATCGCTAGTATCGCCCATTACTAGTAGAAACAGGAACAGTCCCTTCCATGTCTTTAATGGGCCAAGCTGTTTTTTGTAAACTACAGTAGCTGCAGCTGGCACAAATAGAACAGACAGATGTACAATTTGGGGTATGCATATTCTGCTTAGAGTGCAGTCCAAAATAGACACAAACACATTTGAGTCAGACAGACTTAACAAATAACCATCCTAAATAAGTACAGAAGTAAAAAACACACATCTATGCGCAATCCATGTTTTAGTCCTTTTACACAACGCCAGATAAGATGTCTTGATGGACAAAGTATATCCGGGATTATGCATTATTCTCAAATTACCAAAGTGAAAAAGGTTGATTTGACGTAATAACAAAAAGTGCCTCCATTCCGAACATGAAACTGAAAATGACAGAAGTCTGGGCAATTGCCGGGACAATGGGGATGAAAAGCATGTAATGAATGAAAGAGAGAGAGAGGATTGAAAGAAGCGGGGGAAGCGTTAGAAGCCAGGGAGAGTGATATGGAGACGCAGTGGAGCAAATCAAAGTCAAATTAAGTGCATTTACATATTTAGATGAGCGCTCCAAGTCAGCCTGTCTAATTGTTTCATCTCCATTTTTCATTTGCTCAATCCGAAAGCACCAGTCTATGTGTGTGTGTGTATGATGTGCTCGTTCACCATTACTTATCACACTTGGCCCTTGCACACTAATTCACAGACTCTCTATAACCTCCTGGCTAGCTTGCCATATTCGGGTCATTACCATAGACTTTTCCCTTTCGTTGTTCTACCAATCTCTTGCTCTCTTGATGTTTCTGTCCATGTTTTATGCATGCCCCAATACAGTCTCGCATGTGTCCAGAAAACGGGTGCGCGAAAGGCCCACACTGAATGGCCTGTTTAGCCCTATGTTTAATGCATTTTGTTCGTCCTCTTAACATAGCACACAGCAAGAACGCGTCACCTCGTAGCACACCCACCATTAAACTCGTCAAATTAGCATGGACCCTGTCAGCGAAAGACAAGCCACATTAACCTTATATGACCAATTTTGTCTTATTTCTTTTATTCATTGCTTTATAAATCTGTCGTTCACACTCTCTCCCCTGTCCTTCTCTGCCTTGCTGCTTCTCATCATATTTTGTCTCTCCTTTGGCTCTATGCTGCTGCTATGTGCTATGTGCTGCTATAAATGTCCCCCTCCTACCATTGGCACCCACAGATGCAATGACCGCTGTACGCTGTAGCTCTAGCATATCCTTATTTCAAACTGCGGTGTCCCATAGTGATGAACACCAAAAGAAAATACAGCAAGATGTACTTAAAGTTTGTATGCACTGAAATGAACCCTAAGTTGATAGCGGGTGCAAAAATGTTTTTAAAGGGGTAACTTAGGGCTAACTGTGAAGGAGAGAGTGCTATTTGTGCGTAAATTGCTTATAGACCACTTGATGTCTTTCCAGTGGGTTACGACCATAGACTGTATAGTGGAGTGGATTAAAAGAGTGTGATGTCACCCCATAGCGTTCAGCTCCGGTCAAATGAAGCGCATCGAGGCTAGAAGTTACAGGGGCGAATCTGGAGCTTTTGGAGTTGCATATTTGAAATTACGAATGCGAGTATCATAGCAACCAAAGAGCCAATCCAGAGTGAGGTAACAAACCATTCGCGCTTCATGTTTATATCGTCATTTGCGGATACAATAGCGAAATTAAAATGCCAGGATCACGTAATACGAATATTTTAAGACCAAAAATGACGAGTCGATGGAGCCGGAAGCGTACCCATGTTCACTAGCTAGCAGTTTAGCAATGTCCATTTATATAAATAATCTAAGTATCCATTTTGAGTTGCATTTACTTAACATGCTCTTCAGTCTACGCTCATGCATTAGCTTAGGTTTACAATAGCCTACGTTGTTTTCTAGCTTTTCTTGGTCGGATGCATCGTTATTTAAGGACCACTGTAGAAATACATTACGCGGAAACGTATGGTTAAATAGACTAGGAAGAGCTTAAACTTCAGAAAGGAATAATAATGCAAGATGTGTTTTTTTCTCTATCTCAAGGTAAAATATGGATCACTGATTATGAATGAGATCAAGTGCTTCCAACTGTAAGGTTTTATACACAGACAAACAACTTTTCTCAGAATTCAGATTTTTACTTTAACCTCGAACAGATATATAAATGTTGACTTAAATTAATGTAAATGTTTTCTGTTGAATATCTGCTACATCGGAGAAGCAACAAAGGTCACCCAATGCAGACAGCTCAAGCATCCACTGCATCATTAACACAGAATTGATTTTCATATTTTCATAAAATGTTGTTGTTTACAGTGTTCAGTGTGTTTTGAATTCCCATGTGAGCTTGGGGAGTCTAATTAGCTCGGTGCCAAATGAGTTTATTTATATCCCGCTGCACTTTGCCATAACTTGTGTTTTATTCTATTAATCCATTCTCCCTTTGTGTTTTGTCTTTTGTGCATTCGTGACTCCCAAACTGACCTTCAAGAAATCTGTTTCTGAATTCTCACACTACACTAATTATGTTTTACAAACTTTTCCATCTCTTTCTATAGCTTTATGAGTATGAGCATATTATTAGAGCATCATTCCTTACAGTTTATCTATAGAAGCCAATGCAACATTAGCTGTGCATGTGACTGAAAGGTTTTTATTCTGCTCTCTTTTCTTTTAATATTAATTTTATGATTATTATTTATGTTTTGATTTGTTGTATTATGATTTTAGTGTCTTTGTCACATTTAATTATTTTTTGTATGAGTTGTGCTATACAAATAAACGTGCCTTGCCTATTACTATTTGCCCGGGATTCAGAATACACTCCAATACTTTATAAAGAGTTCAGATGGGTATGATTGACAGGTGGATTAGCCAATCACAGACATGCATGGTCAGGCTGTATCAAAACAAATATGAATTTTTATGAGGAAAAACCACAGGGGACTGAAAAACTCTGGATTTCTGCAGAATTTGCGAGCAAAGCACTAAACAGTTTTTTAATGTGAGTTGAGAGAAACTTAATTTTGTTTGTAAATGAATAATGATGTATTAAACATACACAGACATATTATTCTGGATTCCCAGGCAATATTACTGTGACTCATTTTTCCTTAGCCTCTCCAAAGCTATTACAGTGCACTTTTGCCAGTGTATGCGACTATGCATTACATACTTGTGTGTCTTGCGGACGTAAAAGGTTGTTATGTGCTTTAGGTGTTAATTGGCTCCGGAAGCTTCGTTAATATTCTCCTTGCGTGCCCGCTCGTCAGGAACAGAGCCGGCAAACTGATGAGTATGTGATTTTTCTCTAGAGAGCGAGGGAGAGAGAACGAGAAGAAAGTGTAACAACGGCGACTTAACAGCAATGTAAGGTCAGACGCATGCAAGAGATTAGAAAAGCAACACAGGGGCGAACGAGGAGACAGTACACAGCAGTGGGAGGAGCTTGGACAAGGATGGAAAGGAGAGAAAGAACGGCATGGGAGGGGTGAAGAGTGATAAAAAGACATAAAGGACTCCATTGAGGCGCTGGGTGAAAGGAAAGATTATATCAAGCTAGGCAGAAATTATCCTTTTGTTGGCCTGTTTGGTGAGATGGCAGAATGGGGGCAAGGCGGTTGTGAGGATGTCCCATGGTGAAGTGGCACAACTGTGTTAACTATGATGCAAATTGGTGGTACTGCATATTTTTAACCTATATAAATGTGGAAGGGGCCGCAGAACACTTAGAGAAGTTTTCTCTCAGCTAAGATAAGTGCATTGGAAGAACATCCCAATAATTATACATAATAATGCATGACATGCCAGTCTACCGTGTCTGAATAAAGATGATTGGTTAGGGAAGGCATCTGGTATAAAATATGTTAATCAAAAAGTGCACAATTGCATTACATTTGCTTTAATTAATTCTCAAAGCAGGCGTGTAAAACTTTTCCATTACATCACTCACTTCACTTACATGGAAGAGTCTATCAATCCAGTTACTGCAGCTGTAGTTTTCATTTTTACTTGGAAAAGTTAATCTGTTTCCTGTGACATGCGCCTAAGGGAAGGAGACGTGTCCTCAATTCATTACTTTCAATCTGCTTCATGGTAATTTTTACTGCAATGTTATATGGGCTACGGTCATATTATAGGCAGAAAGGGATGATTTTACTGTTTAATTCTAATCTAGCCAAAGCCTTTTTTTATGAAGTTATATATTATTTGCTAATTACATTTCTATATTTTATAATCCCTGTAAGACAATATGTTCTTAGCAAACCATGTCAGGAGCAGCGGGTGACAGCATCGAGCATAGACTGTATATATAAATGGACATAGCTAACATGGTAGCCACTGCGTTACAAACAGGAAGTGATCACGGGCGTGCTTCCCGCGTTCTCGACTCTGGCTCCAATTCACTTTACATTAAAAAGCTGTCGTCTTCATTTTAACCCACTCCTCATGATCCTGGTATATTTATTTCGCTATCGTGTCCGTAATTCAAGATAGGAACATTAACAAGAGACACATTAGCTGCCTTCTTTCCCTGAGTTATCACCTGCTAGCACCAGGTTTGATTTACGCTGGTTTGGCAGGGGGCAGGGGAAGGGGTGTTGCCTTCAATAGATTTATACCAGATTGGTTGTTTGGTCGCTATGATACTCCGCCTGAATATGGAAATTTGCCCCTATAACCGCTAGCCTCGATGAGCTTCATTTGACTGAAGTTGACCACTATGGGTGACGTCACACTCACTTTGTCCACTTCTTTATACAGTTTATGATTTTGAGTCAAGGTCTCGGTCAGGAGTGCGTACCTAATTTGCACGCTTTACATTAGCCTCGACGTTCATTTCACAGGCATTTATACCTAGAAAAAAAGAAAATAAAAGGCTAGTACAGTGAGTTGTGACAGCCATAGTTACCCAAGGAACAGAAGAAAAGAAAGGCGGAGCTCATTATCATACTATACCTATCCTGTCACAGTTATAGCACCACTTTGATTCCAGTAGTTTGTCTTTGAACAGCCTGACCCGATCTCCACGTCGCCGTCACCTCCAGATACTAACAGCGGATTCCCATTGCGCTAACATAAACGACACATCTTAAGCTGCCTCCCCGGGAGCCTCATATCCACATCAATTACATGTCACCGGCTCCTACCTTATCCAAGCTACGGTGGCAATAGCACACCAACTCCCTTAAGCACACCGGGAACAAAGGAGGACTTCCAAACATGCACAGAGGGGTACGGGTAGATTGACATATGCATCGCGACAGAGGAGGCAGTGCTGGAGACTCTGGCCCGCCACTGGGATGTATCATGGTACCCGGATAATGAGTGTTCCTCCCAGCAGGTAGCGGCGTAGCATGCGGCTCGGAAACACTCGTTAGGAAAGCTTCAACCAGGGGGCTCTGAAGTTGGCAGGTATCACTGTTTGCAGTTATCTCAATATGAATAAAGGATACGCAAGCTTAGGGTTCGGTTGCCGGTCCCATGGGGGGTAAGGGGACTAGCGTGGTTGTGCATAAAATATGTGCCTAACGCCTGAGCATACTTGGAATATGTGTGTTTCGATTAATGTATGTGTGGGAACAGCGTGCTCTGTTTGTCTATGTCATGGCTGTGTTTGGAAAGGCTTCGCACCATGATGTCTAATACGCTTCGGTGCTTATTTCTGTATTTGTTTTATGTCAGTGGATACAGACACTAGCAGATGCCTGGGATATGCTCGGGTTTCTATATTACAAGCTCCATTCAATCTCCTTGTGTGACTGTGTAAACATTGTCTCTTCAGTTTGAACTGCGGTGTTTTGTTTTTTTTGGCTGGGAATTTAATTATTTAATTAAAGCCAATTTCAGACTTTTTTTTTTTGGCGATTACACATTTTACAACAGTTTTTTTTCATTAGGCAAAGCAAAGCAGATTGCCATAGGTGCAGATTGAGAGCCACTCTTCTGTCAGTCTGCCCCAGGGTAGCTGAGACTTTTAGGACTACCAGAATTGAGTCGGGCTAAAAAGTGAATGGTGTGCCAAATTTTAAAGCCACTTGAGTATTTTTTTCATCAAGTGGCTGTCGTAAAGACTGACGGAGGGACCAAAGATACAGACTCGGGAAACAGTTCAACAGAGTTTATTTGCAGAATGTGAATAAAGGTAGACAGAGCAGACAGTTGGGTGCGGTGTCATAGGCAGTAGTCTTGGAGAAGGTTGTGGGCCGCAGGGTCAGAGGCTGGGGTGTTCGTACCGGACATGGAGAGCTGGGTCGGAGACGGAGGTGCAGAGGGTCTCCAAGGAGTGGGATCACGGTGGATACACGGACGAAAAAACTGGAACGTGACATGGAGGAAATATCGGGAGGTGACAAGACAATCTGGCCCCAAGTGTCGGGTCCTTGATCAGAAGCAGGTGTGCGGAGGTGGTGACAGAGTCTCCACCCAGCTCCAGGCACAGACACAGAAGGGAGGGGGAAGACAGCACGGAACACGCAAAAAACCCAAATCCTGACAGTGATTGCACTTTTTGTCCATGTATTTGAGAAAAATGTGTTTGTTTTGCCCCAAATATTTTGTAAAAGCAGCTCTTCAGGACCGCTGTGTGCTGTCCTCATCCAATTATAAAGTTTTCATTACCCGAGAACCAGGAAGTGTACATGCTAGTTGTTGTTACCTTTTCCATGATGGCAAAATTTCGCTCTGGCCTCTAAAAGTTGTGTAACCGCAAAAACTCAACGTGGTCAATAATTAGGATGCTAGGAATGCAATCGGAAAGTGAGAAATAACGTTTGGCTACTGCAAACTGTTTGTAAGAGAGTAAAAATCCAGTACAGTGCCTTAAAAAAAACAAAACTGATTCTGTATTGAAACACTGAGACAAACCCATGATATAACTCTTACACTATTCCACTTGAAAACACTTGAGAAAAACACTGTAGCTACACTCCACACTGCTATGATTACAGGCCCACAAGCCCCACTGTCCTCTCCTTGAAGCCTGATGCTATGTCAAACCTGTCGGATCGCAGTGTTGCACTCTGTCATCAACGCCCTGCGGACTTTTCTGCTCAAACTCTGCCCACTATCCATTACTCTGCCCGGTGGGGAGCTGTGATGTATGACTGGACTCGGAGGCCGCTCTCCCCCATCTACACTTCTGTCACATTTGTGCTACTTCAATTTTTCTGTATTTGTTTTCCCATTCTAAATCGCTGAATAAGTTTTCGTCGTACAATAATTCCCAGTCGCCAATATATTTTTTTCACACTTCACAAACTTTCCCATTTCTCTTACCGACAGATGTAGATAAAAGTGAACAATACAACCGGAGTAGCAGATTTTGTGTTCCGCCACCAAAACACAAAAATTGTTTAAGAAAGAAAAGATCTGAGCCAGGTAATTTGTGGAGTTTGTGTTGTCGAAATATAATTGAATATTCCTATTTGCTTGGTGTTTTCCATTTCAGGAAGTTTCTTATTTGTACAAGAAGTTATAGCAAGCAGGTGCGGATAATGATGTAGGTGGTCATACAGTGCACAGTAGCTGATTCACTAAAATAGTATTGCTGTTTTAAGGAAAGCTTCCAAGGTAATTTGCTGAATGTGGTGAGATGGCCAGATCTTTTCTTTTATTCTCCAATGCAACACATAGACTGTATTTGGATATAGATAATAGCCCATAATGCACTAGAGAGGATAGTTGTTAATAGCTGCACTTTCTATTACTGTAAACAGAATCGCTGTAACATAGTACATAATTAAAGGGGTAATTTGCGGAATGTGTTTTGCTGCCACATAATTGGATATACTGCTAGCCTTTAGAAAAGTGTTATTTAGTTCTCTACAGTCCAAATAACTTTGAAAGGTTCAGTATAAAAACGGTGTTGTTTAGGTTAACGCATATCTGTTCGTTATGGAGCTAGCGTAAATTCAGCCTGGAAGACCTAACGCCGCTTCCATCTATTCACTGCTTCTCCAGAGTTTACCTGCCCTTCAGCCTTCATCACCTCACGCCCATTACTCCACCTCCTCTTCATCCAACCAGCGCCCACTATTTAAACGCTCACCACAGATGCACGGCCGTTTTAGTTTGTGCCGCGACCCACCACCTCCGTATCATCTCATCCCTTCACTCCCATTGCGTCTACTTTACTGCAAATTTCAGTTGTGATTTGGTTTCATATTAATTTGTTGTTTCGTGTTCACTGAGGAGATTACATGCAGGCCCATTTAATTAAGATTGCGAATAGGGATACTTGTTGGCAGGTCAGGCTGTTTACATGGCTTATTTTTGTTCTGTGTCCTAATGCACTAAAACATTTCAATTGACAAAGCTTAAAGTGGCTATACACATGTTTTTTTTCCCCCCTCTTAGTTTAGTTTTGCCCCGTACAGATATAGTACATTGTAAAAGCATCCCTTGGGGTCAAAATGAGTCTAATAATGAAGTTTTTCTAAGTGGAAGAGTGCTGTTAGCATGTTTAAACTTCACGGCAAGTTGTAAAAAGCGCTTAGAAACTCATCATGGTGAATAATTAGGATGATGTAAGTGTCTCAGGAATATCTTTGGGCTCTTGCAAATCATTTGAAAAAGACTTGTTTTTCCCGCTGTCAGACAGTAAAAATCAGGTACTGCTCCATTAATAAGAATATAAAAGGTGACATATAAAGCTCACTTTACATCCATTTACCTAACTCTATATTACGGCATCCTCCTTGGTCCTTCATGCTGTCACCGTGAAGTGTTTTGTTCTAAGAAGCACACTGTTCTGTGCCAGGCTTTGAAAGAATAGTCTAAAATTGTCCCCTCTTTAACGCGCACTTGATGCATGCTAACCGCATAATGGGATGAGATTAATAGGGGGATGGCTGCGGTCTTTATGTCGTCGCTGTAAAAAATGAGTGAGAAGTGCCAAGTGTGAAGACTGCCAGACACTGTAATCTCCGGCTTTACTGTAGATCTATAGAAAGGGTAGGGGGTTGCATAAGCATTCTAACAGCTTACATTAACAGTCCAACTCGTTTAATACTTAACTAATGATATTCCATTATGGTGTTATGCTAGTATAAACTTCCCTAGCTATCATTTCATTATTGTTGGCAAGCTTGATTGTAGAATTGTATAGTGCAGTAGCTGTCATTTTGCACGCCAAGTACCACCTTAGAAAATATTTGGCTTTAACCACCAGATCTAAACTGGGTCTATAACAATTGCTGTATATCAAATTATGAGAACCACTGTCCTAGATTGGAGCCACAAATGTCAAATATCAAATTATAACAGCTAAAAAATGTGTTTAATAACAGTTTCTATATAGTGATTGCAGAGACGATCATGGCTAATGGAACAATACAAAAAAGAAAATAAATAGAAAATTAAATTAAACTGTGAAATTAATACTTCTATGTTACTTAAATGGTAAAAAATAAATGATACAAATCGGTTTCAATGTTGACTTGTTTTTGTTCTTGATGATGGACCCCACCAGCTTTTTTCCATGTCGTATTGCTTAACTATGTATCAGATTAATGCAGCATATTTTTGAAAAACAAACTTAACCACACACATACTGTCATTTTGATGTTCTCACACGCCTATTAACAACACTTTATTGTGTCTCGGCTTTGTTCTGGCTCTATTGACCGTCTATCAACAGGGAAGCCAAGAAATAAGGAGTCTAAACTTGCAAAACTCGAACTTGTCACTCCAAATGTACCCAAATGATTGTTCCACATCGATCTGCCAGGCTAGAGGGTGGTTAGGTAAGCAGGAAGTAGTCTGCACCGTGCCTCTAGGAAGTGCACTCACAGATAGTGCCCATAGATCGGAGAGCTGTGACTTTTCTAATTAGAGTTAAGCGTAAAAGTGTCTGGATTAGCCGACGCGGGGCTCAGGGCTAGCTATTAACACCGGAGACCACCTGACGAACCTGGAACTAATGAAAGAGAGAATGAGGATTGACATTTAAAAATGAGAGAGAAAAGGATTTGATAGGACGGAGTTATATACAATACTTGAGGCATTGTTCTGCAAAGGGCCCATATTACACTATTTTCTGTCCTATGCTATAATGTTGCCCCTCATCATAAAAATACCTGCAGTTTTGTTTTGTTTCATTCACATGTTTAACACACAAATCCTGCATATTTAGGGTGAATTCTTCTCTCAAATGGAAAACACTTTGGATAATTTCAGTCCTCTATTGACTCGAACTGCTGTTAACTTGAAAACTACCTCTTCATGACATCATAAGGTGGGACAGAGCATTTTGAGCTTTGGAGATGTAGACAGACTAATAATCCAGGATTGCTTAGATGTGTGAATGAAAAAACACAGCTCCAAGTGTGTTTTTGAGAAGGTACCAGCATTATAACATGGCTTCTATTGGGACCTATGTATTTATACTGCAGTGATACTAGTATGTCTGCTTATCTGCTTGATAATATGGTTATTTTTTTTACATTAATCCGCTATTTTACAAATGTATGTTATGTATTAAAACTCAACATTCCAATTTTGAACAACAGAACGTAACTTTTTCTTGACCCAGCAGTTTTTTTCTGATAAGTTACGGTCAACTTCTGCTTTGTGTTGCTTGTTTACAAAAGATAAACTAGAACAGAAGACGTCCCAGCAATGTATTTTGTATTTTCATGCTTTTTTATCAGCATAAATCTATAATAATTTAAAATAAGTGCATGTTGAGCTATCTTCTAATTCTAATTCACGCCTCTCTGTCTGTACGAGTGCGTGAACTGAACCATGCTAATGCTTGGATCCTCGCTTCTGTTTAAGCACCCGGAGGGACGCGTTCATTTGATTTATCTTTACCTTTCAGTAATACATGCCCTCCATCACACTTTGCACAGCTAATAAACCCACGGATTCACACCCACACGCGCGCACGCTCCCCCTGCCCTCCGCACAACACCCGCAACCTCTGGGGGGACATAGGACATAAATTCAACACTTCTGCTAACCCAAGAAGTGCCTTAAGGACAAAGAGAAATTTAATCTCGGATAAGCCCCCGATACAATCTCTGCATTAGCCGCGTGCAACTGGTTCACTGCTAACCCATCAACCCTTTACCTCCCACACCCTGTTCTTCCATTGCCTTCTCGCTTGAATCCTACCCTCCTGTGCTCTACTCATCTTTTTTTCTCACTGATCCATCCCTTTTTTTTTAATTTCTCTTCCTACCAGTTTGTTTCTTCAAATACAGGAATCAGTTGGGGGTGTGATGATAACTTTATTAGCATCAAAAGCTATCCAGCATAGTGGATGGATAAGGGATGGCATCATGGCTTACTTTCGTGATTAACTGACTGTTGCTTGTGATCGTCTCCTTCCAAGTAATCTTACTTTGGCATAAATTGTAAGAAAGACTGGCTCCCTTGCTCAGCCTTTTTCAGTTTTCCATGCAAGCTTGATTATAGAGCCTTGTACCCCCTTTTAGCTGGTTTATGGGCTTTACTTTTATCTTACATCAGGCATGCCCAAACTGTGGCCCAGGGGCAAAATGCGGCCCTCAGACCAATTTTTCTTGGCCCTCATGCTTCCAGGTGAATTGATCCATATTACCTTAAACAGTACTTTTTACTGTACATTTCTGAAAATCTACTATGTGTCTTACTGAGGATGTAAGCATGAATAAAGGTCCAGTGGTTCAGTGTAACTTGTAATAAGCACGCAGATTTGAAGTAGTCTAGTAGTGTACTGCAAACCAGTCTATGGCCCTTAATCGGCCCTCAGCTTTGTGTCTGTTTTTTATATGTGGCCCTTAATGAGAAAGATTTGGACACCCCTGTCTTCCATTATACAGTATGACTTAAAGGTGCACTGTGTAACTTTTCTGGTGGAGTCCTGTGCCTGCTTGTCTCCATAGAGATGTTATTACTTTGCAGGGCTGGGTTCACAGCATGGCATGTATCTATCTTGCAGTTTATTTGTATAGCATAATTCGTACACAAAGTAATTCAAAGTGCTTCACAGAACGAGAAAGACGTTAAAATCACAATTCCACAAATCAAAACATAAATAATCATCACAAAATTAACATTAAAGGAGAAAAGTGCAAAACCTTTCAGTCATATGCACAGCTAAACAGAGCCATTTTGAGCCTGGATTTAAACATTACCAAAGTAGAGGCCTGTCTCACATCTTCAGAAAGACTGTTCCAGATTTTAGCTGCATAAAACTGAAACACTGATTCCTCAGGAGGCCGGTCCCTGAAGTCCTCAGAGTGCGAGGTGGTTCATATGGCACTAAAATAGCGAGCTCTTACAGTGAGCGGACTCGCCTCTCCACAGATCTGATGTGTAACATGGCCTTGCGATGTCATTTTCTTTCCTCCACGAAGATAGATAACCCTAATGTCATACTGTGGAACATTGCAGGCAAAGCAGTAACATCTCTATATAAACAAACAGTGGCGGACTCAGTAAATATTTTTTTATTCTCCAGGCAGGGTGCAATGTTGCTTACTCAACTTTATTATATCAATATATTCTCTTGTAGTCTTATCCCACTCAACTGCCAACTTTTTCCCAGTTCGGTCCCGCATTTTCAAAAATCTCCAACTTTCATTCTCACTTTCATCTCCCCGCCTGTCCCGCCCGTCTTGGACCCTATTTCTCCTACCCCCCCATGTCAGACCACTTTAATACCACTGCTATTAAATGCTACCACGACCTCCCCCGCATACTCAAGTAGGCAGGGATCCTTGTAAGGCTTGTGGAGTACTTAATATTTCCCGCACGCATCCGATTTAAGCCCCTTAAGTGCTTTGGCAGCACTTATTCCGTGGTGGCACCAATGAAGCCCCATTAAAAATTTGATCTGGATGAAACGAAGGGTGGGCAAGAAGAAGAAGTAGAAGAAGACGAAAAAAAAGGATGGCGACACAATTTACCAGTCGTGGTTGGGCGCAGTACGGCAAAAACAAACAGACCCAATAGGGAACCCGCGCGGGGATGCTAGCTAGCCACGCGGCGCACTATGATTTGCAGTGTGTTCGTTGTTTTGTTGGTAATTATGCCCTTTGTTGCTCCATAAACGGCACTGCGATAACCCCATTTTGTTAAAAGCACTTGATAAATAAGTGTGACTTTATGTGACTTGATAATGGAGGAAAAGACGTCCCAAATTAAATGGTGTGTATAAATAACGCTTGAGACACATTAGGACTGATATAGTTTATGATCATCTGATTAAAAGGTGGAATTATAAAAGCAAAAGTGTGCTGCCATCCCAGTTTACGGGACAATGAAAGTCAAGACGCACTGCGGAGTGGAGTTGGTGTTGCCAGTTTTATAGCCAGTAGAACTAATGATAGTACATATGGCAATGAGCCGGAACAATAGATTCGTAATGAACATGGCAATTTAATACAAATCATAGCAACAGTTTGAGCAGTCGGTAGACCATAATAGTGCGATTGAGTGATTTTAGTGAAGTATTGTTAAAGCCCCATTGCGTAACCTTCTAACTCAAATATAGACCACTCCTACTCCTTACTGTGAGGGGGGCTTGCATCTCCACAAATCTGACTCTTACTTGACCCGGAGGAGCGGCTACTGCTGCTTGTTTTCAGCAGGTGACGTAACACCATCAGAAAGTTACAGTGTGTGGTATTTCTTCAACAAAAGTGATGGACAATGTTTATATACGACGTCTAGCTTCTCAAAAGTTTTAAATAAGTAAAAGTATCTTGTTTCTTTCCAGCTAAAGAATAAAGCATATGTGAGAAAATTGTTTCAAGAGAATAAATCAAATCAATTATGGGATTGACATTGGGCTGACACTGAAGATCTCTAAATGTCCACGAGACAACTTTCAGCACTCCACTGTTGTGCTGTTACTGAGCCTTGCATCAGAAAAGCTTCAGAGATGATCAGATATTTTGTGTAGACACCACGCCACTGATGCACCCTTAACCCAATCGCACAATGTAATTAACCATTTTGGATATAGGCCAAATCCCCCGTCATAGCGAGGCGTGCATTATGGGAGTGGGAGTAGAGACGCTTTTAATGTGTCCAAGGACTTACTGTATAAAGTCTTTTTATGTGAAATACTAAGAGAGTGATGCTGTGTTTTTTTTTTCTTGACATCTACTTACACTTATGCCACAATATCTAGTTTTAGTTGACAACTGCTAACAGAAAATAAGCAAAATTAAGAGCTTTAATTAAAACCTCACAACAAGCGCTAATGCAATGAGTGCGATGGATCTCGATGAAAATGTGTGCCCTCAGCTTTCGTTGTGTTCAAGTGTTCAAACTCACAAAACTGTAGCATTTCATTCAAAAGATGAAATTGTGCTAACCGCATCGTTCGCAGAAAGTTTCGAGGGAAATCAAATCCATGCACATCAATTTCAAACTTTGATTGGCCAATTATTTTGACAAATGAAGCGTAAAAGTAAGCACTCCTCCGAAGAAATGGCAAATGTGGCACTGATATTAAACTATTTACATTTGAATTAAGATGAAAAAGTGCATTTATGGTATGGATTTTTTATATAGACGGTCTTGAATGTATTACATGTATTCAGACAATGTGAAATAGACACTAAAATAGCCTTCTGGGAAATACGATTGTATATTAACTACTGACACGCAAGTCATCATATTATTAAAATCTATAATCCATGATCGCTTCGTAAATTTGGTCTGTTTATAGACATATGTTTTCATTATTTACTTTATTTGGTTACTGCATTAGCTTTCCCATTAAACATAGTAAAACATATAGCGTTAGTTGTTATATTACCTTGCAGATAAATATAACTCCAGTTTAGTTCATGATGTAAATTTAACCTTACATTTATAGCCATGGCCTTTTTCCATAGCTAAATATAAATTATACCATAAGTGGATTAACATAAGCATCCGCGCTAAAACTGTTGTGTTATCATATACAAGATGAGGCGGGCCAGTGACCAGACGTTGCTTTATTATCCCTCGGATGCAATCGGCGGACTAGCTATTGGCAGTCAGTTTTTATTTCATCAGTTAAAAGGTGCATTTTATTGCCTTTGGTTTACATCATGCTAATTCATAAAAGCTTTAGTTATTACATGTCCATTTTTTTGCTTCCTCCACATCTCTACGTTTTCAATAGTGTACACAAACATACATCTCGACCTCGTCAGCAGACAACGGCGTGCATCCCTGAAGCCATAAAACCGTCCATTTAACATAAAGAGCCGTTCTGTGTGTCCCCGCGTTGCTAAATTAATGGGTAATAGATAGTGAAAGAGCCAAATGTACACTCGCCTTGGGCACTGACACTGCACAGTTAAGCACATTCAAATACGCTACACACACTGCTACTGTTTGGTGACCTGAAAGAACACATTGTTGCACGGCCCTCTCCATGCAACCGCAACTCCAAGATTCACAAAACAGCATGCAAGAAACCCAAGCGAGGGAGAGAGCGGGGGTTATAAAAGCAAGTGCAACCGCGCAAGACTTATAGACTTTGGAATTATAGAGCACAGAACTTTTGTAGACATCTGACACTTTGTGGATAAACTCCAAAGGGGGACAATTTGCAGGGATCAAATCGAACTTCATTTTGGACTGTTGTGTTTAGGTCCGCGTCGGTTCAAGACAGTTATTTTCTCAAGCGTCTGTTGACCAGTATAAAGTCTGAGGAGAAGATTGGTGATGATCCTCTTTTAGCTTAGTGTCAGAGTGGTTTAAGCGCGTGGGGGGAAAGCGAATCGGTGCCAATCGCAAGCATGACATCTCCGGTTTTGTTCTCCTGGTGTGCTGCGAAGTGTGCTGTTCATTGTCTTGGCACTACACAGAGGCGTGCATATTAAGGAGGTGCGGAAGAGCGAGAGGTGAAACGGATTTGAACGTCTTGAAATGTGCGCGTGTGAGCGGTGACGCGTGCAAAATAGGACTCTTCACTTGCGTGGATGTCGGGCAATTACACTGTCTGATAGCTTCTGATTATTGCAAGGGCTAAAATTAACACGTTAAAATCGCTGTCCGTTAGCTGAGACGATACTTCTCGCGTTGAAGCGGATAATTTTTGTGGACTCATCAAAACTTTCAAATATCAAATTGCAAGTAGCTATTGCAAGTGGCTTTTCAACCCAACCGCCATTGCGTGCTTGCACTTTGTGTCTGAATAGCGCAGCACTCAAGCTCCATGGATTTTGTTTAACCTGCTATCTTTAGATGAGTGAAAGTACGATCCTGTCTGGTGCTCTCCGGAGGCCTGGCTGGATGGGTTATCGCTCAAAGGAACATTGACTTCTTCCGATGCGCCGCGGAGGGACCCTTTTGGCTCATTAAAATACGGCCGTTTCTGTGATGATATAGTGGCTTCAGTTCATCCGTCCTTCAGGGTATGACTGTACTGGGGCTTTGGAAAGTTATTGCTCTGAAGAATGCTTCGGAAGGGGTATCTGACCGAGGAGTGTAATATTGATATTTTGTAGGTTGCCCTTAACAATGCGATTTGACCTAGAAGAGGCAAGCTGTCCATTGTGCTTGATGGTTTATGTTTAGCTAGGTAAACAAATCCTGTTACCATTTCGTTAGCAATGTGCTAATTAGATCTTCTTCCATTTGGTTCATTGTTAAACTGTCTTTATTGATGATTGGTGCTGGTGGTGAGAACAGTAGGAATGCTATGGTCAATTTTGCTATTGGTTTTTCAGCTGTATTGATTCTACTGTCTTGGGCTCTTGAGGCCTTGAAGCACCGTTGTAGAAAATTAGCTATAGCCTAGAAGTGCTTTTACGGTTTGCTCGGATGTGACAGAATTTCTGTATTGCGTTTTTGCTTTATGGATTTCAGAAAAGGCAATGCAAGGTGCTAAATCCAACACTGGCCTTTTACTCATTTCTGTGTGCAGTGTAGTGTAGCGTTTAGCTGTTAGCGCATTGAGTGGTTGCCAAAACGTTGGCGCAGTACATGCTAGCTTCATTGTTCTAACGCCACGGCTAACACGGCCTCTTTTACATGCACTGGAGCAAATAGCGAAGTCTTTTCAACGTTCTCGGACAACGGCTCGTGTCTAATTGCCGAAGTCAAGCGGGCCAAGTTGCCGCACGTGTCCAGCAGCATTTGAAAACATTTCTGGAGGACTGGTTTGTCTGCAGTCAGGGTCACAGAGGAGGCATTGATCAAACGTACACGGCCAGATACTCAATACACAATGATGGCTATCCGGCGCAGCAAGCCCCTCCCTGCTCCTTACTCCACGGGCCTATGCGCTGTCATCCTGCTTGTGGTCTACCTTGCTCGTAAGTAACACACTATGTACTCCCATGTGCATTCAACTAAGATTAATCCCGACGTGCCATATTGATCTGACAGGGAAATTCAGGTGTCATTATGCACAGACTAAGTCAGGGAAAGAAGCTAATAGTGTTGCTTAAGGCTGACACGTAATGATTTTTGCAGAAAGACGGTACATTGTGTTGTGTTGTTGTAGTTAGTTGGAGAAATGAGTTATTATTGTTCTATTGTGTCATATCCCTCTGTCAATCAAATATAGTGGATAAATTGTGTGCTGTTGAAAAGGATGCTCGTTTTTTGTTCTAGATAAACAGGAAGACAGTCACAGAATTTCTGACTAGGGCTGTCACGGTAACTGCAATATTGCAATATCGTGATATGATCAAGTGACCGTGGTAACCACATTTTACACATTTTAAAGAAAAGCTGTATCGCTAAATGCTATTGTGTTGCTTCAGTCAGAGAGCTGGAGTCTCCAGCAGTTTACTGTGGGTATAGAGGCTTTAGGACAGGAGTCTCAAACTCGCGGCCTGGATGCCAATAGCGGCCTGCGAGACGATATTTTGTGGCCCGCAGGACAATATAAAAGTTTAATGTTAGTGTGACATTACCATGTTGCGTGTAGAAGGTTCCACCAAATCAGTAAACCCCAAACACACGTGTCACTCACACTGTATTCCCATCACAAAAGATTTGACAAATAACTATACATATCCATAAAATTCACAAGAATTGGCATATTTCCTCATGTATGTTGAAAACAGCAGTGACGTTTGAGAATAAAGCTTTTTATGTGGAATATCTGATGCGGCCCAGCCTCACCCAGACTCTGCCTCCTGCGGCCAACGGCTAATTTGAGTTTGAGACCCATGCTTTACGAGTTACTGGAGTAGCGGCTAACTTGAATGCGACTCCACTAATTGGGCAGAGCTAAAACCACGTGAAGTTTGACTCAACACTTGATAACCTGCGCTCTGCCCGCCGAGCCGACAAGTCCCACGTGAGTTTAGTGCAGGACAGCATTACCCTCGTAACTCCTTTCTAAAATTATTTTTAGTGAGCGGAAGTGGCTTTATCTGATGTGTACACTCTCATGCCTGGCTGTTGTTTTATATAGCTTTTTTTTTTAAATACAACCACAATTTACATGTATTATTAAGGGTCTATGTGCTACACCAAATACACACATTCTTTAACTGCGACAGCCCTATTTCTATAGAAACTGATGTGTCTTCACCTTTTTTCCTTCCTGAAAATGTCAGCTCTTGATATTGGATGTAGATTGAATCCATCAACTCAATACAATGGCTGAGATCAAAAACTGTTCAGTTTAGTGCAATGACAGCTAAAACAAACTACCTTTTGAAACTTTTTTGTATATATTTTGTTTGTTTCTTTTTTTGTTTTTTTTGTTCAAATTTCCTTAAATCCATAAAACATCATTATTTTCTCAATTGATGCATTCAAAACTGCCAAGGGTGCAGAATCGTTAAATGGCTGGTTAAAGATGGCAAACTAAAATCTAGTCAATAATTGAGTATGTAGCCCACTTGAGAGTAGACATACAATTCATCTGGAATTCTTTCACAAATGTGTTGATTTGAAATCCCTTTGGGTTTTAAAAATGCAAAGATATAATTCATAAGTAAAGACATTGGCGATTCTTAATTGGTGTAAATTGATATGGAACGAAATGCAGTGCACAAACGTTCTGACCATGGAAAGCTGCTGCATTGTGGAAAATGGAAGCTGCAGATGAATTGTTCAAAATGTGGGTAATTAAGTTTGAATTAGTAATTAAGATTAGGAACAGAGTACAGACAGGAGCATATGCCCAAGGGTGGAGGGAAAGGGGGGGACTGTCGAGAATGAGAAGAGAAGAAAGAAAGACAGGGCGGAGATATAGTTTTTTATGGCCTCTGAAGAATCTAATAAAAGAAAGTCGGACCCAGGAGTGGAGGAGATATAGCGACCTAATGGAGAGCTTGTCGAATATAGAGAGAAAAAGTGGCAAAAGTGCAGCGCAAGGGCCGTGTATATATATAGACCATGGTGTCGACAACAAAGGAACCCAATCTGGCCAAAAAGAAACTTAGGCTATGAAGAAGAGAGAAATAGAGAGACCGAGAACAGCAGTATTTCAGTTTGAGGCAAGGAGACCGAGACAAACAAACAAGACAAAACGTCATGAAAGCACTGACATCAGGGAAAGGTGTAGTACTGAGCCAAAATATCCAGCTTGAGCACTGACAACCATGTTTACAATGTGGTTTTGGAGGGCACTGCTGGAAAAATGTGTTCAGATCAGATTCTAAATTGTCGAAAAGTCCATTAACTTTAAGTCAAGCAAGATGGATTATCTATGTTTTGTTTTGTTTTATAAAGTAGTGGAGTAGTTTGCTTTTTAAATGGAGATGTTATTGCTTTGACTAGAATGTTTCGCAGTCTAAATGGAGAAAAATAAGTGACACCACCTAGCCACAATCCAGGTCAAGTCTAAAAACAGGTACATGAATAATTGGCAGATATGTGTAATGGCATACTGTACCGTAAAACATTTCAACTTTAAAAAAAATATATATATAATTAAATTTGAGCTTGAGATCAGGCATTTTAAATCACATATACTTCAATTGAAAACCAAATTGATCATAAAAACATTATTTTTAGTGACAACTACATGCTAAATGCTAATAGCGTCACTTAATATGCATTGACAGCCAGTAGATGGTCTTTTCTAGCTCCTCATTGGTAACCCAGTCCACACAGTTATCCATGCCAGTACCCCCCTTTTCGCATCAACAGAAGGACATTGTTAAGTGAGAAGGATAGCGCTTGGGGTGACACTAGGGGAGGTTTGGGGCTGACAGAAAGAGGAAAAAATATCTTGCCAATGGACGTTTTGGTTATGTAATTCACACCAGCGGGGAACATTTGCTGCAAATGCTGATATATATTCAAGTTTGGTGTGCTTGGCCACCCGGAGGAAGCCTTGTGGTGGGTTTTTGGCTAAAGAGTTAGGAGCAGTGCTATTGGCAGTGCTGAGGCTTCACATTGGAGCGTAATAGGCCTGTAAATTTTCACTAAGCCACTGTTGGGCTGTGTGTGCATGGTTGCATGTTTGGTGGCTCTGTAGGCATTGGGAGGGCAGAGTCATAAAGTGCGCCACCGTAGATATTGTTAAGCAGATTTAGCTGTCGTAAAAAGGGACAAAAGAGAGCAAGAAAATGGGAGGATTTAATGTTTGTGCCAACTCATGGAATACTAACAGAGCAGCAACAATAATTAAGCAATATGTGAGATTATTATGTGTTTTTGCACCCTCTGGTGGATCCTGATGGAACTGCACTGTTTTCATGCGCAATAAGGCTTCAAGTTTTTTATCATAAAAACTCAGCGTATCCCATCCCAGTATGAATGAAGAGCATTATACCATAAAAAACGTCTAGCATTCAAAAAGAAAAAAACAAAAAATATTTCTAAAGACTTATTTTAATTTAAGTGCTTTTGTATTGCTTTGAATACCACAGTGATGCTCATAAGTTTAGCTGTCAGACAACCTTGGCGCCAAGGCTTTATGCAAACATCGCACTGGACTAAATGTGCATACAAATGAAATAGGCTGAATATACTTACCTATCACATACAATTGTTAGGACTTATATTTGCTCTATAAATTGACCAAATATGTTTTATAGCCAGATGGTTTCAAAAGCTCATCAATATTTATACTCAACAGCTACTGAAGTGAACAAAAGTCTATGTGAAGCCCTATTATCTTTCAGACTCATATATTGATACTCCAAATTATATTGAAAATGTTGAAATTCATACATTTTACTCTCTTTGCATTAGTAAATGTGCGTGCGTGGTATGTAAGTTGATCTAGCGGGTAGAATTATAAGCACGCATTTTATTTAGCATGACCTTTTTGTGAGTTTACCTGCTGTTTTGTACATTTTCTTGTTGGCTTGTCTTCTTACATGTACAAAGACATGTACTATATCCTCATGTCTTGACCTTGTGTGTGCTTTGTGTGTTCTGTGCTCAGTATGTTGTATGTTGGCTCAGCTTTTACCCCCCACCCTATGGGACTATAGACGGAAACTAGATTTGAGTTGAATCTGGTGCATTTACACTTGCTTTTCATTAGTACATGCTGTCCCATTCAAATAAATAAAGAAGCTATTAACTATTATAATTTACATATTTTATAACCCTCGATAAGTATTCAGAAGCATGATACAAAACTATACACAACAACTTGACAAACCTGATGCGATGTGCCGTAGTTTTATTAGCGGGATGTACGTAGATTGTGTTGTGACAGCGCAGAAATAAAATACCCAATCTTTAATGGTATCATATCACTACCTTGCATTGCTTGGCCACGGCTCTGTAGCCATGGAGGATTGGCAATGAGTGTTAAGAATATATTTACTGAATAATTTATAATCATTTCTCACATTTCATTCAAACCTCAATGTTGTGACCCTTGCACTAAAGAGATTTCACCCTAATAGAAAAACGTATCTATTTTCTAATATAAATGCAGATAAGAAATCATCAGCACTTCAGATGAATATGGAAGACATTCTTAAGTGTATAACGACGTAGATTCACTATTTCAAATTATCAAAACCATACCCATAATTGCATATTGTTGCTGCGCTGTAAACGACACTTGAGCAAACAGCCATAAATTGCTAGCTATAAATCTATGACACAATTGCGTGTTGTGATGATAGTTCAGTGCTTCTCAATGGTGCCGTTTGAATAGAGCGATAGGACTACTGAGGCACTACTTTCTTTGAGTGTGATGGGGCCAATAAGAAGTCCAGCCGAATAATAGGATGGGTGAACAAGTAGAGACGAGAGCGCTTTGGGAAATGAACTGCAAAGGATGGAGTGATTGAAAAACGCCAAAGAACTGGGAAAGACATACAAGATCTTCAGGTCAGACGGAGAGGGAGTGTAGATAAAGAATTGCGGAGGTGATGAGAGTAACGATGGAAACAGGTGAAAAACAACAGATTTAGATTCTGACGATGTAGCCGGCCTGGAGTGACTTGGGAGCAGGCGTACAAAAACAGCCAAAGAAGTAAAAACATAACCAAAATGCTGGTATGGGATGTGAACAAGAGGAAAAACTATTTTATGCTGATTTTGTTGATTAGCGGTACAGATGCCACGGTGCTGCAATGGCTGATGGGAAATGGGGTGAAAGGGGATTTGATGAACAAAACTATACAGGTTGTGTAAAAGAAAGGATAGTGTTATGCAACTGGGAATTGGAACAAGCATCTAAAATAAATATGCCTTCCTTATTCTGTTCTCTTTTTATCTACCGGGAGTGTAGACTGAAAACTATTTTACGTACTTCAAAGTCATGTCAGTCCATAATACTGTGTTGTACTGTAGCACATTAAGAGCATTAAGGTTATTTTAAAGATAAGAGTTTAGATTTTGTTGTGTGGGAGGACAATGTAAGGCAATAATATTCATTTTAAAATGCTACAGCCCCAAAACTTTTACATTTTGTGGTTACATCATAATGAACGGGTTGAACTTTCAAAAATAAATACAGAAATAAATAACAAAGCTATTATTTTGGGTTTTTTTTTTTTGTTTTGTTTTTTTGCCTGGGATCTTGAATACACAGTTTTCCAATATTTATAAAGATGCGAGTCTGGTCAAAGGTGCATCTCCTCTGATTTCAGATGGGCGGGATGATTAGCCAATCAGAGAAACACACGGTCCTCTGTCTGTAACAAAACTGAAATGACTGGAAAAAAGAAAGAAAAAAAAAAAAATCACAGGGGATTGAAACAGCAGTTTTCTGCAGAATAAAGTAGGGAACCATTAACTCTTCTGATCTAAAGTGAGAGAAGTTTAATTTTGTTAAATGATGAGGGGGCCAATGAGCTGCTTTGTTTCACATGCTTTACTGAAACAAAAACAAAGCTATTGTCAGAGTCTGAATCTGGCTCAAAGTGCAACAGAGGGAGTGGTAACCAGACTGATACCCTCTGTATAAAAAATACAGAGATAGTCAAAAATACAGAGATATGTTCAGATATAGGTTCATGCCAAACTTTACTGTTATATTATTGAGGATTCAGCAGCTGTCATTTTGATTTTAGATTACATAAAAATAAATAAATAAATAAATCATTCTCCAGGTGAAATTTCTGTTGCTTTAAAGAAACTCAGCAAATGAATCATTTATTTTTTTGCAATAATTTACATAACTTTGAAGTTCTGTGGCGCATTAATATTTACTTATCTCAAGTGTATTTTACTTGCGGCAAATGAATATTAACTAAAGATAAACATTTCTCTTTTTTCCCCAAAAGTTGCAAACTGTTGATTTTTGTATTTCCCTTTCATCTTTCTTTTCAAACTCATTATATATTTCTACTTTTTATAGCTCGGGCTTCATAACTATCCGGTATTGTCGCATCTGGCTTTCTCTGAACCAAACTTTGGACACCGCTGTCTCTTCCCTCGTCTCCGTCCCCTCTCCTGAGCGGTGCACTATAAAAACCAGCGTGATTATATGACCGGCTTGAGCTGCAGAACAAATCAGGTTTAGCGATGGAGAGTGTGCAGATGGAAGCAGTGCTGAGGAAGGAGAAAGATTCCCACTGAGTCCCAGAAAAAGAGATGGCGAGGGGAAAATGAAAGCACAGTGTGGCATTGGGTAAGAAAACTTCAGAAAAGCAAAGAAGCCATGAGTATAGAAGCAGGCTAAAGCTAAGGTCAGGTGTATAAAGGAGATGGGGGTAAATGGTCCACTGGTACGCTCGATATGACATGCTCTCAGATGCACCTCCAATGGGGAAAAGTATTAGGATTTCTTTAAAGTCTCCTACTGTGACACATTTTTTACGCCCAGGGAAAACAGAGTCATGGAAACTAAATGAAAAACTGCTATCCAAAATTGTGTTTTCGCTGGACATAGCAATTTCCTTATGAATGAAAATGTCTGAAATTGAGGCATGTAAAATAGACTTGATTTTTGTGTGTGTGTGTGTGTTTAGTATTAACTTCTTTGCATTTCTGGTTAGATTAGACTGCGTTTTGTTGGACTGTACTGATAAAGTTGAATCTAATCTAACCTAATGTTTACATAGCTTTTAAATAGGTTACAGCTTACCTTACCAGTCAGAGCTATCGTCTTTGTCAAAGCTTCACAAAGACGAGTGGGTCTGGAAGCGTATCCTGCCTCCCCCCGATTTCAGAGGGCATGATTGACAGGGGGATTAACCAATCAGAGAGGTGGTTTGCACCAAACACCAAAAAAACAAAAAAACAACAGAATCTCAGCTAAAATAAGTTGGATATTTTGTTCTGAATGATGCAAGACTTTTCGAGTGTTATTCCTGTACACAAACAAAAGATAATAAACCTGCATCTTGTATATAACCATTTTTGGCAAGAAAACGTCTGCCAAACCGTCTGACAAAGTTATTCGCGCCTTCAAATGCTTTCATGTGAAGACTTCTTATGTTCAAGAGGGTTGTGGCAGCAAAAAACAAGTTGAGGTTGAGCTGAAACTTCCAATATTGTCGTGGGGAAAACAAAGGACTTGATCCTAATGAACAGGTCACTTTAACCTCCATCTGTTTTTGATCATTTTTAGATGAATCACTTCAGACATAGTTGAATGTCTTTGAGGCGTGGGAACCTCCCTGTCGACCTTAATGTTCTGAGTTAATTGTTTACTTCCCTGGTTTGTTTCATTTAGCCACTTGCCCTGTGTCTGCACTTCAGAAGTAAACTTGAAACACTGCTTAATTTAAAGGACCATTAGAAAACTCAGGTGATACAAGGTCAGACTTTTATTTAGAGAAAAGCTAAAGGTGCATTACGGGAATTTTGCATGGGAGGTCCACCACCTGCTTGTCTGATTGCTTTGCTGAATGTTCCACAGTATGGCGTTAAACATATCTGTAGCATTTTTTCAATCACATGTGTTTTGTCAAAAAAATACCTTGAAAGTCATGCATTCTTACTGTGAGTGGGATCGGATCACCTCTCCACAGATCTGACCTGCAAGTTGGTCTGGTGGTGTTGCCTGCTTGTCTCTAATGCCAGACAGTGGAACATTCTAGGCACACTAACACAATCCATGAAAACAGGACCATCGACAAGAAGTT
The DNA here is from genome assembly GCF_009829125.3 of Periophthalmus magnuspinnatus. Lineage (NCBI taxonomy): Eukaryota > Metazoa > Chordata > Actinopteri > Gobiiformes > Gobiidae > Periophthalmus > Periophthalmus magnuspinnatus. The sequence continues at coordinate 14,879,822 of NC_047141.1, forward strand.
ACACTGTGCACCTTTGAAGTATAGCAGTTATCCCTTTTTTAAATTTTATTTTACTTTTTGAAGATTTTTTTTTTTTCCAAGTTCCCCCCAATTTATTTAAAAGCATTATTCAGTTTCACCTTTTCCCCCCCAAATCCAAAATCCATAAACCCATAAATATATAAAATACATAAAATAATCAAAAATACATAAATATTTAAAATACATAAAATAAACCAAAATACATAAATCCATAAATATGTTTAAATAAATAAAATAAAACAAAATCCATAAATATTTAAAATACATAAAATAAACCAAAATACATAAATCCATAAATATATAAAAATATCCAAAATACATAAATCCATAAATATTTAAAATACATAAAATAACTCAAAATACATAAATCCAAGTATTCCCATAGTGTTCCCGTACCCTATAGAAGATCCCATTCTCCTTGTGTGACACTGCATTATGTTTCAATGCGTGGGTGAAAGTTTGGTAGAAAGTTTCCATCTGTAGTTTTGGTTATAATCCACAATCAGAAAAAAAAAAAAAAAAACTTATATAGCATGGTGGAAGGGACAGTAGTGCTGATAGGACTAAGATACATTGTAAGTGATGCAATAAAAGATATGGGAGGGAGGGCGTGATGACAGGAGGAGGAATGAAGGATCAAATCAGGCAAGAGCTTGGGTAGACAGAGATAGATGGAGAGGCCGTATAAAAATGAGAGATGGTAGGAATAGATTAGTTGCGCTGGGTGGCTGGGTGGCGAACTCTTAAAATCAAGAAGCAGGGGAAGGGGACAAGGCAGGGGCGGGGCAAAACCAAATGTTATGAGGAAGATGAGTGAGATTTGTAAAGGATTATGTATTATTTATAGAGGGAGCGTTCTTTTTCTCCGCGCTGGATATGATTGGCAGCGCTTTGCCTTCCTCCGAGAGATGGAGAGATAATTTTAGACTGGGTGAAAAGACACAAGAGACATGTACAAAAAAGCTCAAAGTCAGCTTTTTTTTGTAAGTATCGCCTAACTCTGATTAACCCAGAGCGTACACATAAACATTAAGTTCATTTGCATGCATCCTCAAGAAAGTAGCTTACCCCACATAATAATAGTGTAACCAGATGGGAAGGTTCTATAAAAAAAAAAAAAAAAAAAGAAGACTATATGATGGTGTTGTTGTTTTCATCTGTGCATATATTAAGACTTGGTGCATTGTCTTCTTTCAGTTTTTATTTTCTTGTAAAACCAATGGCATGCATGCAAAACGAGAGTACACCCCATGTGGAATTAAACTGGGAAAGTTAGAAAATTAAAGGCACATCTGTCAGTTAAAAGTGAAGTGTTTTTTGTGAGGTACCTCTGTGGTACCCCAAAAAAGTTAAGGTAGTACTGTTGCTGTAAAAAATTGATACGGCAGGAAAGGGGTTTGGTTTTGTGGGTCTAGAAAATGTCATAGGTATCGGCACATGGATCTATAATAACAACTGGATTGGACACTCCCTCTCTGTCCTGGTGTGAGTGTGAACAGTGGCCGCTCCATAGGTATCATGTTGACTGGTCAGAACTAATCACCTGGTGCATGTTTCTGATACCACATATTAGACGGCACTGGGCGAGGATTCAGGAAGTAATGCGGAAGAAAAAATCAATTGATAGTACGTGCCAATAAGTGCAGGGCATTGAAAACAATATGACGTCATCCTTGGTTCATCTTCAAGATCTTATCACACTTCCATGTACCTTATATTTCTATGTATACTTCCATTAACTTTTTTTTTTTTTTTTTTTTACCTCCTAAGACCTGAGCTCTTGCAGTACCTGCTTTATTCATTTCTCTTTGTTATTTGGGCTTATTGGGACCTGATGGGACATTTTAATCATTTTGATGAAACATTTGAATAATGATTTGCAAAAACTATTTATTAAGACCCTGAACACAGCAACATTTGTCCTGAATGTAAAAACAAAAGGAACAATGTGTCTCATGTGAAGTGCTGCTGACAGGAGCAGCACTTCACATTCCTTTACAAAAAAAAATAAAAAATTCTGAACATTCTAAACTCTTTAAACGATTCTAAATTGAACATTTTTGCATTGTTGCTGTTCTTGTATGCTGCTCTTCTTCTTCTTCTACAACAAAAAGACTAGACCATATGTAGTGCACTTCTGTCCATTTGCATGATCTCCCATATATTTTAGTTCTTCAAGATCCTGGCTCTGGAAGAATCCTGCACAGATTTCCCCAGTGGTATTGATGAATGGGTCAAATGCAGAGAACAACTTTCACAATGGGAACGAGGCGTATTAATAATCTGGAGTCATTTCACAATATTTCTACTCATAGTCAGTATCATCTAACTCTAAACTCTTACAGCCAAGCCAGATGGGAGCTTTCTATAATGGAAGGCGACAATACGACTGAGTTATTGTTTTAATTTCTGCATACATTAAGACTTTATGCATTGTCGTCTCGCAGCATTGATTTTCTTGTAGCAAAAACCCCCCAAAAAAACAGGAAGACGGCCTGCATGCACAAAGAATACATGAGCTCTTGGCCTACTTCCAATTCAAAGATAATGAGAGATAATGAATAGGCCGACAGTGCCTGGAAACACATAGGAGCCTTGTTTAGGGCCAAGCGGAGACAGCTCATCTCTTATGCTTCTTGTCTTTTCAGTCTACGCTATCCTCCCTTCACCTTTGAAATAGGGACTGATAACAAAATGGCACTAGGTAATTCAACAACCATCCAGCCAGGAAGTTTTTGGAGGATTTACCGTGTAGGGGTGGCTGCTATAGCTCCTTTGCCAGAAAACCCGCGACCTGGCTGGCTCCCAAATCCCTGTCTTTTAACTCGTCTCTCCCCTGCCTTCACCAGACTTATAACTCAAACCCATTGCAGGGCCATTAAGAGAGGCCTCCGAACTGCCTTGTCTGGGTGAATTCTCACTATTATTTATTTATTTGTTTATATAGTGGTTTGAAATGATGGGCTTTCTGTGATGCGTACTACCGGAGTAAATAAAGCCTTCATTTTTCCCTTCAGGGCAGTTGTGGTGACAGTGTGTATGGGGGTAAAACAGGACGCGCTGCTGCGAAACACTGCCCTCACTTGGCTGGAGAAAGAACTTGCAATTATTTTATTTATTTACATTTTTTTTTTTTTTTTGTCTGCCTTGTTATTTATCAGTTGATCATAACCCTTCACGCTATTGACCGTCCTACGCCGTTCTCTCCCTAATGCGATTCAATACTGATGGAGTGTTTTATTACGGGCACGTATTTTAATAGGGGCCAGATTAATATCTCCGTCATAGTGGTTGCTTCCCCTTTTCAACCCCTCACCCCTCCCTTCCTTTCTTATTTCCCACAATGCAGCTTGATCGCAGGCACAAGCACTTGGCCTTGATGTGACTGTCGCCTATAAAACCTACAGTGAGGCTAAAGTGCTTTACCCAGCTGGGATATGAGCCAGTCCAAAGTATATGCGTCAACGCTTGTATACGGCGTCCAACCCCCTAGCAGCTGCATTATTATACCAAAACTATGGCTTCCTAACTCCCCGCTAGCATTTCCTGGTATGAGCTGGCACTCCCCCACCGCGCCAGCCCGTCTCGGTAGCATGTGCCCGCATTGATCAGCTAGCATCCAGCAGGTGTTGTCAGTGGCACCGCGCAGAGATCCACATCGGAGCGCCAGCCAGCCTTCTCACTCCTAGCTAACTTTTTTCCCTGTTCCTGTGGTGTGGTAACATCAGTACACAGTCGTAAAGTTATTCTCCCGCTTCAGTAACCCTCCACAACATCCGATTCGTTGCTGCGTACGAGAAGTTCTGTCCCTGTTCTGCTTGCTACTTTGGGTAGGAAGTTGGGTACATCTTTGAATAATAAACAAACCTGGTATTTGGAAAGATGGATAATACTAACAAACGTCTTATCACTGAATTAGACGTTTAAATTGTGTACTGCAGATCAACTTTTGACCGAGTATTTAATTTAATTCCACGTGTAACTTTGTCTTTATCATAGCTTTCTCATGAAGACAGATATAGGCAGAGGTTGTTGAAAGGCAGGTTTTTTCGTAGGTGGTTAGAGTGTAGAAATAGCTGTACCTAAAAATCCCCAGCTTTCATACCTTGCACCTTAGTCATGTGGATGTAATTTTGGAGTGTTATACTGATCCCCTGTCAATAAATCCGAATTTGAACCAGCACTATCACACACCTTTGCAGAATGAGCTCAGCAACTATATGCATAGTTTTGTCATGTACTATTTCAGAAATGTATGACGTTCCATCTTTTTGATTATTTTTCGTGCAATTTGTCCTCTTAAAATGATATGGTTCTATCTGATATGTTTTCATAGATTCATAATTCTATATGTCTTGCGTTATATATGTCATGTCTTCTGTGTAAAAAAAAAAAATCTATCAATAAAAATAAATAAATACATAAATAAATAATAATAATAATAATAACAATAATTATTATTAGTAATAATAATAATAATAATAATAATAATAATAATAATAATAACTTGAATTATTATTATTATTTATTATCATCTCTTTGGGGACATGCGTTAGTGAAGATACATATTTATTTCCTTTCTCTAGAGCAAAAATTAGAAAGTAGTTTTGTATGCAAGTATAAACTGAATTATGATTTACACACTGATGGGCTTTGAGACAACACAAAACAACATTGAATGAGAAGTTGTGTCCAAACTTTTGACTGGAAGTGTAAGATCTTCTGGAAACAATAGAGCGCTTCTGAATTAGTTTTATGCAAGTGTGTTCTGATCACAGCCGATGCTCTCCTACTCTTGTAATCAGTCCACCCACACTGATCTGACACAATCCAGCTGTTGTCGATGGCATCCTACTCCACACTGGATGCCAGTCTTTCCCCTCACAGCCAACAGTTTTTGCTTTCCCGGATGTGTTATGGACACACACTGATGCGGCTCATTGCTCTTAACGGTTGACAGCTGCCTGAATGAGTAGGCTTACAAATGGACATCTAATTCGCTTTTCTGGCTTTCTCCCAAAAGCAAACTTCTGACCACTTTTCCCCTTGTATGAAGTCCATTCTAACACTCGTCCTTTTCCTCGCCACGGCTGGTCACTGATAACACTCTGCTCGGCAACTTTATCCTGATGCACGGAGCACTCTTGGCAATTAGCTCCGTTTAAAACAATGGCGCCTAGCCTGGTTGCTACGGTGATGAGTAATAACAGCCATTACTAAAATAATTGGGACGGCGGTGGCAGGCCCTGATGGTCTCTGATATGAATCACAATATTGATGCAGACAATGGGAGCAATAATGACTACAATTAGCGGTAATTGTCAAGTTCCCCCTTCCTGTTCTGTGGAGTATTAGTGTCTTCTCTGTTTTTATCCCCTCTTGTTTTGGGTTTTGCTTATGATGAGTTAAATCTGTATGCTTTGACCATTTCATTAAAGGTACAGTGTGCGGCTTTACTGAAGAAGGGTCCACCACGTTCCTGTCTCCATTAAGATGTTATTGCTTTGTCTAGAACAGGGGTGTCAGACTCATTTTCACAGAGGGCCACATCAGCAAAATGGTTGTTCTCAAAGGGCCAGATGGAAATGTAAGAGAGTATAAATTCAAGTAAATGTAACTAAATGTAATGTAAAATAAATGCAATTAGTTTTTAATCTTGTTAATTAACCGTTTCTGTGTTTATGACTTATTCAAGTTACAAATATTGCATATGAATTTGCATAGATATGAAAAAAGTAACTGTGTATCACCTGACAACCTGATATTTTAAGACAGTCATACCTTTTAATTTACCTTGTCGAGGGCCACATAAAATGACTTGGCGGGCCGCATTTGACCCACGGGCCTTGAGTTTGACACATGGTCTAGAATGTACCACAGTAAAGTTTTCTATGTCCATGGAGATACAGTAGAAGCAGGTGACACCAGTAGACCACGTTACAGGTCAAATCGATAGTTTTACCCCATAGCGTGGATCAATCCAGACAAAGAAATAACATCTCCATGGAGACAAGCATAGCAGACCCTCCACTTGAAAAACTTACATAGTGCATCTTTATTAAATTTGAAGAAGCGTACATGGATCAGGTGTCGTCTAAGTCGTGATATTCCTTCTTCAGGTTGAACACTTCCTACACACTGGACTCCTCATTGGTTTGCGCCTCACGCTAACTTATGACAGGTGCAGATAAAGACATGTGGCCTAAAGCGGGGGAGCCAGCACCATCTGTTTATCCCTGAACGCCCCATGTCTTGTAAAAGGTGTTTCAACAAAAGCTCCCACTACCACTACCACTACCAAACTCAACACTATGGAGCTCTGCCATCTTTTAGCGGCACTTCTTGTTGCCCGTTTCATCATTATGCATCAATATTGACGTTGTTCCCGTTCTAAATCCTCCCCACAGCTACCACTTTGCCAGGAAGAGATGGAAATGCAAATAGGGATGCAAATTGATAAATACTAGTTTGGGGCAGCCCAGCGAGATGGTCGTCTCTTCAAGGCAATCACTCTCCTCTCCGGGCTTGAGCCATAGAACTAATTGCTGCGCCAATGATTTGTGTCCCAGATGCCGGGAGCTGTGTCCATTGTGCGCAGTGGGAGATGTGCCTTAGATAGCCCACGTCAACCGCCTGACCCACAAACATAAAGGGTGCTCCAATCAGTGTATAATCAAGCTACTCATTACACAGTCAGAATGCCGAAAACATCAAAGAGGAACCCCGCTGCTCCCCCTACTCTTGTTGTCTCAAAATATTGGATCCCAGGCTGAGACAAGTTTGTTTGAGAAATGATGGAATGTAAAAAAGTCAATGTGTTTCCAAATATTTTCATATTTTGGAGGTCTGACCATTCGACTGGAATTGGTGCACTTTAGTTTGCTTAATAAATTCACAGATGTTTTATAAGTTTCTGGGATTTTTTTATTTTGTAAATGTTTGTCGCTTTTATGTAGAAAGAGTACAGACATTTATAGAAATTACAGAAATTGTGCAAAATTGTGTTTCGTCTCATTCGCAAAAAGTAAACATGTGTTGGTTAGCGCCTCAATGATAATAATAATAATAAAAAAATACTGAATATATCTGACTATCCCAACTAGGGCTGCATAGTTAATTGTAATGAAATCAAAATCGCAATTTAAGTTTGCAGAATTTTCCAATCAGCTGCAATTATTTAGATCGTAGAAAAAGCTTTACCTTCAGATATATGTGTCTATGTTCTGACATGTGTGGGATCAGTTCACGTTAATGCTCCTAGACAGTGATGGAAGGTAACAAAGTAAAAGTAGTAAAAAATATTGTTCTTAAGTAGAATTTTTAGGTATCTGTACTTTATTTAAGTACATTTTACAGTGGAAACTACTTCACTACATTTAACACTTTAACAACACTTATGTGAAATACTTTTACTTTTTACTCTTAAAGTGCACTTTTAAACGGGTACTTAAATACTTTTACTTAAGTATATTTTTTCATGTAACGCTTTTACTTTTACTTAAGTAACTTTTTACGTCTGTATTTGTACTTTGACTTAAGTAACAAAATGGAGTACTTCATCCATCACTGCTCCTAGAGTACTTTACCATGTCCACTTTGAACAGAATCCTTTGTTTTAAACATATCATGAATATAATCGCAATTACAGTTCAAATTTGTCAGAAAAACTGCAATTCAGTAGTTTGTTTTTTTTTCCCAAAATTGTATAGCCTTAACCCAAACCGTTTCCCTAAATTAAAGCTGTTATATGAGCTAAAAAAAAAAACAGGTTGCAAAACTGTCGAGCTTACATATTGTACAAGTATAAAGCCAGTGAAAAGCAAGGTTTCATTCCCTCTATATGCATTTTACAAAACAAATTCAATTATGTAACACCTGATTAAATAGCTCCACTCGCAATGCATGAAGTGTTCTCACAACGGCACAATAGTCTCTTGGATTATTATTATTTAACTATGTTTCACGGAAGCTAAAAAATACATAACTTTAATAACAATATGAATTCAAAGCAGACAAATTCGGCTACCTGGGGGCGTTTGTTTTTGAGTGGTGCATCTCTCCTTTCAGGTGTTTCTTTAAACCCAGAACTGAGGATTCCTTCTTAATAGCACATTATGCATTCAAAATAGTGTTGATTCATTCGGTTGAGACTAGCCCGCGGCGCTAGAGCTGTTTATGCTAGCCGCGTGTGTTTGCGCAGATGAATGGCTGTAATTATAATCACCCTTTATTATGCTCATAAGAACACACTGTTATAAGGGCTTCCACTTACTTTGTCAGTGCCTTTTAAAGCTATACTATTTATTCTACTTTGCTATCGCTTTGTCTTTTAACTCCTCCGTCTGCGCTATTTTCTTCTAAGCTGAGCCTGTGTTATAAGCGAATGTAGGACGGTCTAAGTACTGTATTTTCAAAGAACTTCTCTCACAATGAAGTGGAGTGAAATTGAACATCTCTTTTGCTTCCCTCTCCTCGTCCCCTGCCTGTTTTACCTATTCGTCTTGCTCTCCTCGTTCCCCGGTTTTAACGGTGATCATTTTGTGTCTCCACAGCCCATTGTCAGACTGTGCAGACGGAGAATGTGACAGTTTTGGAAGGAGCGACCGCCCAGATCTCCTGTCGGCTTCACAACTACGATGGGTCAATAGTGGTCATCCAGAATCCACGCCGACAAACACTCTTCTTCAATGGCTCAAGAGGTAAGTTAAACGGACGATCAGGTTTTATAGGGAGGAAATCATCCAGAAACTGTATAATGCACAAAATAAATGAGATGTACTCCATTATCTTCCCCACAAAGGATTTAGTATTTTTATTTAGTATGTTTTGACCATTAAACTTCAAATATGTCGTACTAAATGGCAAACACTTAGTAACTACACTTACTAATTGGAGTGACATTATTTTTCCATAATATATTCTTGGTTACATTGTATAGGTATGTATTTTAAGCTGCACCATGTAACTTTTTCCGTAGTGTTTCTGTCAACTGCTTGTCTTTATGGAGTTGTTATTGCTTTGCATAGAATATTCCACACTGGCATTAGTTATCTCCATGGAGTGGTGAAGCAGTTCCAATAAGAATCCATATTTGCAGAAATTTTTGAGCAATAAAAACACCTGTAATTACATAAATGCAAATGATAAAATTAATGCCGTACTATGAAACATTCCTGCCAAAGTGATAACATCTCAATGGAGCAGTTACAAAGTACCTCTCAAAGCTGCCATCCATAAGTTTATTTGATTTATTTATTTATTTTTTTTACCAGTAGGAGACAGATTTGAAAATACTTCCTTGTGATACTTCCGTGCAGCGAGGCCAAAATCAGAGCAGAAGTAATGGGGGAGAGCACTGTTGTCTTGTCAGAGTGCAACAAAGTGATTAAAAAACCATTAGATGGGCAATAGTAAATACTTGATTATTCAGCTCCACAAAGCAGAAACCTCCATTCATTTGGAAATGTAAATCTTGAATATGTCCCTTAGAACAAATATTCAGGGTTCACATTTGATGAGTTTATGATTTTTCAGTGTGGTGAAAATCCTTACTGCTTTAGCCAGCCGACCTCTTGGTTCTGTGATTAACAAGTTGAAAATTTGTAAAGACCTCAGTTATGAAACATATTCTAAGTTGTATGAGGCCGTGTATCTCCTGTTCTAAACTATGCTGCTGGTCAGACAGAGCTCAGCCTTGGATGCTGTGGCAAACAGAGCGATCCGCTGCTTTTTGGCAGTGTACAAGTTTGTTCCAGTTTTGGCAGTGCAGGGTGATGTCTGTCCAAAGAAAGTGTGACATGGTTAGACTGTGGACTCAGATTATTAATATGCCTGATAACAGCGTATCAAAAAAAGCTCTTTGAGTGGAGTAAAGCCAAGTCACCCTGGGCAGCAGAGCTTCAGGCTGTTTTTGCTGAAGCACAATTTCAGTGTGTATTTCATAACAATTTTCCATGCAGCATCAGCAGAATAAGAGCAAAACTGGTGTCCAATTATGAAGAACAGCAGCTGAATAGGATGTTGACTAAACCCAATTTGCAGACATATACTCAATTAAAGGATATATTTAAGACTGAATTTTATGTCAGAGCCAAATTGACCAAAGATTGTTCATTGTCCAGCTGCGCACAGGAATACTTCTGTAACCTTAGAAACTGGGAGCTTTTTTCCAACCCCTGAAGATGACAGACTGTGGTTTGTTGGCGATGGAGAAGTGGAAGTGGATTTTTTGTTGTATTGTCCTTTTTATGAAGAATTAACAAATCCTTTATTTGGTGCCCTGGTGCATTTTGGTGTAATGACAACAACTGGTTGTTTAATTCTAATGTTTATAATTTAGCATTATTGCTCTGTGAAGTTTAGAGGCAGCAGACGTGTTTGTTTAAGTCCATTTGTGTTTGGAAGACATGTCTTAAAACATAGGACATGTTTAAAATTGTTAATTGCTATGGAAACTGTCTTAATCTTTCACAATTCTGATACTCTTAAATATGCCATATGTACACTTTAGTCCAAGTTTAAAAGTGAAGTGGAGTCTGTGGAGTTTACTACTTACAACTTCAACTATCTCTATAACTAGTATAACTACCTCTACTACTGCAGGAGGAGCAGGAATTGACTAAATCAATTACTAGCAGTTACTGTTTTTAACTTCATTCACTTCACTTTTTGCCCTCTTGGCTCACATTTTGTTACTGGCTTCCATATCCTATATTCTAATCCCACATACAGATTAGTGTGATGAAATAATAACCTCTCTAAAAATACAAATTATTACACTTAAAGAATGTGAAACCAGTCAAACTGAAACATCACACCATATATAAATTAAACAATGAATTAAACAATGTATTATGTTGAAGACCTTATGTAATTTATTATGAGAAAAAAGAATGAAGGATGTCTATGCATTATAAAAGGCATTTTGTTCAATGAGAACCATGTGGAAACAGCTGTCTGTGACTACCTCAGGGCATTGTTTCTCTGTCGTGGGTCAACATTAGAGTGTAAGAACTGAGTAAGTGGATGTGTCTAACAGTTCAAACTGAAACATGTTCCTTACTCATGGTTCAAAAGTGGGTACAGGGCCTTTAAGTTCTACATTTAAAAAAAACAGGTCCTAAGGTGTTTGGAAGTAGTTAAAAAGTCCTGAATAATGCATGATGTAAGACCTTTAAGCATAGTCACCAGCACCTTTCACCTTTGGCTTTAGAAGCACTTAGAGAGCTTAGTTTAGCTTTGGCATTGCCTTGTACCTCTATAGTCAAACTTTATTATTCCCGGCTTGACGCAGTGTCTTCTGTAATATTCTCTATGTGGTCTTGGTAGACAAAGTGTGTTTATTCATATGCCCCCGGTGCCATTTAAAAGCAACCATGGGTGACTCACATCCCACCCACTTTACAATTCTCCCATCGCAAATGTCCTCACTTTGCATTTTAAGCGATTTCACATTAAAAAGTCAGATAACTGCTGAGTTAATTTAGGAGACGGTTCTAGTCTTTGCCCCAGCAGTGCAGCCGCCGGAACAATGCTAAAAGCTTAGTTCCCCAACTCTCCTCTGGCTTCTTCACTCTTAACCCCTGTGATGAGATCAGTTATTGCTGCTACTCATTAGAAAGGGCCTTGATAATCGCATGTTTTTTAATGCCAGCTTTGTGGAAAATTATAGTAGTAACTGATATTATAATGAAGTTTCAATGGAGGCCCGAGGCTACGCAAAGGCATCGCATACGTTCTTATAATTAATTAGGGCCAAAGTTGCTACCTTCTCCAAGATTTTCCATTTTGTTTTTGCTTCTAGGAAAGCTCTTAGCAAGAAACGATCAAGGTTATCAACAATAGCTTTTTTTTTTTTAAAGATGTCAGAGACTTAATTGCGTTGCTGTACGATACGTTTGTTGTTGCCTTATTAATGCATTGTGTATGGTGGGTTGAAGGCATAAATTCAAGACTGCTAAAAAGGGAGTATTTGTTAAAGGGATTAACAAAAGACTAAACAAAAAAAATGTAAACACACTTTTTAAAATGATCTATTAGTCAATCAAGGGTATTCACTTTCAAAGGTACTCAAGGCGCTCACATCAGCAGAGTACACAGACATAGGCGGAAAGGCAGGTGAATCATACTTTTCAAGGATGCTTTGCAAGTAGTGGGGCTTGCACTGCCAACTTTGAGTTTATGAGAAAAGCCTTGACTCCTACATGTGTTGCAAAAATAGTCTTAGGTAACCACAGGAGATCTGAGAGTATACATTATTACTTATTATATTGCAATCCTTTACAGTGTCATTGTAGATTTCAGGCTAAGTCTGAACAGATACATCTGCTCAACCAAACTGTTACATTTTAATTTCTGGTATACAGCTACGTGATCGCTGTTTTTTCTCGCAACTTACTTTTCAAAGTGTCCATAGCAAACAGCTTGCACTCACTTGATTTGAAATAAACAGAAAATAGGCATTTACTTAAAGCTACCATCTATAAATTTATAACAGTACGGCAGGTATTAAACATGTTCCCCCTTCCCCTCACATGGCCTTTGTTCAGACTCACCCATAGGCTGTATATATAAATGGACATAGCTACCCTGCTAGCCTGCCGCGTTCCAAATAGGAAGTGAACATGGGCGCGCATCCAGCTTCATCGACTCTGGCTGCAATTCACTTTCTATTGAAAAACTGTCATCCTTCTCTCCAGAACTGCTGCTGTCAGGCTGGTCATTTTGATCTTAAAATGTTTGTATTAACCCGCTCTACATGGTCCTGGTATTTTTATTTCGATATTGTGAACATTAATAACACACAAATCAGGCACCTTTTTCATCCTAAGGTCCCTCCCACTAGGGTGAGCAACAGGTTTGATTGACAGTGTAGCTCAGCACCTGCTCCCTGCTTCACCAGTGGGAAGGGGCTTTACTTTCAACAGCCTCGCTCCGGATTGGCTTGTTGGTTGCTATGAGACTCGCGGTTGGAATTCCAAATATGGAACTTGGCTCCAAATTTGCCCCATAACTGCTAGCCTTGATGAGCTTCATTTAACTGAAGCTGAACGCGATGGGTGACGTCACGCTTACTTAGTCCACTTCCTTAGTCCACTTCCTTATGCAGTCTGTGGACTCACCTGTGCTCTCTGGTCTTCTTCTGTCAGGCCAAAGCTGGCACACTTTCAGACAGCAGTAATATAGGTAGCATCTAGTGGTGTTATGTGAGAATACAACAGCGCCGTATCAGCCAATCTAATTACAAATGGTAGCTTTATGTAGTATTTATGTAGTATTTTTTGAGCTACGGTGTCCAAAAAATAAAAAATAAAAAAGTCCTTGTTTTGCATCAGAAACCAAAATGCAGATAAAATGCAAATAAACATAAAAAAAATATAAATCTGTATTTATTCATAATAACCTCCTTTTTCTTAGCAGTAGGTAATTTGTACTACTGGCTCTGGCATAAGTGCCACTCATAGTCAAGAAGTTTGTGATTATGTGAAACCTTAACTGGGATTAATAAACGTAATTATTAAGCTCAAACCTAATATTTAAGACTGCGATGTGGATAAGATTAGCTTGCCTGCTGACTCATTTGGCCTGTGCACATTATTTTAATGTAGAACACATTGAAACATTTGAAAACATTATTCAAAGCTACATTCATTTAGAAGTGATTTTTCCATGTACATTTTTTAACCCATTCTAAATATTGATGGACTAAAGCCTGGGGCAAATGCAGTCATATCGATTCACAAGTCAAGACTTCTTCACTGCCCTTAACAACTGTCTGTGTGCATGTTCTATTGTCTTCTATGGATTTTTCAAATGACGCATGAAAAAATTTAGCCAGAAAAAAACAGCATAAACAGAAGCTTTCACTATTCTCTGATTCAATACCGCTTTCACTCCGGCACTTGTTAGTCACCACCGACACAAAGCGGGCTCTAATTGGCTGTAGAGGTCGTGGTGTTTTAACTCTGCTGGTTTCCTGGTTTCGATCAGATGAGAGCGAGCGGTAAGTTCCATTAAGTATTTAAACATAGTCAGCCGTGTGTGCTCTCCCGGGAGACGTGGACCCGCACCTTAGAGAGAGCGCGGTGAGGCTTAATCAGAAGGAGCAAGCCAACAGACAGAATGAAAGGTGAAATGAGACAGAAAAGAAGCAAGAAGAAAAGATAAGTGGAAAAAGTGGTTAAAAAATGGTGTCAGGATGTATCTGGTGAAGTATCAGTTTTATTCAACTCGATTTCACTACTAAGGAATTGACTCTATACTTGATGATTAGAATACCACAATGATAATAAAAAAGACTCTCTATTTAAACAACAGAATGTCATTTTCAACATGTAGTAATAGTACTTTCTTTTAATATACCCATGTAGTGTTATATCTGTGTAATCGCTCAGTCATTCAGACATGTTCCATAGTGGTTTAATGAGCGTATACCAGTCTATGTGGTCTTATACTTGTTCCGCTAGAGCAAAATCATTATAAAACTGTTCAGAAAAGGTTCATTTCTGTCCTGTGAATGTGATTTTTTTTGTACCAATACCTGCTCAAGTGAGTATCTAGTTTTGATACTAGCTTTAGTATCAACTAGTATCTGCTTTTCGATATTTTTGACAACCCTAACATATATGATCATGTTTTCAGATTTGTTCATTGTATATCCTGGTAGCAATACTGATCTTAAATGGCTTAGTCATTAAAAAGCTGGTCCACTGACTTCTTGTTCAAAACTGCAGTACACAAAGTATTCGCATCTCACTGTAGCAAGCAGCGGATTTTCATTTACATTTTGTTTAATTGTAGAAAAATGACCACATATAGGACCCAGACTTTTTGGAATAATCACAAGTGCGAACAGGAAAAGTGGGTGGAGATAGGGGGTAGGTGAAAACTGAAATTTTCTCAAGCATTGCAGGATTATTCAAAAGTGAAGTACAACTATTAAGAAACACTGTTACAATATGGCTAAGCTCCTAAAATAATAAACCTTTAAATAATCATGTCAAATAAACAGCATTATATGTTTGACCCAATTAAGCTCATTTTAGAGTACTAAGCTGCACAAACTAATGCAGATATCACAATAAAGAATGATGCCTAAATACCTGCTGCACTGTGAAATGCAAAGTCTTCCCACAGTTTCAATATAATACATACATTATTTATATTATTTATACTATTTTAAGATATCAAATGTGAAGCAAACCTATATGGTCAACGCAAATTGTAGGAAACTGGAGGCCTGTAACCAGAATTATGAAAGGCACCAGGACCCAGTGGAGTTTAATGTATGTGGTCCATGGTGGTTTCTGACAGCTGCTAGCAAACGCAATCACACAAAAAATATATTTTCTCAAAGTTCAAAATCTGACCAATTCTAGCCTGGTCGTTTCTTGTTACCATTGTGCAAGCAGTCGACCTTAGCTAAATTTTTGGTTCACTATTTCGGGTCTTTTTTCTCATTTCTTACTTTGACAGTGATAGTTGGAGCATGTTGAGCGAGCCCTTACAGGTAGGGTGAAGTTAGGTAAATTGGGCCACTTTTTGGTAAATCAAAACAATAATTTTAAGTTATCTTTAGAATTGAGTTGTGTTATTATAGGTAGTAAGCATTTATAATTTGGGATGGAATTGAGGGGAAAAACACTTTTGAAACCTCGGCTGGTGAACATTTTGGAGGACAGTGTCTTGGTAAAATGAGCCACATGCTGAGTTAAAATTAGCCACTCGTTACCTACAAAGAGTGAAAGAGATTTTATAAAGAAAATCAAAGGTGCACTGTGTAATTTTTCTGGTAGATGGTCCACCACCTGCTTATTTTCAAGGAAATGTTAGTATTTTCACCTGGAATGTTTCACAATTTGACATTAAGCCTAACTACCTTCATGCAGACAAGCAGGGGACGTTACCAGACCAAGCTACAGCTCAAATCTGTGGAGAGGCGACCCTGCTCACAGAAAGAATGTTTGATTTCTTACAATGCACTCACTTTAGTGCCATTATAATTTCATCTTATCCACATCTGCCACAGCAATATCTTACATTCAGAGTTCTTTTCATGCCCAGTCACTCCCCTCATAACCGTTGTAAACGCCTTGAATTAGTTTGCCTGTTTTGCAAGCCGACGAGCAGCTGGGGGTGTGCTTTATGAGATGGCCGGGACAGATAGCCATAATAGAGCGGTCAGACTTATTCAAATAGATTTCTCTCTCTCCATCAGAGCTGTATCTGACTCTCCCTCAGCTCTACCTCGGCATGCAAATGAGCCAGGACAATAAAGGTGAACTTGGGCTTGAACAGAAGTCTGACATTTAGTTGCCATTTACTGCAGAGAAGAAAAAAAGATTTACCTACCTGATGGGAATAGCTCTTGAACAATGCTCTCCCCGGCAGCAGACGGATTGGGAATTTTGGGCCTGCGGATTAGTGAGGTGTACTTCCAGGAACTACAGACTCTGCAGCTTAGGGACAGCGCGGAGTCTCTGGTGGATTTGTGTCTCTTTCCATATTATTCTTCCGCACCTGCTACATTACATAGTCAGTGGCCATGTCGGAAACTTCTCCACACTGAAACTAAATCCACTGCGGAATGTGGCTTGTTCATACAATCCTCACTCAATGCCTCTTAGAAAAGTCTTTTTATCCAGTATGAAATAACTTATAATATTTAATGTGACAAGAACATCCAATTTAAGTATTCAATATCTTAAAATACCCAAACGGTAATTTGAGTTCTACACTTCTAGCAGTTCAGGCTATAAGAGACATTTATTAACACATAGGGCAGCATTACAAGATTTATGCTAATGGCTAATAGAAAATGTAATTTGTTGAGTTCACTGTAAAATGAATATCGTAGCTAATCATAGGATCCATTTATGAAAAGATGTATTGTAAAAGTGGAACA
Source organism: Periophthalmus magnuspinnatus (assembly GCF_009829125.3). NCBI lineage: Eukaryota > Metazoa > Chordata > Actinopteri > Gobiiformes > Gobiidae > Periophthalmus > Periophthalmus magnuspinnatus. Next base: position 14,896,746 of record NC_047141.1, read on the forward strand.
GTGGTGTCAGGGGTGTAGCACCAAATTCTGGGCCTGGGTACAAATCATCTTGTTGGGCTTGTTATCTAATGAAAAATGCACATTGCAGACTTTGTAAGGGGCCCCTCGTTCTGTAATGTGGTCTGTCTCGGATAATATACGGGATAATATATAGTTATTATAGTTATTTTCATATAGAACTTTGGATTGAACATTTAAGACTTTGCTTTACAGGCCAAATATGCCAAACGTGGAACGCATTAGTGTAAACAAAAGACCAATGAAACAACTCCATAAGCTGGTAATTACTGTTAAGTGCATTTATCACATTACAGTTTAAATACTTGCCATTAACGGCTACATTTTGCACTTAGCGTCTTAAAATCTACATTTGTTTAGCATTAGGCTTAACTGACATTTCTATGACGACATAATCCCAATCTCGATATTACAATGAGAAGATATTAAAATCATGCAAATAAACTCCTCTGTTCATAGATCAAAGTTTGAAGAAAGGCTTTGAAGAAACAGTTAGCTATTCAATCTTCAAAACATGCACAAAATGTCTAATTTAGTAAGTGATGCCAGAGGAGTCAAATTAGAACATCTACTTCCCTGGTCCAAAAATGAAACTTTCGCAGTGCAGGCGTGTTGTGGTGATTTAGGACTCTGGGTTGAGGGAGACAGCTCATTTCTATCCCAAATCTTCCATCTTGCTTCCCCTCTCATCCCCAGGCCGCGCACATAAAGCCAATATCTATACAGCGTGTTGATGAATGATGGCCAGTGTTACATCAGAGCAGTGCACTCTCCCCCAAATCAGCCAATGCCAACAAAAAGAGGAACCCAGAACCCAAATGGAATGAAATGAGACACACTTTTGAAAGAATCTACTCGCCTGCATCAATATTAAACCATTCTCTGGGGCATTCATGAGGATCTATAGACATCGAGCAACCGTCACTATTATGAGTCTTATTCGTTATTATCAGCATCTTTCTCACAATGATTCAACGCCTTCCCTGTTGTAACAAAAGGAAAATTGCTCACCTCTTTTTTTTGGCCCGGCGTTTTTGTGCGGTGTCCAGCAGATGATGCATGTTCTTTCGCCTTGTGTTTTTACATCTTGACTAATGTCTGCTTGAGTAGGCCCACCACTTCATCTAATAGCTTGACTAAAATATTTGGCTAGTTTAAGCGTGCGAAGTGAGTGGCGGTGAACATCGCTATAATAATTAAAGGAAATAATGACAATCCAATTCCAAAACACTAAGTGGAATTGGCTGAAGTGAGTTGCAAAAGGTACAATATTATGCTAAATTTGTAATGTTGTTAAAAAATTACACTTATTGAGTTGTTTGTTGTTTTGTTGGAGTAATTTGATTAGCCTAGATGCGAATATATCCTCTTTTATTTCATTTGACATTCAATTTCTCCACTTAAAGCTACCATCTGTATCTTTAGTTGATAGTGGTAGCTTAAGTTTCCTTCAAAAGTCGCTAACACTTTTAAATCTTCAATAACTCCTCTAATTCTTAAGTTATACTCACCAAATTTTAGCAGAAGGTAAACTGAACCTTCTGAGATTTTTGGCTATATATAAGGTTATAATTGTTCTCTGACACTTGACCTTATCGCTACTTAAACAAGGGGAAGAAAAAAATGACCAAAGTGTCCACCATTGTCGGTTTCACACTGAATAGCCCGATCCAACACACTTTGCATAACATTTGAAAGCATTTCCGGGCTATGGCTCTTATTTGATCCTCAATATTACGTTTTAAGTTGTTTATTGTCGAGGTTTATTTAAAAACACCTTTCGCCCCACAGGAAGAAAACTGGACTAGTCAGGTCTGTGGAGATCACATACTGCCCCCTGTCTTTGAAAACGACTTAATATTCCTTTAATGGCATTTACGCTTGGGTATTAAAATGTCGACAATATCACTGCTGAGTTTCTAAATTTGACCCATGTGACTCAAAGTACCACTGTACAATGAGGGTTTGTTCCTCAGTGCTGTATTTGCTCATATTAATGTCGGAAGGGTCGTTCCAAATGCACTGAAAACATAAAACAAAAATATTTCGAAACAAAAGAGTTGAATGAATTTTTTCAACTGTTAGTGACTTTTGGGTGCCATATATACTTCTTCATATTGCTAATACCTTTGCCATTTCATGTAGTCCCCAATATTACCAGCAGAGCAACCTAAACACCTAATCAACCATTTTCTGTCAATGTGTAAGAACCAACAACTTAGAAATTAATTTTTGTAAACCAGCACAACTTTTTAAACAGTTAAATACCAATGCAAACTTGTCCAAAAGTTCTTTCTATCATACGAAACCTTTTAAAACAATTGATTAAAAGGAGATAATGTCAGGGAATAGTCAAAATCATCCAATAAGCACTTGGAGAAAAAATAACACCCACTTCTCAAATTTGAAAATGATAGAAGCAAGACATCTGTTATGTTGTATCAATGTACTGCCTGCAGCCATTCCACCGAGACCGACTTTGCAAACTCTCTCTGAACTTTTTATATCAAAACCCTGCTTCAGATTTAGTAGCGCTATGCTATCAATTCCGGCCGCTGAAAATCTACTGGGGTACTGTCACTTCACAATTTCATTCAAGCTTTACCTTTTTTTTTTTTTGTTCTTGTCGCCAGAGCTGTCGACAGAAGTGACATCACAAATGAGACTCTTGTGAAAAGTATACAGCCGCTTTCACTCCCGGATTGTGAGGGAGATACCATAGAAGTAATTTGGAGAGCACTATCCCGCAGCTAAATCGTTTACACATTCTTGCAGAAAATCTTTGCTTGTTTCAATGGTCTATCTTTGCATAATTTCGATGTTAACACTGAGATGTAAAATCAAAGAACGCCGAAAAACAGTATATGAGTATATGCAGTGATAAATTTGTTTTTGGAAATATGAGCAAAACACTGACATAAATAGTGACATAATATGGCAAATCAATAGGTTGTGTTCACGTTGTAAAAGTTGATGATGACATAACTTCAGATGGAGGGAAGGGGCCTATAAAACTCTACGGGAGATTACAGTTTTTGCAAGAAAGATCCAAACATAATCCAAACATTTATTTATTCGATTTATAAGGATCGGCTCCACAAACTTGTCATATTAATCTTATAGTCTGAAATCTTTTCAGCTGACAACAATCATGTCTTTGGGGTTAAATAATAACACTACAGTAGTCACTCGTTTATCGCGGAAGTTACGTTCTAAAAATAACCCGCAACAGGCGAAATCCGTGAAGTAGTCAGCTTTATTTTTTACAATTATTATAAATGTTTTGCAGCTGTAAAACCCCTCACCACACACTTTATACACTTTCCTCAGACAGGCATTAACATTTTCTCACATTTCTGTCTTGTTTAAACACTCTCAAAGGTCAATCCTTCGTAGATGTAAAAAAAAGGTGGCTTTATTGGTGCAGAACGTTTCCTCGACATTGTGGGTTTTGTCGGGGAGAAAACTTGCAAAAATACAGCACTTCAGAGTCACACTGCGATCCAACATTTATGGAAATTTGGCTGTTATAGTGAGGGACAACTGTACTGCCTAAAGTTATTGGAAAAAAATTTAAAAGAACTTCCTTTTTGCTTATTTATACTGACAGAGAAGACATAGCAAAAGATAAGAAATTCTGTCAACTGGACAAAAGTTTTAGAGTGAAGACGTTTTGTTATTTCAGTTCTGGTCTGGTTACTGGTGGGACACTACCTCGGAAAGCACTTGGATGGGTTGTGAAATGTTTTTACTCAAAAACTTTTGTCCTGTTGACAGAATTGAATTTTCTCTGGATATGAGTCCTACCTGGATGGCTGAGGGATTTACACAGACAACAGAGAACACATTAAACTTTGTACCAGTTTTGCTTTCATGTGGATAGGTCCAGTTAATTACAGCTATATTAACCATAAACCAGGTAAACACATCTACAATCTTCAAAGAATCCAGACCTGCCCTCCAGCTCAGTTTTAAATAATAAGCACGCTATAGTGTTGTGATGTCCTGTGAACGCAACCTTGTATTTGAAGATGATTTTCAAAAATAGAAGCCAATATATTATCAACAATTTTAGAGCCTACAAATAATAATAATGCATCAGTCTTACATAGCACTTTTCCAAATGCTCAAAGTTGCTTTACAGTTTTGTGCATTATTCATTCTTTACATATTTGTTAGTGGTGAGCTTCTATTGGGGCAGACTAACGGAAACAAGGCTGCCAATCTGCGCCATCGGGTCGTCCAGCCACCTCCAACACTCACCACATTCACACTAGGCAGTCTGGATGAAGTGCCTAAGGATACGATGGCAGTTTTTGCCACTGGGACCCCACTGTGGCACCCTGTATTCCCAGCGGTCTCCATCCAAGTACTAACCAGGCCCAAGGCTTTGACACGTAGCTGTGGCCAAATACTGTCACAAGTGCTAGTACTTTACATACCTTTTCGGCTTGCTTGAAATGTTAAGTTATTTTATTACCAATAGTCAAAATGTCTGCCTTGCTCTTGAAATAGTTTTCTTTCACCAGCTGCTCAGTGTCTCAACATTACTGACATATATAAGATTTGCAGAGGGCTTTTTTTTTTTTTTTTTTTTTTACTATGCACGCGTTTGCCTTCTGGAAAACAACCAAGCTAATTAGAGAAAAGGCAGCATTATCTTCCCTAGCCACATACTCCGCCGTAATGAGAGATTGGCGACGATAAGTCAAATTACCGAAATAACTCCAGAGATTTCTTTAAGTGTGGATTTTAGTTAAGTGTGGCGTATTGATTAGTTAGGGCGCAATGACAACAACGCTGTAGACTAAATAATGAAGTCAAGCTAATGTCTAGTCTAATTAGCATTCTCACCGTGTATGTGCGGAGAAGTGGCTCGTCATTGAGTTGCTGTCAGATTACAAAGCCACTCCCAAAGGACTTTGACAAACAAGTCGAATAAAAACAGGATAAACAGCGGCCAGTAATCAGACAGTACAAAAGAGAGCATCACGTACATCAAGGCATATAAAGGCTTAGGTCAATGTTTGTTTTTTTTCAAGGTTTTTCTGTTTTTTCAGACTAGTACAATGTGTTCCATGTTAGATAGATGGATATAAAGGTCAGAACTAGTGGTAGATTGAGAAGCAGTCAGTGTAAAGTGCAGTTGCTAGAGCTATAGTGTATACATTGCAAACTCAAAAAGTGTCAAACTCACTTTCACCGAGGGCCACATCAGCAAAATGGTTACACTCAAATTTGCATGGATGTAAAAAATGTCACTGTGTAATTGCGTATCTCCTGATAAACTGACATTTTAAGACATACGTTAAGTCATACATTTTAATTTACCTCGTTGCGGGCCACATAAAATGATGTGGCGGGCCGCATTTGGCCCCCGGACCTTGAGTTTGACACATGTGGTCTAGATGGTTACTTTTATAAATTCATCTACACGAACATACAGTACAAGTTTCTAGTATTCCCAGCTGATCTAATTTATGGACACTCAGCAGTACCATGGAAATTTCAATATTTTGGCAGTTTTTAGCAGTATTTGAAAAGACAGTAGCAAAAACAGAGCAGATAACTCACGATTTGGTGTGAGGGCGATCTATAACTTGGACAGATATCAATTGTTAGCACCAAAAATAGAAGAGTGCATCCTATTTAGAGTCTTTCAGGAACCTCCCCCCTCATCATCGACTGCAGTATTTTTCACAGGGATTTAGGTAAGGATTGTGGCTTGGAGTTTTTATTTATTTTTTTGGTTTGTAAGAATTATTCAGGCTTGGTACCCTAACTTCTAATCTTAAATAGTTATTAATCCTGAATAATTGTTAATGAACTACTTATTCAATGTAATTAAGGTGTAGTTATTATAGTACGCATTACACTTACACACTTTCAGTACATTTGTCGAGGGCTTGGTGGAATGGCGGAAAGCATCACAGTACACAGTGGGCTCCCGTAGCTTGCAGTACTTCAAAGAATAACACGCTTCAGTGGAGACATGTATTCTCAAAGATTGCTTTATGCATGATTCATTTCACTTATACTTGTATGATGTCACTATACAAACATGACATTGCCTTGTGTAAAAAAAACAAAAAAGAAAAAAGGTTTGTGTATGCTCTTTATACATACATATGCTTTAAACATCAATCAACTCGACACCTTGAATACTGTTATTTCTACTGACCCAGAAAGATTACATTGTGTACTGGCGGTTTGCTTCCATTTGTCTTTCCCTTGCACTTAATGATACTGTTTGGCTTAAAGGGCTTGTACCTGATTTCATACCATGTGTCAGGAACATATTTAAGTTTGAACCTTTATCCCCGCCCACTTCGTCCTTTCTGCCACTGTGATGTTTCGCTATGAAGCAGGAACAACTGTCTGGGATGGTGTCATGCCGTTGTTTCCTCATAGTTCCCCAACCTCTGCCTACTATTTGTGTTTTTGTCACTCTTGAAAATACGCACAGAGAATGAGGTGTCTGGGACAGTGTCAGGCAGTTAGTTTCCCATGATTCTTAGTAACAATGTGCCTGATTCGAGAAAAATGTGAGCCTGTCAGCACCTTTTGTATTAGTTATTACCTGAGAAAATGCTATGTAAAATGAATAGACTATATTTTATAGTCTCATTTGTTTCTTATTTAGCAGCATTTACTATACACTGCTTGATGTAAAGAGCTTTTATGTTGACAAGAATATGTTAAAATTATATACAGGCCCTTTAAGGGGAGACACTACTGACATACAAGCTTTCATGTGTCTACTCTGCACCAAAATATGTATATATTAATGTTTTAATATTCAAGTTAATCAACTTGCAGCTGTAGAGTTATATGCAACATTGTAACTTCAAAGACCGTTTTCTCAAAATGCATTTTCTGCCATAGGGAAATAAAGATCAAATATACCTAACTTTCCAATTTTCCAAGATTTTGATGAAGCATACAATTTCTTTATCTCTAATTTAGTAAAGTTTTAACTTCAAAAAACTGAGCGAAATTGGAATTTTTGGGCATTTTCTTTTTAAGTGAGATTTAGTTTACTCAAATACTAAATAAGATATCCAAACACATCTCTGTATATCTTTCAGCATCTAATACGACAACAAAACAAAGCGACAAATTAAAGCCTTGCTCCATCTATTTTGGAGATTCATATGTCCCCAAAATTGTCAATTTTGGCAGTTTTACACATAGAATGCCTTATTTTTACATGAAACCATTACGTGATGAAAAATATCTAATGTTTTGTTTGCTTTTTTCCCTATTCACATACAGTGTCTCACCTCAGTATTCCACATCACTCACATGTCCCCTTTTTTGTCTCCTTCCCTTAATCCCTTTTCCTTCTCTTCCATAGCTCTGAGGGACGAGCGGTACCAGTTGGTTACATTCACGTCACGGCTACTGCGTATTAGCGTGGCCAACGTTAGCGTGTCGGACGAAGGCGGGTTTTACTGCCAGCTCTACACGGACTCCACGCATCACCAAGCCGCCACGCTGACGGTGCTGGTGCCTCCGGACACGCCCACGGTGGATGTGAAGCAGGACGCCGTGGAGGGAGGAGAGTCCGAGCTCACCTGTGTTTCGCCCAGAAGCAAACCCGCCGCTACACTCAAATGGATGCGCAACGGTCGAGAGATACCAGGTACAGAGAGCAGATATGTGTGTGTGTGTGTGTAGGGGGAGAAGACTTGAATAATGGATAAGGATAAAATGAGATGGTGAGGTCAATATTAGGTAGTGTTCATGTTCTACAATTTGACGATGTCATAATTTTAAATGGATGCCAGGGGACTATAAAAGTTTATGAGAGAATTACTATTTTTTGAAAGAAATCACCCAACTTATGATCCACAAATGCTGAATCATATATTTGTTAGAGATTGCCTCCAAAGACTTAATCGTAACCACATATTAATCTTATGGTTTATTAAAGCCTTTTCAGTTTACAACAATCATGGGAATGTACAATGGCACTGCTTTCTGCTATTGTGGCAAAAAAAATAAGTCGTGCTTATTTATGCTGAGAGAAAACCTTGAACGTCTGTGCCAATTTTTGTTTCATGTGGATAGTTTGATATAGGAAATATTAACCATAAACCAGGTCAAAGAGTCTGCAGTCGACCATAGAATTCAGACTTGTCCTCAACTATAGCAATACTATAATGTCCAGATGTCCTGTAAATGCAACATATAGGTAAACTTTAAATTATTTTTCAATCGTAGAGCAAAGATTAGAGGTCATGGAAATCTGTATGGGAGTATGAAAAACACCATTTTAAACTTCGTGAATATACTGTATTTTTCTGTTCACATATAGATTGTGTAGCCAGGTACAGGTTCCTGCAGGAAAAATGTGTATGAGTAATGTTAAGGAATGAAAGGTAAGAGAGTGAAGAGTATCTCCTACATCCTGAGCAAAAATACTTTTCAGACTGCCAAGATAAAAAACAAAAACACAAAAACACTTGTTTCATTCATTGACACAATTTTTTTGGTATGAATCATTGTCCTAAAGAAAGAAGGCTACTATAAGGTAGCGTCAACAGCTACATCATCACTCACTCTTGTTTCGAAACCGTCTTTTAACACAATGTTTGACTGAGATGGATTGCCATTGATGACTTGTTTGCTGTCTTGCACTTTGACAAAGACATCTTATTTTCCTATGGCATCGACATAAAATAAAATGGTTTTATTTAGCACTGTTTTTCATTCCTTGACAAGTTCACATTCATTAGCATATAGTGATACAAACAAGTTGGGTTAAAGGTCCAGTACCTTGCCGTTTCTCTCTAACCAAAACATACCACTTTTGTTGAGCGCAGCCTGAACGGTACAAAAGCGAGTCTAATGAGGTTCATTTGGTTTTCTGACTATTTATTCCAACAGATTATTTTTCAAACCAACATTTAGTTTGTTTTCATGTCTCTGTTTAATCCCTCAGTCGTCTAGGTCTGATCCATAGCAAAAGACAAAATTAAATCTGTCAACTGTACAAATCGTTGTAGGAGTGAAGACGTTTCGCTGCTCATCCAAGCCATTTCTTCAGTTGTTACCTGTCAGTTTCTTCCTCAGACTGGCCATGTGATGTTGCTGTGACGTGTTCGGTCATCTGATTTAAACAGGTTTTGGCGCTGACTTCGTACCGGTGGAGGCAGGACGACAGCACCATCTGTAGTCCGACTTCTTCAGGATAGTATTCCGGGTGTGCGAGAATAAAAATGCCCCCTCGTCACAGCTATATCGCATGACCACTCTGAGGAAGACTGCGTGTGAGGAGTCAAAACTGTCAGTCTGAAAAAAGGATGTGTTGGAATAAATAGGTACAAAGGGGAGTTCACCTGATCCAGACAAAGTGACACATCCAGGCCAGAGGTTCTTACAGGTCTCCGGGCATAGTCGGCTCAAACTATGACTGATGACAGGTGTATTATGAGACAAATGAGCAGGTTAATGAGGTAATATGAAGAAGGTGAGTGCATAATACCGCAGATTGATGGGTGAATGGACTAAGGAAGAATAGAGAGGTGATTGATGGGGTGACACAGCGACTGGCAGATGTAAAAGCAGGTATAAGATAGATGGAGAAGAAAAAGACAGTTCTAGCCCCAGGGTGGAGTTAAAGCATCAGCAGACAGAAATCAGGAAGGGAAATAGCTGCGTTTGGAATAAGTACATTTCTCAGCGTTTTCTCATTTCTGCGCTAAATATAGGCACGACAATACACAGGCACATTCCTCGCTGCTAGGGTTGATAATCAGACTAATTAGTTCTTACAGATGCCAATCATTCATATAAAGGTGTATTGTGTAGAATGGAACTGTATCAGAAATAGATGAGATTCTTTCCTCAGCCATTTACACCCAGTACATCATAATCAATCAGCTTTCAAGACGCGCAATATAATCTCTGTCATTTTGAACCATCCTTTCCCTTGTTTATACCGCAGCAGTAAAACAGGCACGTCACGTCACCTTGAACGCAATCATTATCTTGACTCCTTAGGTGAAATATACTGTATTTTACATGACTGCATAGGAAAGTCTGTTTTATTATCATGCTGAAGGATTGTTGATATCTTATTCTTATTTATTATAGTTAAAAAAAAAGACTAAATTTCATGTGTATGCCAATTTTAATCTAGTGACGCAAAATGAAGCAAGACGTTTAAATCTGGCTCAGTTTTTCTTATTTATATGTCCCTTATTTATATGCACATAATTTTTTAAACATAAAAGGCCTTATTTCTACATAAAAAATACCAGATGAAACATTTGCGTTGAACAAAAGAGCAAAAATTCCTGCACAGTCTAACTAACTAACTGTGCCTTCAAGCCTGTATTACAGATCGAACGTTTAGAACTAATTTCCAACTTTTTTCTAGTGTATTCCTTGGGTTATCAGGCTTATTTCCAGTGTGGTTTGTTTATACACAACAGCATGTCCCCCCAGGGCTACCACACTCCTCTACCACAAAACACAGTGAGGAAATGCACTCTGCAATGCCAGGAAGTGTGGCCAAAAAGCGAGGTAGTCTCTGAAACATTTTGATAACTTTTAAGGGAACAAATCCACTGCTGAAAATATATCATCTATCTTGAAAAATCCTCGCAGTATTCAGTGGCAATTTTATTGGATATAAAACTCAGAATTGCACTAAATAATAGCTCTGGAAGTTGCACAGCCTCGTTTTACAAATAGCTGTACTTTCTGAACTGTATTCTAATGTACTGTCTAATGCTTTTGCAAATGCCGTAAGAGCTATTATCATGACAAATACAATTGCGATTTGCACATTGTACTCAATACTCAAATCATTCTGCGCTGTCTCCCTAAGCTTACACCATGAACTCCCTCAGTACTCCGCAATGTTTCAGTGAGTCAAACTTTAAAGGTGTGCCAAGTCACTTTTCTGGTGAAGGGTCCGCTACCAGCTTGCCCCTATGCTATTACTTTGCCAGAAATGTTCCACAAATAATATATTTTATCCAATTACAGGTGTTTTTGAAGCTTAAAACATATCTTACAAAGACTGGGGTTGCCTTTCCACCTTTCCGCTTTTAAAAATTAGATGGGGTTTTGCTCTAGCTGGTCTCAGACTCTGGAACAATCTTCCATCTCTGTTGAAAACTCATTTGTTTGCACTGACTTTTCACACCAGCTGAGCCAGACTCTTGTATTATGATGTATTAGTATTGTTCTATTGTGTTTTTGCATGTTTTGTTTTGTAAGATTGCACTTTTATTGCCTTTGTAGAGCACTTTGGGCAGCAGCTGTGGTTGTTTTTAAATGTGCTTTATAAATAAATTTGACTTGACTTGACTTTCCACAGATCTGACCTGCAACTTGTCTCCATGGTGACACAAAAGAAAAATACTGTGGCACATTCCAGGCCAAGCACCTGTCACGATGGCTAGCCTTTATTGTTAGTGTTACTATTTGATCTGGGGCCATGTTGAAAAAAAGTAAGTAAATTAATAAAGGAAAAATGTTAACATGCCCATTAATTGATATGACCTTTTAATTATTAAGTGGCGGTTAAGCGGCAGAATCCTTTTATAGAGATGTGGCCCAAATGTAAAACGGGGGGCACAAGCTCAGTTGGTAGAGTGCTCGTCCTCTGATCCGAAGGTTGGCGGTTCGAATCCCGCTCTCGACATAATACACATCACTGGATTAGTTTTATTCTATCATTGTAGAGATATAAATGCAATCTGTGAACACCACCACTATCTTCTTACCTCATTTCATTTCACCTTAACAATATTCTTAGCAAGGTATTTTAGTATATTGTCATCAAAACATTACCTACCTCTCTTTTACCATATAATCACTTATCTTTTTGTCAATTCACACCTGTCTTCATCTCAATTGCATATTTTATCTTGTCGCAGTTATATAAAAAGACCCCGGCGACACCCCTCTACCTGTTTGACACAAAGAAAGCCTAACTTTTAATCCAACAAAGAAGCCCCACTTCCGCTCCTTATCTTGTGCTAAATCTCTGAGCTATGTGTCAGTCGCTTGGCCTTGATCTATCTCATTTTGAAAAGTCCCTATTTCCCCCTCCACTTTCTCACATTTAAAGGGCCACTTCACTCAATAATACATCTGTGACTTTATCTTTTCAACATCCTCCGTGTACTTAACCCTGGTGAAATCATTTTGCGCTTTGCAGTAGGAATTGGCACTTGTATATAAAGCATTTTTTAAAAATTTGTGCAGGCCATTAAGTCCAAACAATGAAATTATTTTTTTTTTTTTTTTTTTTTTGTGCAACCTTGTTTGAAAATCACATCCAAATGTCACAACCACTCAATGATTCAAGTACCCCAAAAGCAAGTAATTAGTTAAAATGAGTTGTATTTAGAAGTTATCCAGCTTTGAGTTGGCTGGTGTACTTTTATTTGCTTAGTTATTGCTTAGTTATTCTTCTCATTATATATCAAAACCTTTACCAACGAAAAACACATTATCTCCGCTCCGCATAATTACTTTATTAAAACCCAAATACAGACTAACTACAGTGCATTTAAAGAGTAAGTTAATTATAATCATTTTAATAATTACTATCTATGTGCTCTGTCACAACCGATCTGTTTCAAGTCCCACCATTTAACTTAATTTAATTGAGATGTGGAATGTGCAAAATGTTCAATACAGTATATGCAAATATACTTCAAGTTTGATATAACAATTAAAAACACATATTTGATAATGCATGAAAGTGTAGTAGCCTGGTTAGCCGGCCACTTCTACTTTCTGTTCAAATGCCACACTGCAAACAGAAATGATTTATCCTATACTTTGATGTTGAGCGAGTCATAGCTGTGTACATATCATATCCCTGTATCATTCACACTGACATTTCTTCTTCTTTCACATTTGAACAGTGTTTAAGACTTTGCCCCATTGCTTCGGTGGCACTTAATAATAGCTACATCTAATTAGTCTTAATAATACATGAAGAAAGACTTAAAGCTACCGTCTGTAATTAGATTAGCCGACCCACCCCTCTCACCACTAGATGCTATCTACATTACTGCTCTCTGATGGTGTGCCAGCTTTGGTCTGACCATAAACTGTATATATAAATGGACGTAGCTAACCTGATAGCTGCCACATTCCAAGCAGGAAGTGATCATAGGCACGCTTCTAGCTTCATGCAGTTCACTTTACACACAACTGTCTGTAACTGCTGCACTGAGCCTCTTCATTTTGGTCTTAAAATGTTCGTATTAACCCGTTCTACGTGTTCCTCAGGTTTTTATTTCGCTATTGTGTCTATAAATCAAGATATGAACATTAATAACAGACAAATCAGGTGCCTTCCTTTCCCTGAGGTTGGTCCCGCTAGAGTTGATTGACAGTGTTACTAAGCACCCGTTCCCTGCTAAACCAGCGGCGCAGGCAGGAAGGGGCGTTACCTTCATCAGCCTCGCTCTGGATTGGCTCTTTGGTTGCTATGACACAGGTTTCACTTGATGCAGGCTTAGTCACTACTTAATGAATACCCTAACTTTTCCTATCCATGTTTTTTTTTTTTTTCAGAATGATGAAAAGCTAAGACTGTCACCATAGCAATTAACACATCAAAACAAAACATTATATCTTCCCTCAACTGTGATCAAAATGGCACCATATAACAGGAAGCTGAAATCCATGAATATCGAATTTACGCCAACTCCAAACCCAATCACACCCATTTGAACTCTGGGAGAAGAGACAAGATCTCAGACTTTGCATAGAAAATTGTGCCTGGGTAGAACATCACCAAAGAATTAGTTCGGATTGCTGACATTTTGTGGTGTGCGAAAATAGAGGTGGCCCATTACAACAATTTAAATAGTTATCATTCAGATCTACTATTCATAATCCGCTACCTGCAATGTACGCTACTGTTATGTACGGGCAAGACACTTCGACTCATCTTGCGTTTTTGTAAGTCTAATTTTGTTTTTGATCTGACACCTTCTCACATATTTTCCTCAAGCATCTCATAGATCCCACTTCACAAAATACCGATTATCTTTTCAGCTCTGTTGTGGACCGCTGGAGGCACAAATGGCTGTTGTTTACGTTGAGCATTATCCCGTCTCTTCTCTTCATCTTGTCCCCGACTTAAATGAACTGTGACACTAAAGGTTAGCCGGCGATATACGGGCAGATAAGGCGGTATAATTAAGACGCTATCTTCTCTCTCCTCTTCCACTCCCTTCTACTCCTCCTCCTCACCGCTCGCTCCTCGCTCCCCCTCACATTCCACGATGCTTTCATTTCACTCGCCGGCCATAATTGAAAACTATATGACTAGCTAATATTGTTGTATTATGCCCCAACAAGCACCAACTCCCTGTACGTGACCATGTCGGTGCCTGTTAGTTTTGCCACGCTGTGTTGCCCTCTCCCCCTCCCCCCATCCTCTCTGTTCCTCCGCCAAACTGACTTCCTTTTCTTGTGCTGCCATCTTTGTAGCGGTTTTATCGGGCTCTTTCATGTCGAGGCCGGTCTTGCAGCGACTCTCCATCAATCAAGTCCATTTGGTTGGTCGGTCCCTCCTCCATGGGTCCCCTGTTGCCCAGATCTTTCTTCTCACAGATCTAGAAGTTACAATATAAAGGATTAGTGCAGGTTTTGGGTTGCGTTTGCTAACAACACCAGGAAATGAGTGCAGAAGATGACACAGACATACAGAACATAAACAGCATATAGATTTATTGTATTTACATGCTCATTAAATGTTGACTGCAGAACCTGGCACCTCACTGTACAAAGCGCTTTTTTTTACTTTAAAAGGATGTTCCAAATTAACTAATAATTGTTTTTGCTCCACCATTTAGTGTAAAAACTTACCTATGGACTTTACAATTCTACGATACTAGTGTGTCTAAAAGTAGCTCAAAAAGTCAAAAAAATCATAATGGAAACTTGATGGGTGGTGAACCAAGTGCTTGCTTGAATGTTCCACAGTTTGCTCACGAAATGCAAGTTCACGCACTGTTGACTCAAAAAGTTATGTAAAAGTTACACCTTTAAGAAGTAACTCATTGTTTCTCTGGCCAAATACAGCAGATGTTAGCATGGCCAGTAAAATTAATATTATCATTTTGGTTGTTAAAAAGTACTTAAAAGTACTAACACAAAGGTACCTACCCACGTTTGTTAACTTTCCCAAATCCAGTCAAGAAAAGGCTTAAAAAGAATGATTTTACAAGGAATAAGAGAACTACCCACCCTCTCCACTAAATGGTTAGAAATTGCCAAGTGAAATTGTTTTTAGTGGAAATCAGTTTGCATGAAAGGAGCTCTAGATTTTTCAAAAAGTTACTTCTTCTGTGTCTTGTTGAGTGGCCTTGCCCCTGTCTGCTCCTCCAGACTGGCAGCCAATCTTCTGGGGAATAAATGAGCTACCGAAAATACCGAATAGAAGCACATTTACAAAATACTTTAATCCGCCTCATTTCCTTCACTCCGTCTTGAAAAAAGTGTTGATTTACCAGTGCAAACAAACAGCTCTGGGCTCATAATTGCCATGAAATATAGATGCAAATTGCGTCTCTCATAGAGTCGCTCTCACACAGGTACATCCAGTGTAAAAGCTCATTCATCAGTCACATCTATCCATCTCAGTGCATTTCTATTTACCATTCACCTCCCCTGTCCTCCCCCTCTCTTAACACAAGCTGTTGGAAAGTAAGCTAAGGTTTGTTTACATTTATGTGTTGACATTATAACATGGTGCAGACACACATGGCAAATAGTCTTATTGGTTTAGATTATTTGGTAATTAAAGGTGATGTACCTGATTGAAATTTGAAAAACTGAATTTACAGTGCATTCTGAGCATGATGAGGTTTTAACCGCTTTTCACAACTCTCAGACCAGAGCTGTCTCCTGCTGCACATGCTCACTCACTAGAAATCTCCTCAGATGACTGATTTCTCCATGGTTTTATCATCGTTTATTCAGCACTGTTTGAGTCGGCTGTGGTTTTCAGTGTTCATGTACAAGCCTCTAAAAGAAACGGAGAGCCCAGTAAAAGCACATGTAGAGAGTGTGGTGCGGCGTGGCCTCCATAGCACAGGACAACAACACAAGTTCACGAGACGATAGTAACCGCTTGATGCAGTCTGCTCAGTGGCTAGTAGGGTGTACTAAAGGACACCGTGGCTTTAAACATGCTTTTAACGGCAGAAGTGAAGAGAAAACAGAATCATTTGGAAATATTTTGTAAGTATTTAAATATACTTTTGATAGGCGGTGATTTTTAGATTTTATTGGACAAACACTGCTTGCCTTGGTTGCCCTGACCGCACACCACTGCCAGTGAGAGACTGAAAACAGCTTTTATTTCCTTTAAACAAAAATCAAATCAGACAGCACTGATCATGTAGCTTTTATTTATCCCCAGTAACTGATAAACAACTTTGTGTAAATAAAAATACAAACATCCTGAGACTTTCTGGGTCGACTATGACCAGTAAATACTCTTATTACATCAGTTTATATATGCAGTCAGGATATCAGCTTAACTGCTAATTGGAAGCTGATATCCGATCCAGGAAATTTTGTCAGTATTGGCGCTGATATCTGATTCCAGTATTAGACTGGTGCATCCCTACTCTGTACTGACAAATTTGGATACAGGGCCTTTGAGTTTTCAAAGTTCCACCTGATTTTTTTTTACAGTTTTGTGCAGTCTATTCTTTCAAACTTGCATCTTAAACCATAAACTATTTTAGCCTATATAATGAAATTCTAAATATCTTGTCCTACATTATACTGAGAGTATTGGTCACATGACATATAGTGTATATGCCAAGCTCTACGCCAGCCTCAGCATCCAGAGTTTGATTACCAGATCTGACAGTTTGCTGAATGTCTCTTCCACTCTTTAGCTGAAAAGTCAAATAAAATGTATGGGCCTAAATCTCTTCTTAATGCCTAGGTTTACTTCACTGCTTACACTGATAATTCATTTTTATTTGACTCACTCCTCAATGCTATTTGGACGTCCTACAAGTAGGTGAGACGACAGTAGTCTGTCATTCAGAGTCATTTACCAAATTTGCGTCAATTATGCTAGTCGTTAGCTTGAGTACACTTTAATTATTTTATTCACCAGAAACAATTAAAATCTTCTCTGTCAGTCATACCCTTAGGTCGTTATTCATGCAAGTTAAATAGAGTTTGCAAAGATAGTTTTATAGCGTTCATTTTGGTTTATTAGCTGTTGAATGTTGTGTTATTATGAATATTTGACTCATATTCAACTTAAAATAAACATAAAATAAATGTAAAATTGATAGCATAATAGCTGTAGTTTGCCTGTGTGTGTGTTGCTGTAGTAAGTGAGAAAGAAAGTGAAGGATTCTGGGTATGTACCTATCAGGTATTGATGCAAATTCGATTGTGACTCAAATTGGGGAATTACATAAGCCCCTTTACAAACAGTGCACCCAGGTGATCTCTGGGTGCTGTCCCCGGCTCTTCTCATACTCTGTGCAGTACAAA
Source organism: Periophthalmus magnuspinnatus (assembly GCF_009829125.3). Classification (NCBI taxonomy): domain Eukaryota; kingdom Metazoa; phylum Chordata; class Actinopteri; order Gobiiformes; family Gobiidae; genus Periophthalmus; species Periophthalmus magnuspinnatus. The sequence continues at coordinate 14,914,281 of NC_047141.1, forward strand.
CAACAATGTGTTTTGCATTTTAACAAGAGGAGCGATGATAACGTATCAACAAAGTGGCTCAAAGCTAACTGAGATTCTTTGCACTTGCAGCAATAAACACACTGATATTTTCACCATGTGCCCACAATCTAATGTTCACCATAAGGATTAAAATAAAAGTGAAACAAAACTTATGGAGGAGCGCACTGTTCTTTCAGCATAGCACGCTCCATCGTTCATACTTGGAGCTGCTCATGCTCTGCACGAACATCCAGCTGACCCCACGCTCTGCACTAGGGCCTGGGAAGGTCAAGTGTCTCCTCTGGGTGGAAAAAGTTGGACGTGATAATGTACCTACAGTCTGGCAGTCTACGTCTGCTTGGTGAGGCCAGTGAGCATGTTACGTCTCTAACATCCTTGATTGTTGTGTCTTACAGGCGTAGTGCTGCAACAAGACCATGGGAAGGTCTTCAGTGTGTCCAGCACCATCAGGATCCCCGTGGAGAGGAAAGACAACGGAGCGGCCCTGAGCTGTGAGGCCTTCCACCCGGCTCTGGATGGTCCCAAGAGGATCCGCCACTACCGCCTGGACGTCTACTGTATGTCAATGTACCACACTCAGCATTCAACGCACACAACAAATAAAATCAGACCATCTCAATCTCCATGCAGATTATTCCACCTATATTGGCGCCACTACCACCGCGGGCTTTAAATGTCAGTTATAATTTCGTCAAGGGAACGGGCTCATTTTTCAAACGGCAGATATCTCATTTTTAAAAGAGACTACTTTCTAACCGAGGGAGGGTATTTAACAGAGCAGCATTCAGAGCCGCGCTGCATGTGATTTCCTCTCATTAAAACTAATACATACAAATCTGGTCATGCGGGGAATCCGGCCCGAGCAGCCCCACAGCAGGTTAGGGTCCGGGCCAGTAATGAAAGAATTGACCACAACTGTTGCTGTGGACAACTATGAGAGCGGGGGATATTAGCTGCATTGATCTGGACTTTGGGTTTATACTTTAGCAGCATAAAGCAAAGTTTCGCATATTTGATTCATAAGAAATAAAAAACGGTTTCACTTAGGTCGATTGGTGAAAGTTGACTTCAGTCGTCCATGTACATATCATATTATAACTTTATTATTTTTGGATGGTAAAAAATGACTCAAAAATCAATAATTGATTGAATTCAGAATCTCGATTTGAGTAGATTTTTGCTAGTCATTTGCCAATCCAGAATAATTACAGAATGATGAAAAATTACGATCTTTGCCTTGGCGATTAACAATTTAAAACTAAATTTGATCACTTCTGAATAGGGAACAATCCTCAGAATATTGCTTATTACTTGAAATTGAAACCCATGAATATAATATGGTTTCTTTTAGTGGAACATGACTTGTTCAGTTTGCATAAATTTTTATTTCTTTAGTCAAAATTTTTATTTAAGCAGTTGACTAGACTAACCCCTTAAATTGGAGTTGGCTCCGAAAAGTCTGGCTTAGTATTGTATTCATGGGTTTTGGATTGATGTAAAATGCGTACTGTTGCTGTAGCCATTGACAGTTCCAGAGAAAATAATATATCTTTTGAATGATGAGAAGTCCTCAAAATGGAAACTGAAAAGTGAGTGCCATGAATAAGGTTATGAACTACAAATTCAAGTACAGATCTGAGCAAGTGTTATCATTATAAGAGATGGGAATAATCTTTTCCAAGATCCTACTTATGTGACTCCACTATTCCACTGTTCACTTAAAACATGATGAAACAAGATTGCTTCAACTCATAACTTATTAAATCTAATTGTTAATATAAAAATGGCCAATGATTAATACGTAATTCTTTATTAGTGCAATTCTTTTCCCAGACGCTTGAATTATTCACGTCTGGTTAGATTAGCCTTTGCTGACTGATGCACACCAAAAACCCACTAGAAAATTAAACAGTGTAGATTCCTTGTGTGAATATTGAGTACAATTCTGCTCTCATTAGTGCTAACCACAGAATGCTCTCGTCTCTGATTGCTGCTGATACCGCCCCCTTTCTGTCTGCGGGTACAATTAGCTCATACAATGTGCGCTAATGTTTGTTGATGGATTGCTGGTTTCCCATTCAACAGTTTGCAGTTTTCTACCGTGATCAACTGTTGTTACGTGTTGGGCTTCCTGTCGCCCTGTCACAGAAATAAATGCAGTGCAGCATCTGCTCCAGCCTCCGATAACAGGTGTCTCCACTGTGGGATTGTCAGGCGGTTGCCGTAGAAACAGATGTTAAATACCCCTTATTTGTCAACTTTTTGTTTTGTCATAATTTTTTTATTAGTAGTATTTAATGGTTTAAACTGTTTCATTTGATATACAACGTATATACAATTTATTATTTCACAATAATATCACAGTTGTGTGGCAGCATGATGGCTAGCACTCTTGCCTCACAGTAAGAAGGCCATGCAGGCCTTTCTGTGCATGTTTCTACTCATGTCTGGGTGGGTTTCTTCTGGGTACTCCACTTTCCCCCATCAACCCAAGACCTGTACACTAGGTAAAAGCCAGCTCAGGGAGTCCTGACCAAGCATAGCTCTAGATCTGGACATGGGCCACTGGGTGTAGCACAGGGCCACCCAGTTCTTCTGAAAGGTTGCCGCCATAGCATAGGTCAAATGCAGAGGACAAATTTCCCGATGTGGACAATGATGGCTAACCTTAATCTTAGTACATGCTCATTCCACCTCATTCCAGCACCATCACCCATCACCCCCCACCCTATCTCACTCACCCAACACCACCCAGATCTATAGAGTTTAGCAAGTTTACAAAGATGTAACTTAAGCCGGCCACGCACTACAGGATAATTTGCCCAATTTAGGACCTGATTTGCTTCTCCTCAACTGAAGCCGCTGCTCTCTTCATGTGTGTGCTCTCCATACCATAAAACATTACCATCACTACACCAGCCAATAAAACAGCTTCAGGGGCAGATGGAGTGATGGACACAGAGGCGCAAGATACAAACTCAGGAAATGGCAAAAAATAATTAGGCAGCTTTATTACTCAGCTCTCGTAAAGTTGTAAAATTGAACTGCATCATTCCCATCGATATTATCCATTAGAATGTATCTTCCGCAAATAATGACACCCAGTCGACAAAACAGCACTATAAATCCAGTTTGAAGCGTTCTTTAAAAGTACAAAGGCAAGAGTCGTTCCTCGTGTTTTGTTTTTTTCTTGTTTTACATAAATCCACGCTGTGCAGATCTGGTTAAAGCTCCTTCAGATTGCAATATTTTGCCAAACTTCACTACATTAAAAAGCATTTATCTTAAATATTGCACCACATTTAATAAATAATAATACTACAATTTTGCACAGTTTGTCTTGCATCTAAAGTAGAAGTGCAATGCTCTGATCTTTTGAACACTTTAGAGCCTCAAAGTGAGTCATTTTTCTCGAGATAGGAAAGAGCTGACAGAGGTGCATTAGCTTTGTTATCTCAAGTGTCATCTTATTCTCCTCATGTCTGTGGTATGTGTTTTTTGTCACAGGTTTAAAAATTGTTTAAGAGTAAAATTGTGAAAGTGACTGAAAGAGTGTAGCAGGCTTTAGTCAGAAAGATTTCAAAGGGACCATTAACTCATCCCGATACATATTCTTAGGTTTGGCTTCGTCTTCATTCTACTTTTCATCATTTTGTTCCCTGTTCTTGCATTCTCTGACTTCCATTTGTTGTCCTTTCTTTCCTATTAAGCCACATTTTGATTTGCCTTTTTTTTCTCAACAGTTGCACCTACAGTCCGAATCATCCCTCCCACTGGAATCCTGAGAGAGGGAGACTCGCTCAGCCTGACCTGCTCGGTGACTGGGAACCCGCTGTAAGTATGCACACACTAGTGCTTCTGTTGGCGGAGGATAAATAAATATGCACATACATTTACAAGTACCGCGCTGCAACAGGTGTGAAAGGTTCAAGTGCAGGCACAAAGGCGTTCCATTTACAAGTTTGTGCAAAGATGCTAACAATATGTCCTCGAGAAGTTTCAAGACAAGATGTATCGTTGGTTGTAATTAACGTACAAAAGTAGATGTCTATGAGTAAGTGCACTCAAGAAGAAATTGTCATCTTAGAACTAGGATCAAACTAAGCAACAGGTGGGGCATGATTACAGATAAAATGTTCCAAAACACCCCTCCCTCCCCCTTTTGTAGCCAGCATACACAGCGAGTTGTACCAGGCAATGACAGTAAAGGTGAACTGGACTGGGTTACATTGCTGGTGGTAGAGAAAATGCTGTCTCCTCAGAAAAAAAGTGGTCACGATACTAGCATTCAAAGATGCGCAATATTGATTTTGATACCACAATGATTTAAAAGCCCTTTTTTTTAGACAGCAGATTTTCAAAACCACATAATAACTATTTTTGGTTACCATGTGGTCTCATATTAGTTCTGATAAAGCTCATCAAGGTCAAATTTTGTCCTGTTAATGTTTCAGCTGATACTTGCTCAAATGAGTCTAATTTCAGTACTAGTTTTAATATCAATTAGTATCTGATCTTTGATACTTTTGACAAACTTATGGTACACTATACATCTACAGACACATACCACTCACCCTTAGTTTTACATTTTAATTACAAGAAATATGTTGCCAACTGTGGATAAGGACACGTTTCCTACAAATGAATGAAATCATCAGTGGTTAATGTTAAACTTAAAAATGTGCATGAATTTGCCAGAAAATTCAAAGAGCATTTTCATCATTTGGAGTGTGGGTGAATAGGGAAAAGCCATTTTATAATACAAAATTCAAATTTGCCATATGCCCATTTCTGTAAGAAGGTTCTACAATATTGAATATCCAGGTAATTCGCTATTGGCCTCTTGTCATGGGTATCTTTGTGATACAATGAGATCAAACAGAAGGTAGCAGCAGATTCTGAAAGCTACTCAAAATTCTGTCCAACTTCATTTTTGTCCCTTATGCACCCCGAAGCTAGGCTCAAAAATAAAGAATAACCTCATTAGTAAAATAAATCATGTTGCGGACAAGCTGTAGGTGCAGATTTCTTCACCGTATGCGTTAGCCGCTCATATCACCGTGACAGTAACACTAAATCATATCACTGGTTATATTCCAAGTAATTAGAGCTTTTCACACATATGAAAAAGGATCCTCTGTTTCACTTTCACAGCTGTTCCCGCCGTGTTTTGGTGTGTGTTGCTAAAAAAAAAAAAAAAAAAAAAACACACACCAGGAATCAACTGCCTCAACCCATTTGTAAAAACAGTATTTTTTCACCCATTAAAGCACATTTTGCACCATAGACAAGCTCACTCTGCAGATCGGGAACCACAGGTAGGTTTTGAAAGGCAATTACTACACAGATGTCATAAACCACACACCCCCAGATAGCGCACAGTTGTTGCTAATGATGCAACATGAGCAGGTGTAGAGAGTGCAGGTACAGGTACACGCTGTTGGTTTGGATTAATAAATATGGCCATTTCACCAAAAGTAGTGTTTACGGCGATATGGCAGTGACACTATAGCATTTAGAATCTGTGCCAGAGCGTGGGATTAGACTGATTCTTCCAAGAGATTAGAGACCAGGAGGAAATGCTGAAAAGGTATATTCTAGTTGAGGTGAATATGGTATACTTCATTGTCCAATAGGGAATGTTGTGCTGTGTATTTGACCCGTACTTCAACTGGCACTGCGACAACTTGTCAGAAAAATCAGGTGACCACAGTTTCTTAAAGATTTATAATGTATCTTTTCTGGTGAAGGGTCTGCCACCTGCTTGTATTCATAGAAATGTTGTTGCGTGAGTTTTTATTGCTAAAAATATCTTGAAAATGTTGCATCACTTGCTTCTCCACAGAGCTGGCCTGTATGTTCTCCTGGTGGCATCACCGTCTTTATGGCGATAGAGTAGTTTAATGGCTTAGTGTGGACCATTTCAGATAAAGCTATTTTTATATAGCACTTACCCACTTTCAAGGCACTCAAAGCGTTTTACAAAGACCCTGTACTTGAAAAATTACATAGTGCCCTTTTAACAGCTGGTCAGATGTAGCACAGAACTGAGTAATTATGTCCCAAAAAACTAATGCAAGTAATTAGAAGCTATTCAAAAGTTGACAATAAAGAAAGATAGAAGAAATATGTTCATGTCTGCATCATGCGATTCATCGACTGTAATTAGGCAAAATGTGTATCCAGCCAAAAAAGAAAAATCTACACTTGTTGAATAACTGTGACAATTCCAGATGTTTTTGTAAATTTCTTAGTCCATTCATTCATTTTCCTCCACTTACCCGAGGCTGGGTCGCGGGGGCAGCAGTCTAACCAACAGTCCCAGACTTCCGTCACTCCCAGACTTCCAGCTCCTCTGGTGGGACCCTAAGACATTCCCAGGCCAGCCGAGAAACGTAGTCCCTCCAGCGTGTCTTCCCAGCGTGTCTTCCCTGTGGGACATGCCTGGAACATCTTCCCAGGGAGGACTCCCGGAGGACCTCAGCTCGTTCCTCTTGACATGGAGGAGTAGCAGCTCTATTCCGAGCTCCTCCCGCATGCGTTCGTTAGTTTTATTTTAAAATGTTTCTACAAAATGTCTCCAATTGTTTCCTAGCATCAGTAAATGTGCCTTGTGTAACGTTTAAAGGTACTCTTGACTTTCTAATGTATTTGCCCATTATGCAGATTCTAAAAGAGCCAACTCCCCAAATAGTCACGCACAGTTTTATCAAAAGTATTATACGGGAATAAAAAATCCTTACAGTTTATTCTCCGCAATGTTCCTGCTACATGCCTTCTTCAACAATGTATTTTCTATAATGAATCCGCTGTAGCTTTATTCTCCTCTGCGTGAACAGAAAAACAAAGTGTTACAGGGTGTTCGGCTTCGTGAATGCCAATGATTGCGTTCATATTTGCAATAAAAATGGTCGAAGGTTTTTCATTTGAACAATCTGCGACTTTGCAAATGTGGAAAACTGTTTCATTAACCTCTCGCTCCCCCATCTGAGCAGAGCCACGGCCGTATTGGCACAACACCGAGATTGTCATAGACGTGTAACAAATTTGTCTAACCATGTGAAAAACAGGAAAATGCGATGAAGCAACAGGCCCTATTCTGGTTTAGATGCTTTATTAGCTTTCACCTCACAAAAATAGTCGATGAGATGGTAAAGCTGACACAGAAAATAGCTCGAGGCTACAGAATTTGACCATTTTATGTTTTTGATCACCGCTGTTTAAGGTTGGTGCGCTTTGTAGGACAGGGTTTGGGGCAGGGGCCATGTTGTTTTCCACTGTAGCTGGAGGATAGAAAAATAACTGCGAGGACTGTCAGGAGAAACTATCTACAATATGAGCTGGGAGACGGGTAATGTAAGTGGGCCCACAGGCAGTAACCAATAAGAAAGAGCAATTTGATTTAATTCAATAGGACTTCGCTCGCTGGTCTCTGAAAGTTGTTTTGACCAATACAGTACCATTTTCAACCTGGACTAAATGTCATGTGAATCCTTGATAGATAGTATTCAGTATGAGGTTCGAACAAGGGCCGGTGCACACAAGTGTTGTCACGATGCTAAAATTTCAAACTCAATATCTGATACGATTTTTTGATACCGCAATGAAAAAAAGCCCCTTTTTTTAGCAATAGAATGTAATTTTCATATACAGAACAATAGTACTTTTTATCTTAACAGGCTTAAGCTGATTTTTTAACATGATACTTGCTTATATTTGAGCATTTAGTTTCAATTCTAGTACTGATTAGTGATTTCCGATACCTACTGCACACTAGAAAGACTTTTACGTTTTTAAGGCATAACCCAAAGTGTGCCAACCACGAAACCACGCCATATATAATCTAGTGCACAAAAATAATCACAGTTGTTCATATCAGCGTGTGAGAAAGACGCTAAGGGTTAGAAACTGGTCAGTCTGTTGAGTTGGACAGAAGCACAGATGGGAGGGGCAGCGAAGGTCAAATCATGATGCAGACAGCAGGCCAAGCATCTGCGACAGAGCACACCCCAGAATAGATGACACTGAGTGAGAATGTCAATATGGAAATGGACTTATTTGTTGAACCAGCATGGGCAGAAAATGCTTTATACCACAATTTCGAGTTGTAAAATAAGTAAAACGAACTCTTCTTTTTGACATAAAACCTGCACAATAGGTTTGTCCTTCAGCTATACTCCTACAAGAACTCTTACAAGAGCCTTTGCAGTATTTGTGCCAGCCTGAAACAGAGATAAATGGGCAACTGCCACTGGATTTGTATTGGGCTTAAGCGTGCATGTACTGTAGTCTTATTTTGTTAATGAGAAGCTTTGTAACCATATGTTCATTGTATATTCAAAAACTTTAGGAATCAGACCTCCCCAACAACCCTTTGCTGTACTTTGAAGCTGGCTCGTGGCAGGTTGATATGCGTATCACTCTGTATTCAGTTCTACACATCAATCTGGAACGACTCTTGCTGAAAGAGACAGAATGGATGGAAAAGGCAAAATGACTCTGATTGGTCGAAGTGTCACAGCAGCTGAACAAGTACAGAAATCAAACTTTTGTTAAAGTCCAGATGCATTCTCTGGAGTGAAGTCATCTTGCTGGCGAAGGTTAGCTAAGGGTTTTAACTCAATTGTGAATTCAATGGAGCTGGAGATAATGTGTGGTGTTTAACATGTCAGGAAGTGCACACTACCTCGAACAATCTATGTGCGATTAGTCTATATCTCCAACCCGGTGCAGCCAATATGTTTTCTCAGTGTAATCCATCTTTAGAATCTCCAATGGCTGTCGGTTCCGATTGTTTCTCCTCTGTCTAAGACCCATGCTTGAAATATGAAGGCAATATCCACTGAATACGCTCAATGAAATGACGAGGAAAGGACTATGACCTCATGGTGCCTCATACAAAGTGTGTAAGACCAAGCCTGAAGCATATTTAAAAACCAACACGAGGGTATAGCTTTGACAGCCCAAAGGAGGAAACCAGGCTCAATAGTTTATAACTGCAAAGATAAAACCAGCCCTGATCTATATTTGATTACATGAAGGGCAACAGAGACGGAGCCAAAGAGGTGAGGAAACTCCAGAGGTGGTATATGTTCCGTTTATGTATTCTTTCCCATCCTCGAGTTTTTTTGGGTTTTTTTTCAGTAAAAGTAATAATAGCCGTAGGTGTAGTAGTGATAGTATAAGTTGGAGTTCCACCCACAGTCATTTTAGGATTTGAACTATAGTTAACAGATATTAAATGTGCACTGTGTAACTTTCTTTTGTTTAATTTACCACGTGCTTGCCTTGTCTCCATGGAGATATTACTGCTTTGCCATTAAATCTGTATCTAATATTTATCCAATTACAGGTGTTTTTATTGCAACGGAAATACATTGAAAAACTTACTGTAAGCGGGGTCGCCTACCTCACAGATCTGACTTATAACGGACATCTGTATAAGTGTAATACCAGGAATGTTCTTGATAAAGCAATAACATCTCCATGGAAACAAATGAATGTGGACCCCACCGGAAAAGTTACATTACAAATACTTTTCCCCAAATCCACGTAAGCTCTTCCTGCCATACTTGCATGGAGTAGGCCTACTCTCTTTGGGCAGAAGAATTCACCAGCTGTCCGTGAGGCAATGGCAGTGTTCAGAGTTCAGTCCAAGTGGGGACTGAAGCACCAAAAGTCAGTCACAGAGTAGTATCTGGTAAAATGCAGGTGTGGCCATCTTGCAAAGAAAAAAGGCATTTTTTAAAAGTATTAAATCTTGCATAACTCTGGCATGCAGTTTATTGCCCAGCATTAATATACTCTACAGCACCCCCCTTGAACTTTTGAATGGGGTCAAAGAATTTAATTTGTTGTAGACATTTGAAATTTTCCACAGACATCCTCCTTGACATACTAAACAAAAAAGCCAATGAAGACATACCTCTATCTGAAACCGTGTTACCATAGCAACATCTAAAATGGTTCCATTTAAATACATTGGTTTTGGTCGTCTGAAAAGATGAAAAAAATGTATTTGATGTAAACAATTGAAATTTAGCACAAATTTCCTTCATGCCATCATGAACAAAAAAGCCATTGAGAACCTACTTCTATCTACAAGTGTTACCATGGCAACGTAAAAAATGTGTCATTGAAGTACATGGGATCAGACAGCCGTATATTGTTGTAGATACTTTAGACTAATCCACTCATGGCCTAAAAAAAGTCTCCCAAAAGAAGGATTAATCAAAAAGCACAATTACAAAAAAGTGAAAATGTAATTGTGGCTCTCACTCAAACTTTTTTAAACATAGAAAGATGAATCTGGACACAAAAATAGACCATGTCATGACAAGTAAAAAAGAAAAAAAAGATATTATGGCCCCAGCCTAAACCCATTTGGCAGAACCTGTGTACCCTTCATACTTTGAATGTGTCAACCTTAGATTTTCTTCCAAAACCATTGAGAATTGGTAAAAATAACCTAGACCTATGTGCACTTAAAATTTATTGGTTAGATTTTTTATTAATTCTAAAAAGGGGGTGTGGTCAACTCACAAAACAGTGGCCATTTTGAAAAGCATAAAAACATATGTATTGCTCACAGGTGACTTGACATTGTGACATTTTTGCATATTGACATCCTGAACGTAACTATGTACAATATATATCGCTATGGTATAAAACTGCTCTACAGCGCCCCCTTGAAAATGTAAATGTAATATCATTATCATTAAGAGTACTAGTAGCTGTGGTGGTAGTTGCATTAGCATACTTATGGTGTAATATACTTAAATTCAACTACAAAGCTCTACTCTTTGTGCGAATTCTCGACTGAAAGAATTCAGAGGATGGACTTAAAATGCATCTGGTTTAAATGCGGAATCAACATGCGAAACACTGCTCAAGTAAGAATATTCACATCGACAGTCCAGGAAGGAATCGATCCAAATGCAAAATAGCACTTGAGTAACTGTGTAAACTAGTAGCATTTAAGAACTTGGAGTACTTATATGTATTAGGAAGAGTGTATGAGAGGATCCAGTGAGGACAGTGGGCTTTCTGTGGACCCCATCAGCAGAGAACACATTTGGGATTGTGGAGTGGTGAATCTGGGATTCCTCCTCCAGTGCCGAGGCCTAAGCTCTCAAAGCCTCCCCCCTCTGGTCCCTTCTGTCTGCGGGCACCGAGTCCACTAAAGCCCCTGCAGTCAAGCCACGCTCTGCCAGTGACTCCGTGTGCATTTGGTGAGAAAAATCCCCCGCAGAGAGAGTGGAGAGGAGCCTGGCCTGGCACTAAAGAGGAGGAGAAGTGGAGAGGCTGTGGGGGGACAGTGGCTTTGTCCCAGATTGATGGACGCAGTAGGACACTTTGGACTCACATACATTGAGTTCAGAGCAGACAGGGAATCTATTGCTGTCAACTGCGTGTCCTCATGGTTGTGGGTGTCTACAGTGACCTACAGTATAACACATAATAAGTGGATTTAAACTTATTATGTGCCTGTTTTTACAAATACAAGGATGGCACAAATCAAGGCCATGCCCAGACTTTTATAGATTAAAGATTCAAGCTAATTTTGAGTTGATAATTTATTATTTAAAGGGGCTGTAGCCATTTTTTCCTCATGAAGTATCAGTATCAAATTGCTGTACGCTGTCTAATTATAAAGTGTTTTTTCAGAAGTAAAACCGGGAAGCAACAGTGGTGTGCTGTTAGCATGCTAGTTGTTAATAACAGTGCATGATGCTCAAAGTTTTTGCCCCAATAAAAGTTGTGAAACATGCTTATAAACTCATAATGATGGATGTTTGTAATGCATCAGTGTTTAAAATTATATACTCATGTTTTTCACATTCTTAAGATGGTAAAAATATGTGACAGCACCTTCAAATATTGCCATTTTAGAATCAAAAAAGAAACAAACTTTGATCCCCGGGAACAAATTTGGTTATTTGATGAAATAACGTTTGTGATTTGTCAATGGTGTATTTACCCTAAGACCCAAGGGTTAGCACATTCTCATATTGCCTCAGCTACAGTGATTAGTGCAGGATATCCAGCAATAATATTTACCAAAACTAAATATTTGCAAATAAAAAAATGGTCTGAGTGAAATGGCAAATACTGACTACATTTATAATTGGGAAATATAATACACACATAGATTTTATTATGACAGATATTTACACAGTTGTTTTCTACACCATATAGCACATATAATAGCCTTTTAGTTTTATTGTTTCATTAAGGGTGGGACAACATTATGATCTTTTATTCCCCTCTTGACACATTATCCTATTGCAGACATAATCGTACAGTATGCAAAAAACGATTTCACATATTGGCTTGCACTTGGGATCACGCATAAGACCAATAATGTTGACACCAAACTTGGCATGCATTACATAGGTATTTTTTCTTCTTTCTAAAACATTAGGACAAAGTATAAACCAATTTTTTGTTATCTATTGTTTTGCCATTTGAGTTTGTTACATATTATGTCACAAAAATGTACCTACTGTAGACTAGTATAAAGAAGTGAACTAAGTGAGTGGGACGTCAACCATAGCATTCAGCTCCAGTCAAATTACGTTCATCGAGACAGTTATAGCGGCGAATTTGGAGCGAAGAATTCTGACCGCGAGTATCATAGCAACTAAAGAGCCAATCCGGAGGGGTATGGAAGATAAAGCCCCTTCCCTCCTGTTCTGCTAGTGCTTAGCAACACTGTCATTCAAACCTGTTGCTAATGCTAGCGGGAGTGACCTCGGAGAAAGAAGGCGCTGGATTTGTCTGTTCTTAATGTTAATATCGTGAGTTATAGACAATAGCGAAAAAAATACCGGGATCATGTAGAGTGGGTCAATACGTACATTTTAAGACCAAAATGGCGAACGTGACAGCAGCAGTTACAGAGAAAGGGGCAACAGTTTTTTTTTTTTTATGTAAAGTGAACTGGAGCCAGAGTCGATGAAGCCGGAAGTGTGTCCACGCTCACTTCCTATTTGGAACATGGCGGCTAGCCGGTCAGCTATGTCCATTTATATATATATATATATATATATATATATATATATATATATATATATATATATATATAGTCTATGATACGTACATAAAGTGCTATCTTGTTTAATTCTTAGATGTAAAACTAATAAATTTGCTACATTTGCCATGTCATTTAAAAATCAATTTGCCTTCATGCCCAACCGATTTCACCAAATCTTTTACCAAATTTCCCTCAAATCAACCAATTTCCAAACCAATGCTACAACATACAAGTAAAACCCATTTGCCAAGAGTCGACTATATTGTCAGCGGGAGGAGTAGCGCACACTGAGACAATATCATTTTGGCTGATTGCTTGGGGTTTTTTTCATATTTGTGTTAGTAATTACACCGAGTGGGAGTTGAAGTTTGACTATCTCTAAATGGGAGATATTCCAGTGAGTCTTGGATGTGCGTATGTGTGTGTGGCTATGCAAGAGGCAGTTTAATTAGACTTCCAGCTGGGATTAGATGAGTCAGGATTATAATCTGGCCAGAGCCAAGGCAGCCAAACCATGACACTGGCACTGCTGTGAATTCTCCAGGACGCCTGCCTAATCCCACGCCTCCTGTCGCCTCTGTCTGCCTGTCTCACACGGACATTTCATTTTGCTTTCATCTTCGCCGTATACCTTCTTTTTTACTTTGCTAGTATTTTTTTCAGCCCCTAGAGTATGACACTGCAATTTTGTTCCTGTCTTTTACTTTTCCGTTTCAAGTGTCATCTCCTTCTACTCGTACCAACTTTATGTCGCCATGTATCCACAAATCTCCTCTTTGGTCTTCCCTTAGCCCTCCTGTCCTTGGCATGCTTCTGCTGAAATAAAGTTCTAGGAATGGGACTAAGGAAAGTTTCCAGCTGATCTAAACACCAACTCAACTTTTTTGCTAGTAAATTGTCTATATGGCCTTCTCAAACCATTGTTTATAATTCCTAGTCATTTTTTGGCAATTGTAGTGAAAGTTGGTACATGTGCGACTTTCTGGGTAAAAGTGCGTGCTGCCTCCATCGGCAACTACATTGCCAAGTAATATGTGACATCACAAAGGACTTTTTCTGTTTCTAATTACAAATACCAGGCTGCAGGGGTGTAGCTTGAAGTGTGGACACCTTTTAGACCAATCACACTGTTTATTATACCTTCAGACCCCTCACTCTTTTTTCTTTAGTCCTCCAGATCCTTCCCAGTTTTGTATTGTTATTTGCAATATAGTTGTCGGCAGAGTTTACACGTAGCCCCACTTTAAAAATCACATAATAGCAATTAGGTACAGGGATGTGGGCGAGGATAGGAGGTAAGTGAAAACAGAATTTTTTTGAGTGCTCACTTCTTGAGTATAGGACATAGGAATACAAGAATACAAGAAAACATGCATGAATCAAGTGAAATATAACTGAGAGAACACTAAAATACTACTAAATCTCATAATAATAATAATAATAATAATAATAATAATAATAACAATACAGAAATCTATGAATTAATAATAACGATAGCAATAACACAGAAAACATGAGAAAAAGTACATATAAAATACTACTTACCGGTAATCTCAACTTTCTCCATCTTTGTCTCCTGTATTATCTTGACGCGACTGAATGCCATCACTGACTCATATCATTACTGTCACCATTCTTACTAAAACTCTTTCTTTGCTCGGGACCATATAGACACTTAAAATTCTGCACCTCCTTTACTTCCCTTTGCCTGGGCCCAAACCTTTTCACACCCGCATAGCCCTCTGACCGAGTGTGCGCTCATTATCTGTCAGGGCGAGGACCCCTGTCGCCATTGGCTCTGTCTGCGAGCTGCTTTCATGCATTTCCCTCACGCCTCATGTCCCCTGCGGGCTTCCGTACCCTCCGTGTTCACCTCTCTTTCAACACACCCCAATGTCACTGTCAGTCCGCTCTAACATCAAGATACATTTTTACATTTTCTGCCTCTAATTAGGGACTCATTAGTGGAGTGTCTATGCTAGAAATCATCCAAATATTAGTCCAAATTATTATTTTATCTTGGTTTCAATCATTCATTTGGGGAAAAAAGACAAAGTTGACCACCAAATGAGTTAATACTAGCAAAACTGACTGACATTTTTGTTTATTTCACAATCTTCTTGGTCAATGCTCTTTCAATTAGTGTTGCGGTTTAAAGTTATGGTACACTTTATTTCCTCCGTATTGAAATGTGTCCTCTGCATTTGACTCATCTTTCAATGTCAACCTGTCAAGAGCAATGGGTTTTGTCAGGTAAAAATCTATCAATTAATAGGACCCACAATGTAGACAAAAGAATTCAAAAGGTCCGAAGCAATTTTTGTTTAATTTACTCCAGTGTGATTCAACTCACATCAGACTCTTCATCAGGAGTCATGACTTCACTTCAGGGCTTCATCACTTTCCCCCGAAGAAGTCTCTGATGGGAGTTGAAACACGTTAGCATAAATAAAGAAACATTCAAGGATCTTTTGCATTCTTTTGTCTATTAAGTATCTCCTCTCTAATGACCTTGATGAGCACCTCTTTTTGAATATAATTTATCTGTGATCTGGGTGAGCACTCCCTGTGTCTTACTCTCAGGACCCACAATATGTTTAGTTTCAAACATCAATCACAAATATCACACCACAGCACAATAAGGACTGTGTATGTTCAGAATGTACCAATAATTTCTCTTTTAATAACTCACAATCTGGAAATGCAAAGGAAATATCTATCATACAGGGTGTCCATAAAGTGTCTATACAATTTAAAAACACAGGAAACTGATAAGATATATTAATCAGATTTGTTCTATTGTACTCTATTGTACTGGTTTCCAAAGTTTTCCTCATTTAATACACCTCTATATGGGCACTAATAGTCGCACGCAGCACATCAAGACTGTACTCGATTTCTTGCTATGTTCGCTGTAACCGAGCCTCATCAATAGTTGCAGTCGCATCTGTTTATCTTTTGTTTTAGTTCAGTAATGTCCCATACCCTTTGTTCAATACACAATAGTTTCGTTGAGTCTGTGCATCTTATTTTGTCTCAATAAACCATGATACACACTATGCCTTCTCTTAAGGTGTAGCCATTTCTTAGGAGTTCATTCAAAACGATGCCTCTTTAAACAACAGGATGCCTGAAATACAAAAATGTAATGTGATTAAAAACTTTTATAACCACTTAGTGCAATAGAACAAATATACTTAATATATCTTATCATTTGCCTTTGTAATTAAATTTTAAAATAAGTACATTCCAGGAGAACACTTCATACAAAAAAAAAAGTTTTAAAAGAGTTTAATAGCTTTTTGTGTGGTGTTGCATTAAAGATGCGTGTGTCATATAGTTGAAAGTCTCTCTTACTCTTAAATGTATTTCCTCCTCAGGCCGTTGAACATCCAGTGGTCCAAGATCAACGACACTTTACCAGAGCGAGCAGAGATTTCAGGGCCCACGTTCCAGATCTCTCGTCTCAGCCAATCACACAACGGCACGTACCTCTGCCAGGCCCAGAATGATTACGGACGGGCTGCTGACCACTACACCCTGCTGGTCTACGGTAAGTCCTGGTTTAGTCCTGGTTTAATCCCCATCTAGTCCAGGTGTAGTCCTAGTTTAGTCATGATTTTGTTGTGGTGAATGTAAGTTATAGGTCAGTAGAGAGGAGACCCTGCCTATAGTAATAAGGTATTTGTAGCTCATGTGCAATAGTCAGTATGTATTAAAAGTGGTCATAATGTTTTGCTCGATCCACTCATGTTTAAGTGGGCTTCAGCGCAGTTTACCAAAGTCCTTGAAAAGTTGTATTCTGGATATGTAATTTTAATTTCCACCCACACCTCACAATTGAAAATAATTGTCTTTGTAACAGAATTTTCATTTGCAGCGCTTTTGTATTTGGATGATGTTTCGTGTAGAATCCAAATTAATCAATCTTTTTATCTTGGCAGCAACTTCTGTCTGGTTTATCCGGGCACTGGCCAACGTACCTTTTAAATGGTGATGTTTCCCTCATCAGTCTCATCAGTTTTTGTTTCTTTTCTGACTTAGTACTCAGCAGGAAACCTTCGCTAAACCTCTCCTTACAATTGATTCAACCGAGATATCGATTCACACGAGAAGGTATTGGTGTGGTGTGCTCAGATTCTGCTCAACAGCATTATTATTCAGACTATCTCTTGTAAAGAACCAATTTATCATGTCCCTGGCGAACCTGTGCTTTCTTCACTTTAACTAAAACCTCCTCTAAGTGGCTGGAATTATTTAACCGCTGAAGCCGAGCAAGGACTGCACATTTAACATGCCAAACCACTTTGAGTCAAGGCTCTAAACAAGAAAGCATTTGCATGTAATGGTGTTACTGTATTATTGGGACATTTTATTATGCGTTGTACCCGAATAGAACAGGCCAGAATGTGTCCTTTTTGCTTTAAATGATATTCAAAAAATGACCTTGGATGGGTGTCATTTAAAATTACACTAAATATTGACTTGAAAACATATACTTTATAAATTATTATTCCAATTGTGCACTTATATGTAACTTTTTTCTGGTTGAAGGTACAATACTTGCATGTGTTCAGTCACCTCCAGTCCTTCTCTCTTTAAAACCTTCAAATTAGGCGAGAAATCTAAGGGTAATAATGGACTCAGGCTTGAACTTTAACAGCCACATCCAATCAATAACATCTGCAGCTTTTTACCACCTAATAACATCGCAAAAATCAAAGGTTTTCTGTCAAAACCAGACTTGGAGAGAGTTATCCATGTATTTGTCAGACAGCTCAGAGTACTACTGTAACGGCCTGCTCACTGTAAGACAACTGCAGTACATCCAGAACGCTGCTGCTTGAGTAATGACTAGAACCAGGAAGTACGAGCCTAAGTCCTGTACTCAGGCTCAGGTTAATTGCTAAAAAAAAATGTGGAAAAGCATACATTGTCACTGTGAGCGTGGCCACCTCTCCAGAGATCTGACCTGTAACTTATCAGGTGCTTGTCTCTGTGGTGATAGATAAGCAAAATGAGCAAAGCTGTGAAACATTCGAGGCAAAGCATTAACATTTCCATGGATACGAGCAAGTGGCGGACCTTCCACCAGAAATGTTACATAATACGCCTTTAAAGGGATGTTCTTGTTATTTTGTTTTTTTTATCTTTCCAGACTCAAAAAAACATCATATAATTCGATATACTTTCTGCAAGTGAATTTTCCATTTACTCAGAGAACAGCAACACATACTACATCTTAAATATATTATAGGTCTGTTTTGCTTGTCGACAAATCACAGCTAGACCCCGGGGACCAGAGCGTAGCGAGCATCCTTTGTTGCTGCTGTTTGCACGTTTATTTTTCCTCGACGCACCTAGATTCTATGGCTAAATTCTTAATGAAGGCGACCCAGATAATGCATGCTTTTCCGTGCAGACATCAAAAACATCGCCGGGATCAGACATGGCAACAAATTGGCCTGCTCTCTGTGCAAGTCACGGGAACACTCGACGCATACACAACTCACACAGCTAAGAATTAGCCGTGACTTGCTTTTCGGTCAAATCAGGACATTTCAGTCATTATAAGTTGGTTGTATTACTTTTGTTTTGTTAGTGTAGTCGTAGTGATGACTAGAACTAGGAGTAATTGTAGTAGTATAAGTGGTAATATTAGCTAGCCTGCCCTAATACTAGCCAGCGTTCAGACATCAGCATCAAAATAGTAGTAGTAGTAGTAGTAGTAGTAGTAGTACTAGTAGTAGCAGCAGTAGTAGTAATAGCATTAGTAATAGTAGTAGCAGTAGTAGTAGTAGTAGAAGCAGTAGCAGTAGTAGCAGTAGTAGTAGCAGTAGTAGTACTATTAGAACAAGAAGCAGGAGTAATTGTAGTTGCTTAGTTGCTTACTTTAGTGGTAATATTAGTTTGAAAAGTTACTATGGTAGTGGTTTTGATACACATTATGTCTACTTTTGTTGTGCCACTGTAATCTTAGTAGTAGTAGCAGTATACTTTTCGTTTTAAGTAGTATTTGAAGTAGTATACTAATAGTCATCTATTAGTATACTCATGTTTGTGGTAGTCGCATAATTCAACTTTACTTTCATAGAAAACAGAAGTGGTAACTTGTATTGTAAAAGTTTTTTTCTTCCATTTGGATCAGACTTTGCAACAAATTGGACAACTTTCTGTGCAAGTCGCGGGAACACTCAATGCTTATACAATTCGCATATCAAAGAATTAGCCATGCCTTGCTCTCCAGTCAAATTAGGGCAACATTTCAATCATTATAAATTGGAATATGGCTAGACACATCACCAAATGTCTGCATTTTCTAATCTGCATTACTAATTGCACTGAAAACACTGCTGGAGCACGTTTTACCCTTCAGATCTAGCGCACCCCCTGCTGGTTAGCTTTCATTACTGCGCCCTAAATGATCCACACAAAGAGAATGTGAAATCTTGTGTAGCTCTTTAGCCTTGCTTCAGGTTAGCGCCCCCCCTCATCTTCCCATCTCGCACAATTGACAATGGCGTACACGTGTAGTAGCATCAAAAGGCCCGTACTGTAATGGCAGACAGCTAGCACCGGCATCCAGGGTGGTAACAGTGGCTAGATGAAAGGTGACATCCCCACCCACCTGTTTCTCTAGTTCCCTTCTTCTCGTTCGTGGCGGTTGAGGGGCTTTGATGTGGGGAAAATGCTCTCATACTCCTCCTCCTCCTCCTCACTTCTTCTGATCCAGCCCCACCCATTTGTGCCGCTTCTCACATGTCATCACAGACTTCTGCTGGTTAGTAAATGGCGGTTTTATGGGGGTAATTTCTTGATATGTTTACCCGTGAAAATACATAATTTACTGGTTTTACCTCATACTAGTAACCCGGCAGTTGTAGTAGTACTTGTAGTAGTATTGCATAGTTAATAATATACATAGTAGCTTGAATAATTACTACGACTACTACTATTACTACTACTACCCATACTACTGATACCCAGTAGCTCTGCTTTTGTTGTGCTCAGACCATGGCGTCAAAATACTAGTAGTAGTAGAAAAAGTAGGAGTAATTGTAGTAGTAGCTGATATAGCTGTAGTTGTACTTAATAGTTCTAGTGGTGGTGGTAGTTAGTTGCTTACTTTAGTGGAAATATTAGTTTGAAAAGTTACTATGGTGGAGGTTTTGATACCCATTAGGTCTACTGTAGTCTTAGTAGTATACTAAGACTACACTATACAGTAGTAGTATACTTAATGTTCCTGGTTGTGGTAGCGAGTTAGCAGAAGTAGTTCTAGTTGTAATATTACTTATCATAGTAGTAGATGTACTACGCTTAATAGTCATGATGGTTGCAGTAGCATACTTCAGCATTACTTTTATTGAAAACAGAATGGGTTATGTGTATAGTAAAAGTAATTTCCATAGTACCTTTTCCCCTCTGGAGTTATTTGGAAATATCTTTAGTAGAATCCATAAAAAGCCCATAGATTGCCTATAAGCTAAAATTTGTTTTGTGGCTCTTTTAAACCGTCTCACTATAGACACATGGTGGTTTGTTTTTCTTATAAAAATATCTGCTTTCCCACTGGGCCGATTTCTCCAAACCTTATCTTCAACCACTCTGAACTGTTGATTCCCTCTTCTTATTCATCTGCAACAACATTCTGCTGATAGAGTATGCCTTTGAAATGCAATGATTAGTCTTTGTCTTTATAATGCAAAATAAGCCACAAGTAAAACCCTAATGCAGTGTACTGAGCACCTCCTAATAGGGAGAGGGAGCATCCATCAGTCAAATAAATGGGAATAAATATAATTTTTAGCATTACGTTAGGATGACTCATACGTCTTAGTCACTGCACTATTCATTTTCTGCTCCCACAATATTCAAGTAGGTGTCAGAATGCTCTTTTGTCTCAAGTAACATCTCATAACAAACTTATTTCTAAAGGTCACTCTGATGGAGATGGGTTCTGTACAGTCCATTTCTCCATTGCACTTAAAGCTACACTGTGCAAGTTTTCCAATGAAAGTTCCACAGTGATACCACCAGGTCAAGTTACAGGTCACATCTGTGGAGAGGCCACCACACTCACAGAAAGAATGCTTTTTTGATTTTTTTCTTTTTTTTTAAAAATGTGTTTAGCAACTAACTACCACTACCAACACTAACTACTACTACTGCTACATCAACTACTACTATTACTACAACTACTACAATTACTCTTACTTCTACTACTACTACTACCACTAAGACTACATTAGACCAACAAAAAGTAGGTCCGCTAAGTCATTATAAAACTACCACCATGCTAATTATTCAAAATAGTTAGCATGTTAGCAGCTATCTCTACCACTACTACTATTATTATTACTACTACTACTACTACTACTACTACTACTTATTGGGTATCAGAACCATTTAATGCCATACTGAGTAATATTCCAGGCAAAGCAATAACAATAACACCAACAAGCAGATAGTGGACCCCCACCATAAAAGTTACATGTTACAGTGTACCTTTAACTTTCACATTTTACATCGTTTTAACTTTGATATTTACAGCAACATTAAACAGAATAGATTGTTCTGGTTACCCCCTTAAACAAAACATGTACAATAGTTCCCTCTAGGACCAGTATTCCGTTGTAAAATAGATGGTTATTCACAGTGGGGCATCATTTTTTAAAGTCATTAGCATCTAGTTGGAAATGCAATTAGCAACAACTGCAGTGTGCTAAGCGATTAAGCTAATTTAGCTTTCTTGTTTTGCTATTACAAATTTGAACAAAAATGTTTGCGACAGAAAACACATTGCTGCGGTCGGCAAAAATCAAAAATCACGTGGTCAGTGTGAATAAAAATGCACCAAACATTTTATTGTTACACTGATTGCTTTGATTTTAATCGTAGCCATCTGCTACAACTGCTACTATACTTAGATTAATATATTTGTGAGATGAAATTTGGTGTGGGTCGCATACAGATACGTTTGGATAGCATTTCCATATTGTTGAATGAAAAAGAGCAAATTTATTTATGAACTGATTCCAACGGGGAGTAGTACTTGGTTACATTTACCAGTAGTTGCATTTGCCCTCAACTTCTCTGATTAGTTTTCAGACACCACACTTTTACTCCTACTTAGTAATACATTTTATACTCTTACCTGAGTAAAGGTTGGGTACTTTTTCCCAATGAGTAAGTCTATGAGTGACAGAAACCTGACAATGTGAAATAATTTGAACATTTGAGTTTCTTGCACCACTTCAGACATGAATACAGATACAGATTAAGTTTAATTTTTGTGCTCTAGCCTTTGAAAATACAGATTTTGTGAAGTATTTAAGGTGCCCTTCAACTTGCACACATATTAAATTATGTCCAATGGTACATCCACACACTCCTACCACAAATACTTCTATTTGGCTAATTTTACTCTGAAGTACCTCTACACTTCCTTGAATTAAAGGTTGGTCTGCTGAACTCACCTCTGATTAAACGTGATTAACAACGACCAATTGACATATATTTGCTGTTGCTGTGTACAAACTTTATTATGCGTTATTTACTTTCTTTCCATAGTTTCTCTAGCTGAGAATATATACATCTGCAAAAGTACTTCCCATTTGAAGTCCCTCCTCATCACGCCCTTCTTTGTGTCCTTTTCGTTCCTCTCACCTTCCTTCTGTCGCCACCTCTTTAGCACCCTCTCCTCCTCTCCTTCCTCCCAGAGCCGCCAACCGTAGTTCACCTTGCCGCCCATTTGCCCTTCAATTTTATTTCATTTTTTATGTCTTCTCCCCAACCAAGAACTAACCCTCTACTAACCGCCAGATGCAAGAAGCAAAATGAAAAGGATAGCTGCATAAAAAGAGGGAAGATTCTTGATAGAGGTCACAAGTAGGTTACCATTGCAACGCCTTGTCAGATAACGGCTATGTTTTTTTTTTGGTTGGCTCCTAGCCTCACCTCCGTAGGGAATCCTGGGGTGCGCTTGGTGGTTCTAAATGCATGAGTCAGCAGAAAAGCTAACATTGTGTTGAAGATGCAGTAAAAACTCTCATCTCTTTGCGTTTTCATTTTCCGACAGCCCTCGTCCCTTTAGTGAGAGTTATCTGACATCGGGGCCTGTCGGTGGAGCATAAACTCGAGCGCAAAGAAGGGCTGCCAATTTGTCACAGGTGCTTTAGGCATTGTCACTTTACGAACAGAGAGGAGCTTAGGAGCATCAGAACTGAGGGCTGGAGTAAGCAGAAGTCTTCTCCGGGACCCATGGTTAAAGCTTTATATGACAGGGTGCCAGACGAGGTGTATGAAGTTTGGAAAACAGTTAGCTGCAGGGTTGATGGTCATACAATAAGAAGAAATTAGGGTTGATTTATGTAAACTTAGTCATCTACCTGGATAAGTTAAAAAGGCTCCAGAAACAATAACATTTAACATGAAACAAGACGCTCCAAGCTGAACCTCATTGCTCACTTGTTCCCTTACACTGTTGGCTATTCTGGATAATTTCTTAGACACAGTATTGTATTGTTATGTCAAGTTGGGACAGAATTCTTGGTCTGTGTTTCACCGTTTCCTCAAAGTCCATCCTTCCATGGCCTGTCTTTGAGAACCACTTGCCTTATGCTGGGCCAGTTTCTCAGCTCCTTTCTTCCAATTTTTTAAATTTAATTAGTGAGAGAAGATCTTCTTTGCATGACTGGCAACCAGAGATCTGCCTCCAATGACAGAATACTCCAGTCACAAGTATTGGTTGTGTGATTAAAGTTCCTCAGCGTGTTATTAGATCCAAAGGACCGGGGTCTTGGCTTAAATCCACAGCACCATCGGGATTCCCCCTGTCGGTGCCCATGCTGTTTGCCACTATGGTTCTGAATGCGGCGTTGCTCCCATGCATGTTCCAGTCCCTCTCTGCTTCCATTTCTTCACCAGATTCTGAGTCCCCTTCCTCGTTTTCAAACCTAGGCTGAGTGTGCTCCTCTACCACACTGTCAACTGAAGTCCTAACGTTACAATCATCTTATTATCTTATGCCTCGTATTATTTTTTTAAGTGCTATAACAAAATCATACAATTTTTTTCAGTTACGAGCAGCTTGCCTTGCACCCTCATTGTTGCACCATGTGCGTGGAATCATCAGTCATCAGTTTTGTACATATCGTATTCTACTTTATATATTTTCAGGGGAGGGGATGGCTGTGGGGGCAAGTGGGAGGTCAGAGCCTTTGATGTGGGGATGTTGAGACCCCCCTTGTCCCTCCTAACACGCATGTGTGGAAGTCTGCTTACTTACCCACAAAAGTCACTGCATGCTTCTGATATTAACACACATTTCTCTTACAGTATGCCTCTTTCGGTGTGCCACTATTGTGTGACAAAGTTGGACTTTTTTATTGGTGGGTATGCGTGGAAGGACATTGTGCACGGGCATGCATGAGACTGAGAGGAGGACGCTGTTGATTGTCTGCTGAAAACCCACAGGGCTCCCTTATGTAATTGAACTGAGCTTGGTGCACTCAGATGAATCACCAAGCCAATAAAACCCATTAGAATTGAATTGCATGAGAGATTGTGGGAGATGGAGAGCAGTGGAGGAGGCAGAGGTGGCAATGGTAGGAATAGTTAGTTGTACTTCCATATGTAACACACGTGTGCATGTAACACACATGTGCATGTATGACCGTGAGGACACATACATCTGCCCCCAGAGCAGCAGGTGAGTGAGGGCTAGCTAAAAGAGACATGAAAGGACAGGCACATTGTGAGATTGAGACGGATACGGGGTGACCGGGGGATTAGTCCTGTGTCTCCTTCACTTCTTGTAATGAGCCGTCAGAATAATTGGAATGAAAAACATAGATCTCCATTTAATGAAGTGAGACTTGTGAAAAACAGAATGAAAAGTTGAGAAAGGTTTCAAGGGAACGGAGAGAAGTAGACGGAGATAATGCCAAGTCAATTTGGGTCGAAAGAAAAGAATCCCTTTGGAGCTGTTTTGTTCCATGCATGGCAACACAGCGATATTGACATCTAACTACATTTTGAATTAGTCCACTGACCAATCTGTCTTCCCCTTTACGGCCTTGCCAATAGACCTTCCGACCGTTCCTTTAACCGTCCAAACTCCAGTTGTCAACTAAAGACGCGTTAGCTTTGGGCAAGGCCTTACTAATTAGCAAGACGGAACATGAAAGTATAACAGGCTGCTTCCAAGATGGCGTCCTCAGGCACACTTCTGCCAGAGCGAGATACGAGAGTGGGAGAACGTCATTATCGTGAGTGCCGCTACATCCATCCCTGCAAATAACATGGGCTGCGTGCCTGATTGGCAGCTATACAGTGTTAATGAATAACAATATGATTTAGAAGGGGGACAGGGAAAAAAACGTAACGCGATAGGCCTAGGGAGCAGCAGCTGTATGGCATAGTCTTTAATTAAGTTGAAGTTGAAACTAGAAGAAGATGGAAGAGGTGTGAAAGACTTTGGTGAGTGTTCTGAGTAGTGAAAATGGAAAAGATTGAAAGATGAAAATACATGTAATTTTAGGTCAGTCCAATTTGGCAAGTGTAATTAATTAGCACCTTGTTAATGGGTGTGTGCTTGTGGCCATTAATCTTCTGCACTCAAGTGACGGCAGCACTTTTCAGCAGAGCAACAAATAAATGTACCTCAGCATTTTTCCTCTAAATAACGTACTTTTTCGCACCTCCAGCCATATGTTTACATTTAGACGTTTGTCAGGCAATGCTAATTAGCTTGATTAAACCACATAACCAGATTTCTCACATTTGTAGAAAAGAATGATATTACTGCTCAGGCTGATGTTACGAAGTTGTTTTCAAGGTAATTATACAGATACAGAATTAGTGGATCAAGCATACTTTAAATAAGTGTTCAGAATTACTTTCTGTTGGGTGATTGGGCACTTGGTAACCCTGGAGGAACTCGGACTAGTGCTGCTGCTCCTTCATAGGCATCCAAAGTGGATGCCTATGATGGAGTTTGGATGTCTTCTGTATTTAAACACATATGCCAGGAAATTTTAACTAACAAAAAAACCCTTAAAGCATTGATTCTTGTTTAACTTTTGTAATGTCTTGTGAAATATTGGTATTGCTGAACAAACTTGGACTCAGAATTCTTTTCATAATGTCCGAGTACAGTCGCTAATTAATGTTCATGTGTCTTTTTCAATCATTTTGTTTGCGCCATACAACCTCGCATTTCCTTGCATGTATATTTCTTTACAGAGACCCAAGGTTGGACTTAAAAGGGGAGAAAAAGCATACAAGCGCCCGGCATAGTGCTGACATAAGAGGAGTGCAAAAAGAGATTGATGATCTCAGGGCCAGAGGGAGAAGAGAGAGAGGAGACAGAGGAATACTTACCAATAAATTACTCCAGAGCTGAAAGGCCAGTAGTGTGTTCGTCTGAGCTCCCTTAGTGCATAGAAACAATTACATGCCAGTGCGTAGGACTCTGTGTGTGTGTGTTTGTGTGTACGTGCGAGTGCGTGTATCTCAAATCAGCTCTGCAACACATGTCTACCTGGCACGATGTGGTCTTTCAGTCTGCCTTGGATGAAGTGGCATAGAAACTGCTGATACTGACACCCACTCGTCTACCGATCTCTCATGTGTCAGCCATTATTTTTGTCTTTACGGCAATACCACGGCAGCAGGGTGGCAGCTGATACGTATTTACAGTGATATCACGTAGGTGGCACAACAGTAATTTTACACCTCAAATTGTTGTAGTGATGATCTCTACGGAGATTTTATGAAATGTTCAGTATGTCTTAAGATTTTTAGATGCTTTGCTTGAAGTTGCACATACGAGTTGTACAGCAAAAATTCAGAATCTCAGAGTTTGTAGCGTACTGAAGTGCTGCAGCTACGACATTTTCATTGATATATTTAGGCAGGTGAAAAGAGAATACCCAAGAATCTACTCTGGAACCTTCATGTTTGAGGTGTGAATCTTACAAAATGAAGAATACAGCTGGTATTATTTCATTCAAGATTGTACACTTAAAAAAAACCTTTATATGTTGTGCATTTTAACATGAGTATACCTATGTTCCCGCAGCCCATGTACCCACATTACCCAAGTTTTGGAAAAAAAGCTTTATGTTCCCAAATTCATGTTTTCTTACTTTGCAATATTTTTGAAGGTAAATCCATAACCCCCACCCTCACCCAGGTTCTAACCTCTAACCATAACCCCCAAATCCTATCAACAAAGGCTTAAATGTAGCCACTGTTGTAACCAATAACCTTACAACAAACTGTAATCTAAAATATGGGAACACGGAACCCTTCTTTCAAAGTTATCTAACAAACGAGTAAACATAGAGCTGTTCGAACAAAGAGCTGACCCCTTTTTAACATCTGTCAGAATAATAAACATACGCCACTGTCTCTTCTGTTCATCTCCTGTTTATCCATCAGATTGGCATGTCTTTGGTATGAACTTTTGCATCTTCTTTACCCCTCCATCTAAATCGTTCTGTCTGCACCGTTGATTCCGAATGCT
This sequence comes from Periophthalmus magnuspinnatus, assembly GCF_009829125.3. Classification (NCBI taxonomy): domain Eukaryota; kingdom Metazoa; phylum Chordata; class Actinopteri; order Gobiiformes; family Gobiidae; genus Periophthalmus; species Periophthalmus magnuspinnatus. The sequence continues at coordinate 14,941,871 of NC_047141.1, forward strand.
GTGTCAAGCTCCAAGCTATTGTTCTCAGCTGAAAGAGACAGTCCCTGCATTGCACAGTTCCATCGGGAATGCATCTGTCACGGACAATGTCTCTGTCTCCGCTGCCATTGTGCCATAGAAAAGCTGTCAACGATAATGTCTTCCTATACGTTCCAATATCCACATGTTAGTCCACTGTGTGCCTGGCTATGTCCTTGCCATTGTAAGTATGTCTTTTAACCTGCTGTTCTGCTAGACGATAGTTATCAGCGTCTTATCACCTGTCTTAGATTTTGAGATCCATTCCATTCCGTCTGCTTCAAAATTAATTAAAAACATTTATCTTCTGTGAATGGAATCGGTCTAAATTGTGGTTTTAAGCAGCCCTTTTGCCATGCATTCTCTCCACCTTCTTAGAAATCACTGACAGAGACAAGCCAGGTTTAAAAGGCTTCAATGATTGCTGAGCAGGTGGCAGCTTAGAAGCACAATTAATATCTTCACCATAATAAACTGTGTCATGTTTTATGTGCAGTAGTAACTTGGCTATAAAACCTTGTAGCGCTCCTATACATCCAATTGCCGCTGCATGTTGTAGATAATAGCTTGTGTGTTATCCCATCCCTGTTTGTCTGTCTGTAGAGAATGTGTCTGTCACTTCGGCGGCCCCTCCCACTCCTAGTACCACACCAATCACCTCCTTACCTGCCATCCCAACCTCCACCACTACCTCCTCCACCACCCTCCTCCACCTCCTCCCATCACCCAGCCTGTCCCCGGACGTAAGAGGTAAAGCACACCACACACACTCATCTCTCCCATGAAAATCTATTGGCTTGTTTTCATTTTCACTCATTCATTCATTGTTTTTGGCTTGTTTTCAGCATCGGTTGGGTCTGTAAGGCACGGTTTGTGACTAAATAGTAGAGCTGGATGTCCTTCCTGTTGCGATTGGCCAAACACTACATGCGTAGAGTTGGCATTTTGACTTAATGTGTGTCCTAATAAATAAAACGGTGCTAAACCGTTCAAAATTCAACCCATCCCCCCATCTGTTGCCATGTATTAAACTGATTTTACTGATAACAATTGTAATACTGATTTATTCTTAATTGCAAAAGCATTGGACATGGCCGAGTTGTTTATGTTATAATTTGGCATTTTAGTTTTCAATATAATTATCTAATCAGAAAGCAGAATGGGCCTCTCATTTGGGTTGCCAGTTTCAAAGTTGAAATCCAGTTGGTTTGAACCTAAAAAGATTCTCTCTGAACCCCAGAACCTGCAGCCAATCATTAATCAGTGCTAGTGCAGCCTCTACAGCTCAGTGAGGGAATTCTGGAGGTTTTCACATGAGACATCTATCTGCAGGCACTGGCAACCCACGTTCAGTTGTGCATGTTGTACCTTTATTAAAATAGTAAAGCACGGGGTACATAGTGTTCGTTTAAATATGGTATTTTTCAGCGCTCAAGAGTAGCCCTGCAGCACAGCCAGCACCAAGCCTAGGTAATTACAAACAATTGCATGAGAAAGGACATACAACAGTCCTCTACTCTTTTTCATGTAATAAACTACATACAGGCCAAAGGTTAGAGGTATAGAAACCGACACTGTCAAGCTTGCACAATGAAATTAATGATAACTTAGCCATACCGACCCAGCCTATATACCATTGTAGTGAAAACAGGTTCATCTCTCACCTTACCCTTTCCTACTCTCCTTCACAGCCTTCTGTTTGTCAAAGTACAAACACGTACTCACTTTCTCTCTCCGTACGACCTTTGCTCTCCCTGCACCTCTATACATAAGTTTGTGTGACTGCAGACACTTGCATATGCACATTGCAACCTTCTGCTCTGCTCCGCTCCTATCGCTATAGCTGTTTGATGCTAGCCACACATTGCCTACTCAGCATTTGTGTGTGTGTTTATGTCTGGGTTATCTTTTTGAGCTGCTTTAATGAATGCATAGGAAGAGTTTGGGGATGCAGCTAGCAGCCCTGAGTTAAATGATAGTGGCCTCATATGGCGGCTGTCAAATGCTCCCACACTGGATATACTGAATCTTAGATCATTATTATTTAACCTATACCCCCAGTCTTATGAATATTAATGTTGCGTTCAGGGAAAACATAAGTCACTGTATTGTCAAATGTAGCCTATGTGAGCAGCTTGTCTGATTTGTGCTGAGTAGACAAATATGGCACATTTCCAGGGGGCAAAACTAATGGATAGGGAATATTGTCATGTTTTTCATTCAGAAGTGCATCAGCCTATGTCACATATTTCAACAGCATTTTCTCAAGTTTGTCCTTAAAATAATGTAAGTAGTTGTTTACTGTATTTGCACAAGATTTGTCTTGCCCCAGTTCAAAATGTTCAAAATGTATAAGGTAAGTGACCTTGGAGCACTGCAAGCAATTTAAAATGAACTATGAACGCTTTTAAGACTAATAATCAGGTCCTTTAACATGCCTACATTATGTCAGTGCAGATTACGATACATTTATCGACTAAACTAATTTACACTGAGGCGGTGTTAAAACTGTAGTCTTTGATAGACGTTTCAGTTTTTATGTCCTGTGTTGGATAATTAAAATCCAGAGAATTCATAATTCATAAAGAAAAGACACTTGACAATAAAATGCAAATGAATGGAAATGAGGCTGAATACTGAGCAGCTCTGGTGCCACGCTCAGGTTAGGTTAACTTTGACAGTTGTGGACAAAGTCTTTAAAAAACATTTATTTTTACAATTGAGCATAAACATACCAAAACAGATCAGATGTGGAAGCCAACATATTTTGACACAGTTTAAAGTAGTACTTTGGTGCTATTACTATTATGTCCTTAGATCGTTTAACAGGTGAAAAGGGTAGACTCAGATGTGGCCACTAATCTGTATTTGTCCGAGGATCAGGAAATACACGTGGTTAGCAGGCTAGTTGTTTTTTAGCTTTAGTGTGATGGTAAAACTCCGCTCAGTTGTGAAAAAGTGCTTATAAAGTTATTGCTGTGAACAATTAGGATGCAAGGAGTTCATTAGGAAAATGCAATTGAAAATGAAATGAGTTCTGTTTTTTTGTATTTTTAAGAAGGCAAAAAACAGATCGATTTACCATGGTTTAAAATAGTAAATTGCATTATGTTATTTAGTGTCATGGAACTTGATAAATTGCTCATTTTCAACATTTGCTGTTTTTGTTCTTCTATTAATTCCAATTATGATTAAATGTTGCATATGATATTAAAAGCTTGTTCAAGTTTGCAGGAATGCTGTCTACACGAGCCCTTCATTGTACAGTCATGCCACATGTAGCTTACAATTCCAAGGCCGGACCGCACACCCACACTCCTTTATAGAAGGATCCAGGTGGTTGTCTAATCGTATTCTCCTGGAGGAATGTTGCACAGCATGAGATTGAAAGGCTTGGCACCACTCAGCCAGCCCGCTCAGCCCGCGCACCTCACCGCCTTCCTTTGTACCAGCGTTTTATCAACTGAATCTATTTATCTCACGTGTACAGTCGCATCAATACTCTCGCTGATGTCCCTCTTCTATCTCTCCTCCACTACACCTTGGGCTCCGTCGTGTTACTAAAAAGCTATAGCAGATAAAACGAACTGGAAGCTAGCAAAAGCGGGGACTCTTGATCTCGCGGTTCACCTGCTGGGCATATGCGAACATGTCAGGAAGAGTCACGGGAGAGTTAGCGGCCCGAACACCGGGTGAACGTTTAGCTGATCCTGATGTATTATTTGAATGGGTCCGTGGAGGAACAACACAATTTTTGGTGCTGTCAATCATTCGCTGGGCTTGGAAGGATTCAGAACAGAGTAGGGCCTGGAGAACGTTTCTTCTTTTGTTCAAGATGAGAAGAACACGGGTCGCTTGATCGCATGGCAGTTGAAGAGCTTATCTCCGGTGACATCGCAAGACGCGCTGATATTCATTACATCACATGCAGACAGCGGATGCACTTTGGCACCGTGATATTAAAATAGTCAGAGTATCATCTTTATATCTCATTTTTCAGTGCCAGTGTCGCCTTTCTTTATGTATTCATCCGTTTTCTCATTGAGTAATTAGGGCGAGAAAATGTCAGGTTATAATGAACATATTTTGCACCATAATGGCACCAGACTCTGCACAAGAAGCTGTTAGTGTTCTGTTCATTTCTTGTCAGTAGTTGCAGTAAAATAACTATTGTGAGGGTAAGGTAAGGCAAGGTAATTTGTTGAGAACAATTTGTGCACAAAGTAGTTCTAAGAGCTTTACAGAACGAGATAGGGCCGGTAAACTCTTCAAATAAGTAAGCACAATCCTAAATAATCATTCTAGGATTTTCTTTAAAAGGGAAGAGACGAGTGTATAGTCATGTGAGCGGTTAAACAGAACAGTTTTGAAGCTGGATTTGAACTTTGTCAGAGTAGAAGCCTAACTCCCATCTTCAGGAAGACTGTTCAAGATTTTAGCTGCATAAAATTGAAACGAATGTGAGATGGTTCATATGGCACTAACATGTCGGAGATGTACTTTGGTGCTAGGCTCTTTGGTGCTCGTACTTCCTGGTTCTAGCCCGAAAGCTGCAGTATATCCACAACGCTGCTACTTGGGTCCTGACAGTGAGAACGCCCTTACAATATTCTAACTGACAAATGTATGGATACGTTTCTCCAAGACTGGTTTAGACACTATACCTGGCAGTGTTTTAGACAGGAAAAAGAGCTGATATGATTTGATAGGGCTGTCAAAGTCCATTATTAACCTTCGATTCCTTACCTGATTGGTAAGCGTTAGATTTGCATTTACTATGCCTTCTAGTCTAGACTCATCTGACTCTCCGTCATGTCCCCAGATATTTTACGTGAACATTAAATGCCTCATATATTATAAATCTTTTCCATCAAGGTTTTAAGTGAAATGGCTTTAGTGCTGTCCTTGATCGCCTTAATATCTCTCGTATCTCAGAGAAAATAGCATTTTTGTTGTTTTCTAATGAAAATCTCCATATATTTTATACCTGACTCAAAGTGCTGTCTTTTGCCACACATATTACTTTAATTTAGTTATGTACCATCATTGGCTTTTTGTTTCACTGCACTTAGATCAAACTGTGTTTCTTATTGGCAGCCAGAACCAGACTTTATACCTTGTTTTAAAAACATTTTTGGCCAGAAAAGTATCCAAATGCACAAATTACTCTCTTTTTTTGTTTAACTTATTGCATCCTTTTTATAAGTAGACGTCTGGCCTTAAGATAAAATACATATTGACTGGACTTGTCTTGCCTTATGCATTTTTTTCTGGTTTGGTCTGCCACTTTGGTACAATCATTTCTAGGGCTGTAGTCATTAAGTCATTTAAATGGTTGATGGGGTCTTATATGAGTCAATAAAACATTGTATTAATCTACTAATTATTTTATTTTGATTATAAGGATTTATATTGAAAAACATTAGAAAGGAGAAGGTATGGAGTGAGTTAGCTGAGGATTTGTGTGTGCATAATGAGTTTAATCTGCCTTTTTACATACAAATACACTGTTTTCTAGTACTTTTCTGTATACATAGTGTTGAATAGTGTAGTTTTCGGTCAGATATAGGGTCTCGGTGGATTATCACTAATTATCAAAGAAATAATGAATAGTTTTGAGAGCTTTTGCTGCACCCAATTTTCATTTGACCAAGAATGTCTTTAGTTGACAAGAGACCTCACCTCAATCATTAGAAGCTGCTCAATTTTTTATTTTTTTTTTGTTAGATTTTTGTTGTTGTTTTTTTTTAACTTAAATTCCCCCCAAAAATTACATTTCTCTGAATGATATGACAGCACTAACATCTTAACTTGAATCAGGTATTGCTAAGTAGCCAAGCCAAGCAACACTTACATTAACTTTTTGTTCTATAGAAGTTGATAGTACTTGATTTTGATCAGAACTTACCACTACCTGCGTCTGATCCTTATTTATACTGCAGTTTTAAGTGTATTTACTCTTGTCTTTGAAGCCTGTGGAGGTTGGCATGAAAGCCTCTGATGTGAATATTTTCCTGAGAACTTAACTTGTTTTTGTAAGTATTTTTTCTCCATCGTTTTATCTGGTCCCACAGCGAGCCTTTTGATTCCTTCTTCCCAGGGCTGCAGAGAAGAGGTGTAACACTCAAATCTTCCCCCCTCACTCTGAATGCATTGTGCTTTGGACAAGATGGTTGCTTGGTTGGAGTTATTTATTTTTCTATGGGCTCAAACTCTCTTAATCCTACTGTCACCTCTCTAATATATTTCTGTTTATTGGTGCAATGGGGGGGTGATAAAAAGTGATAATTCCAGTTGGGTGAAAGATTGACTTTCTGTTCTATCTACACTTTCCACTGATTTTGGCTCCTACATAAAAAAAAAAAAAAAAAAAAAAAAAAGTCTATCTATTTATATTAATCTCTGTATCACTGTTAACTTACTCCATTTGTCTACTTTGTTCCTTAACAGATCCCGGTGCAGTGGTGGAGACCCACAGTGCAGTACCATATGCAGTGATAGGGGGCGTCCTTGCGCTGCTGGTGTTCACCGTCATCTGCGTTCTCATCGTAACCATATGGTGTACAGTGCGACAGAAAGGTGCGTACTGTGGTACTTGGGGTGTACTGGTCACTTTTATTAGATACACATGTTCAAATTGTTCTAAATGTGATGATGAAGATGAAGTACGTTGCGTCTATATAATTAGTGTATTGTGCCTTAATCCCTATTTAAAGCTGCACTATGTATCTTGCATTAATTCAGCGATAATTCAAACATAACTGGTGGTGGACCTTCTACCAGAAAAGTTACATAGTGTGTCTTCAAACGTGTTAAATTTTGTATAGCAAGAGAAATCGTTAGCTCATTTAATTTAGAAAAAACAAACAAAAAAAAAACACATTGCTTAGAGGCCCAAGCTCTGGCCCCCAAGCATTACTGGCATTAGATACAAAGCGTTGCTTGCATCATATTCCGCTCCCCTTTCTCTCATCTCCAACCAATCTGTCAAGTGTAATCCGACCTCTGGCAACAAGGCATGGCACTAAAGTTATGATTTGATTTTTGCAACAGCTGTACCTAATAAATTGACCAGAGGGTATCTTCTCCTTCCATTTTACACAAGCACGATCTGCTCATTTCTTCCGCTCTATGGTTTATCATGCCCTGTAAAGAAATCATTTGAGGCCAGTCGCAGCCGCAATCGTCCAAAATAATCTTTTAAATGGAGGTGTAAAACTGGCAGAGGCGTAGACACAGAAGAACAGGATGCCCGCCACTGTCCATGATCGATGACCTTGGCCCGCCCCATGTTGAGAGGATGAGATGGGGGCGGGGCTGAAACGCTAGGTGTGGTGAACATGTTTTATGACTCCATGTTAGTGTATCAAGGACCATCTATTAAAACAAGTCGGCCTTCGGAGTTCCCTATCTTTTTAAGTGGCCTTTGCGTTGGCACTCTTTCGACCGGCGCACTAAACCTGCCAAGAAGTTAAATCTAAGAACATGGATACTGCAGGAAGCTTGTTACTTACTTCAAGTCAATGGTGGGAAGTAACTAAATATTGATCAGAAAAAATACATATTTAGAATACAAATTTTGTAACTAGTACAGTGCGTGTGTGTGTGAGATTTTCCATTCTCTAGTCAGTAATAAATAAATGCAAAACAAATCTTAAGTCACTCTAATATAATGCAACTTCAAGTGAAAGTATTCCGAATGGAGTACTCTGATTGGACCACACAGGCATGGCTTTTGGGCTGGATACGTGCACGACAAGCCAGTACTATTAACACAATTTGGGGTTGCACAAAATATCTAGATCAGTTTTAATTATAATAATACAACAACAGCTGCTATATATATAAAAAAAAAAAAAATACAAACGGGTGCTTTGCCAAATAATTTAACCAGGATTAAAAAAGATTAGTATCAAAAAGGTTTAAGCCAGGGCTAAAACAGAATTACTTCAGAATTAAACCAGGTCTAAACCATAACTAATCTAATAAACAGGAGCACGTTTAGGGGATGGACCGCGAGCAAGTTGGGTAGCCTTGATGAAACAGAATACAATTCAATACAGGTACTCAGTATTTCGTTACTAAATCCATTTTCATAGTATTCTTCCCAACACTTCCTACAGTTAGACAAGCCGTCAGTCAAGCATTTGGTATGACCTGACTGCCAATCAACTGCAAAGAGAGGACTATTATAACCAATCAGAGCGGAGACAGGGCCAAGGGGGCTTTGTCTTTAGCTGGGTTTGAGTGTCAGCGTGCCAGTCAAGCTCTGCCCTCCAGCCCGATGCTGTGTCAGTCTCCACAGTGGAGTGAAGGGGACTCTCCAGTAGGTCGATGACTTGCCACAACAAAGAATTAATCATACCAGTGACTTTAGAGGGCGAGTCAGTGAAGTTCTGTAATGGCTTTCTCAGAGTGCATTGCCATTGTATTCTGTGTTGAAAGGGTTAGTACAACAATATTTGACCATGGTAATAAACAACTCAAGGCTAAAAGTGCTTGCAGCCTTAGTATATGTTATTTTGTAACAGTCTAAAAGCAGTCAGAGGTGGGTAGTACTTGGGTGGGTGGGTAGCAACTTTTTAATTAAATTGTAGTTTTCAGAGTACTTTTCAAGCAGCATAATTTTACTCTTAAGTTTTGTTTTTTTAAGTAACAGTAAGTAAAGTTCCCTTTTAAGTAACAAAAGCTTTATTTGTGTTTCTTGTATCGCTCATTCCGATATAATGTAGTTTTTCTTTTCTTCTTTTGTGTCTGTTGTTTGAAAATAGCAGATTTAGCCCATTATTTAAAGTTTTCTCCTTCAAATTACATTAACTTCAAATTATAAATCAGATTTTACATCCTAGTTCCTCTCCAAGTCACTTTTACTTGAGTAGTAGTTTTACTTGATTAATTTCTTGGACCTTTACTTTGTACTTCTACTTGAGTTCAGAATATTTTTTTGAATTTATGTTACTCTTATTCAAATAAAATTTTTGACTACTCTACCCACCTACCTTCAGGTTTGCCCTACATACCGGTCCCTCATCTGACTAAAGGAGTCAAAACAGTGTATTTTCTTTGGCTTTTTGGAGCAGAAGCTCTGTTGAAGGAAGGGTGCCAAGACTTTCCTTTGCCATGCCAAACAAGAGACATGCCCTCCAGCGTGTCCTGCATCCAAGTGGATATGCCCAGAACACCTCCCCAGGGACGCACAGAGGCCAGAGACTGACAAAGCTGGACTCCCATTTCCTTATGAGTGACCAGGATCTTCACTCACACAGCTCAGGGCTATGGATGAAGCATAGGGGTTTACACTGTTTCAAGAAATTAAAATAATGTCGTAACGGTGGGTGTAGCGGACCAAAGAGTGCAGACTCGGGGAATATTTACAGTATTTATTATAGAAATGACAAATGGTACAGTTCAAGGGTAGATCCGGTGGTGAGCAGGAGGTGAGGCGCGGGCCAGGATCCAGGAGCGGAACGTGGAGCGTAGCGGAGAAGACGATGCGGGCAGCACCAGGGCAGGGCGCAGAGTGCAAACCAGGGTCCGGGGTCGTGGAGTGCAGAGACGAAAACAAGACAGTACCAGGGCTGGGAAGCAGGGTGGAAGCAGGGTCAGAGCTGAGCCGGGAGCGCTGGAGCTGAGACGGTCCAGCAAGCTGGGTGTGGATGCACATACCATCCGGCACAGAACAGGGTGTGATATGAAGATGATCTCGCACTGAGTGTCTGGTCCTGGCTCCTCTTATACATGGCAGGTGGTGGTGATTGCACTAATAAGCTGCAGGTGCGCGCAGGAGGAGCCAGGAGCCCAGCCCAGATCTGGCAGGTGAGGGAGGGAAAAAGCAGGACAGGAGGAAAACTAGGAGCGGACGGTGCAGATCATGACAAATAATTAAATTAACAAGCGACAAGTGTCATGTAAGTTAAAGTAGAATAATGTACTGGTCTTTTAAAGGCTGTACCTGAGTTTTACCATCTTAAAAACACAAAAAATAACTAGTACTACTAGTACTAGCCCCGGGTCTTTAAATGTTCATGAAATGTACACACTTGTCAGATAGTGTTTCAAAGGACTATCAGACACTGGGTGTATGAGGATGGTCTGAAGGTCAAAACGTTCACTAGTGGCCTCTGTTCTCACAAAGACCTCCATCTCTATTTGCAAAAGGCATAAAACACCAGACTGGCAGCAAGTCCACTGGGCTGTCTGCTTTTCACAAAGAGCAGGTTCTTAAATTGAACTTTTGTGCTAAACTGAAGACTAGTATCTCTTTTCCAAATGTTTCCTAAACACAAAATCTTATTTTGTGTTTTTTGGTACTAAACTCTGTGTGTGGTGTTTTAATAGTATTTTCTACTGTTCCTAGTCCTTTTTGGGAGACTTAGTGCAAATTTGCAGCTTCCTGATCAAAAACTGTAAAAAAAAAAAAAAAAAAAAAAAAGAATGTGTGCAGCCTTTATCAGGACTATGTGTACTATGTGACATCACACAGGATTTACATGATTACCACAAGGTGTTTTCAGTTACACTCACTTGACTGCAGGGGCTGAGTTTGAAATGTGGATACCTGTTCCTCATACCCCTAGACCCCACCCCTCCTTTCCCTTCACTCTTTCCAAATATTAGCCACGTTAGCTGCTCTATTTGAAATGTCTTTGTGGGAGAAGTTTAGGTGTTTAGTCCCACTTTGAGGTTGATGGCTGAAAAACGCCTCACGGGAGATTGATCTTGAATCTTAACATTCCCTCCATTCCTTTTTGCCAATCTTTCCTTCTTTTCTTTCCCTTCTTGTCTGTCTCCTTTTCCCTCCTTTTTACGTCTCCTCTATCACTTATCCATCCTGATACCTCTAATTTCCGCTGGTAGGCTCCTATCGTACCCGTGAGCCTATCCTTGCTTGGTATTGACCTAACAATCAGACTAATGAATTAATCCGTCAGTGGTATGATGCTCAATAATCTCAGCTCTGATTGGTCAGATAATGCTTCATGTTGCTCCACCGCTTAACCTCCCTCCCCTCTCCCCTTTTCTCTCTCTCTATCTGTCTCTCTGTCTCCTAGGCTCCTATCTCACCCACGAGGCCAGCGGATTGGACGAACACGGCGAGGTGCAGGAGGCCTTTCTTAACGGGAACGACGCCAGCCAGGGCAAGAAGGAGTACCTGCTGTAGCCCCGCCCCTTTCCCCCCCTGCACCCGGGCTCCCCCAGATACCCCTCTCTTCTCTCGTGACCTCCTCCCACTCCCCTACCCTTCCCCGACGTCCCTCTTATACAGTATAAACAAGAACACCACACACACTTGTACCAACACAAGAGGAAGCCTTTTGAAAAAGACTGTACGCCGATATCGCACACAGCCGATCGACCGCTCCATTCCACTTCATGCCTCCTGACTTTATCCATGCGAGCCACCAACCTACCGACAGACAGAGAAAACAAGAGCCCATAGACCAACCAGGCATTAACAACTGTGCCACACACTGTAAGAACTGAAATTGAAAAGAGAGTGGGAGAGAATGGGGTGAAAACTCAAACCGCAGTGGCGTAATTATTTTGATGGAGAGAGGCGTGCACAAAGAAGCGACATTCTGCTACAAAAGTGCAAAAGGGAATTAGAGGCAGATCGCGGTTGAAATTCTCCGCCTAGAGAAAGCCATGTATTGCAGAAAACTTGAATGGCAGATACAAAGCAGAATACAGGAGGGAGCAAGACCAAGGGCTTGCCCAGCAGCTATGAGCACTCAGCACAAGAAAATAGAAATTTTTTTGAAAATTGCCAAAGCATCTCGACTTTGCAGTGTAATTTTCCAACAAGAGTCCCGGAACGGATCCACACTCAATGAACAAGCTAACCGCACCGTTTTGCCGTCTCCTCTGGGCACCATAGCAGTAATTTGAGAAAAACGTCAGCTTTTAGCAAGTTTTCTGTTCAGGGTAGACCCCCGATTCATTTGTTACCATCCTCTCCCCTCACTTTTTAACTCTCTGCCTGTCCTCGCATCACTCCTCCTTTGTTGGCTCCTAATAACAAACGGATTAGCGACGCGGCTACGTTCCTGACAAAGAAGAAAATAACACGACTGCAGAGGCATTAAAGACGGGGGTAATTATTTCTGAATGTCATTAAGAGGATCAAAAGGGTTCAAAGTCTTATAAGAAGGGCAAAGGCTGCGCTAGCTAAGGCAACGGATGACACAGTGATGGCTGTTTTACCTGAATGCGACCATACACACATACATATACATAGACAGTATACATATCTCTGAATTATTTGTATAAAAATGAACAACGTTAAATTAAAACTTTTAAGAACACCGTTTACTATTGAAGCATTATGAAGCAACTATACTAACAGAATATTAGCCGATAGTGGCACGATGCCGAACAAACTACTGTCCAGTGATCTTTAAAGAAAAACGAGAAAAGTATAAAAAAAATATATCTTCATTTGTCTTTGAGAAAGCAGAGGTCTTATTGATTTTTTAATTATTTTATTTGAGCAATTCTGATTGTTGTTATTACTGTTATTATTATTGACGTTGTTCTTATTACATTATTGTAAATGTTAATGAAATGTACACTTCCCATGGTTTGTTTTTGGTTGAACTGTAGAGAAATACTAGCTGTCTTTTACCACTCTTTTTCCTATTCCTTCACTCTATCTATCTTTCTCTCTCTCTCTCTATTGGTCTCCTGTGCCTAGTCGTCTCTTCTCCTGTCTGTCACTTAATTCTTTCGTTTTTCCAAGTCCATGTGTCATTGTTGATATATAGCTAACTATTTCTTTATAGGGGAAAGATACAAAGCACGACAAAATAAAAAAGATTTGAAAAATAACCCCGGGGACTGGCGTGTGCGTGTGTGTTTACTGCGTAATTAGCAGGTGCTGTTGTGGAGATCCGGAGAAATCAAAACAGGAGATGGAGCATGTGATGAGATCGATAGGGAATAGCGGAGTTATAGGAGGATTGAGATGAGGGCAGCCTATAAGCCACTTCAGTCTGGAACACTTCACAGAATGCATAAACAAAACAGACAACAGTGTGAGCCAGCGCTTAATCTATTTACTTGTGGTAAGGTAAGTACTGAAAGTAGCACAATGATTAGGCATGCTATAGATTATAGACATGTTAAGTGTTGCCTACTTTATATTGGTAATATTTTCTATAATGTGTTAAGACTATATCATTTAGTTTTCAGATTTTTTTAAATTTGATAGCCCGTGTAATGGAAGACATCATGGAGTGGAAGTAATAATAACCTTTAGTGAAGAAGACTGGATGTGCAAATAAGAAATCCTGCTTTGGGCTCTCATACAGATAGAAACAGCTCTCCTCTGCATCCACAATAAATCATTACTTTCTACTAATCAATCAACACCTGTACTGTAAAAAAAATACTGGCCAAACTATCTCTTGCACACTACAATTTCATTATTGCCATTCAGTAAGTGTTGTACATAGAAGTAACAGCCTTTCTGTCTTAGGTGGAACAGTACACTGCCTACACCACTCACACATTCAGGAAGAATCAATGTGGAAGTAGAACATTTAAACAAAACTGTACATTCAGTGATTCAGTGATCTTTTGTCATGTTAAAATCCCTCCAACACATTAAGATAATGGAAATCCTATTCTACTTCTGCCCTCGGGAGAGCGTACATGGAAATGGTCTGCGCATCCCACCTTAAACTGCTGGCACCGTGACCCGGCCCTGGATAAATGAAAGAAAATGGATGTATGGATACTTTTACTATTTGCTTTGCCTAGAAAGTTCCATAGTGTGGCATTAAACCTAATACTCTGGTGTGTTTGCCGGTGGTGTAGAGGTTTTGTTGCACATATGCGGTTGCCACCTGGGTGTTGTGGATTAGCCTTCAAGCCACGACCGTTTGCTGAATGTACCCTTTCTCTCCCCAATTGCCCACTTCAACAGTTCCGTCCCAAAAAGTCTTTGGGGCAGAAAATCTTGTAAAATAGGAGGACAAGAAGACAAGGTTACACCACTGTGCCAAGTTACAAGTTGTGAAGAGGTGACCCTACTCACACTAAATGTTTTTCAAGGTTGTTTTTAACCATCCTGTGGAACATTACACGCAAAGCAATAACATTTCCTTAGAGACAAGCAGGTGGCGTATCCTCCACTAGAAAAGTTACACAGTACACCTATAGATTTCGGACATAAAAGCTGCATATAGCAACTTTTAATCCGAAAGAATGATCATGGAAGATAGTAGAGACCAACAGGAGAGCAGCTTGTAATGTATGCCCAAAATATGAGAGTGCCATTAACTTGCTCACAATCAATGGACGATTCTGTCTGGAAGCACTCAACATGTCCATCTGAGGCGGCCTCACAAACCCGGAGGTTGCCCAAGATGGATCGATATGTTTCTCTTCCATCGATGGGAGGCTCAGCGCTCGCCTGTCATAAAGAAGAATTGTCAAACGGCAATCAAAGTAATGGACTCCTCCAACACCACTAGCATGGATCCACACAGGGCTGGACTGGGACAAGAAATGGGGTCCTGGACTTTTTGATCTGGACCGGCCAACCTGCACAATCACAACTTCACACTAATTCAGTAAAAGAATATTATTTTTCTTTTTTTTACTACTATCAATAGGCTAAGCTTTGTGTATAATTTGAATATAGTTGGGGATTTCAAATGTGATTTTTAGATTTTCTTAATAATACTGGGTGATTATTGCTGATCTGTTTTTACTCACCTGTATTTGTTATACTTGTTTTTAGTATTGATTGAATAATGGAAAAAAATCTAAATGAAATAAATGACTAATACTATATAAAATCAAATAAGATGAAGAGGTCCCGCTGTAGGACCCAGAGTGTGCTTGTTGTGCCCCTGGTGCTGTGCAGGGTCAAAGTCTGAGCGCAGCAGTGACAGCAGTGGTCTGAACTGGCCTCTAAACACCACAGGCTTCACACACTTGTGTCAGGACGTCTGGACTCAGGCTTTATGTCACTTTTAAAGAGAATAGCTTTTGTTCCTTTGTTGAAATCACGTAAGAAACATGCTGTGTGTGTCCGCTGTAAACGCATTGATCGCAGCATGTAAAAAATGTCTTTCTTTTTAATGGTCTAAAAATATCCAACAATGCAAATATGAGATCTATCAATGTAAAATAAAAACTGGCAGGAAGATTGAAGAGTGTAAAATGCCTTTAATGGGTTTAAATCATTCCTAGTGTTAACAAAATGTCTTCATTTCAGCGTGCTTTAAATGAACAGGGTCATTACCAGAACAGGGACTGGTGCTCCTTTTCTAGCGTTGCCCTGTCAGCTTTGGAGATAAAGGACTGCACCAGGGCCTCATGTGCATAGGACCCTGGTGCAGAGCAGAGTGTGTATACAGCCAGGGAAAGCAGAGTAAGAGTGGCCCACTTAAGCGCTACATCAGGACTGTGCGTGGCAGGAAAACTCCCGGTGCTCCAGATGGCCAGTCCAGCCCTGAATCCACATTCGGCCAAACAAACAATACACACAAAGCAGCAGACATATCTTTATGATAAAGGAAGCCCCGCAAGCAGCTTTTATCAAGTCCACACAGGGCCATGTAATAAAACTCTAAGAGAGATTGTCTATGCTTAACTAAAATGGATGGCCTTCAAACAAGTTGCAAATACAAGATAAGTTTTCTAACTCTACTCCACAAAACTGTTGAAAATAAAATGTGCAGTCAAGTGCATCAAGTTTAATGTGTGTTATTATTGTTTTCATCTTTAGCAAGAAAGTTGTGTTTATGTAACGGTTGGTCTGTTGGTGCAATAGTAAGGTTAGCAATGAAACTTAAGATTCATAATTCAAACTCCAACCACTAGAGGTCAGTGACGAAAACACAGAAGAATATTGAGGTCAACGATGAACTCAAGCATGTTGGATACAGTTTTGGAACCTTTTCAGAAACAACAGGTAAGAAGTTTCATTTGTAATGTAGCCTACCAAGTTAGGGGAAGAAAAAACATATCTGAAGGCCTTACAGTGACATTTTTTACATACAGTATCAATAAATGTTATGTCTTTAGTTTATATGTTACATTTTAGTCAATGTGAATAGTTCTTTTTCAAACTCTCATAAGTGCAATGATCGTGCCACTATGTTGAAAATGAACTTAAATAAGATTCAACATCTTTTTTCACAAATTAATTAGAAATTCCAGAATAAAAATGTATGTTAGGTTGGAGTGTAATGCCATGCACGTCATCTTCATGGACAAGTGCCTTCTAGTATTCAACAAAACCAAGCTGCAACTATGTGCCCAAGAGCAGCCAAACAGCACTTGTAAACACTTGAGCTTCTCCTCACTTGCTGTTGTTCACTTGTGCACCTTGGCAAAGTGCGTATAGAGTTTCAAATTTCAACAAACATAAAAGAAAGAATTGTTTTGTTATGCCATCCATGAATCCCCAATTTAGTGTCTCTAGTTTGACCCTCTAATGGTCATTTATTCAGTCAGTTATTTGATTTATTTATTTTTTTTACATTGATGTCTGAAAGTTGACCAAGATTGGTTCTGAATAATACTACTACTACTACTAATAATAATAATAATAATAATAATAATAATAATAATAATAATAATAATAATAATAATAATAATAATAATAATCATAATAACAAATGTACATATAAAAATCTTGCCTTGTACTCATGACGTTACGCTGAAGCTATAGTGTCTTAATCTCATAGTTTTGGTTTAACATTAACATCAGTTCATGGTTTGCTATACACACATTTTTGAGGTTGTATTTTCCACAAACAACTTTTACTTTGATTTAACCAACTTTGCGTGTGGCAGCTAATATCCCTCGCTCCGCTGCCTCCTGACAAAGCAGCCATTAGCGGACCATAAAAATGATCCGTTCACCTGTTAGAGGCCGCCATAATCACAGCACGCACTGATCACCGCGCTGCATTATTACCAAATCAATAGACATTTAGACGAAAAATAAGAGTCCAGACGGCTGCTAGCTTCCTGCTGCTTTACGTCACGCAATGATCATAGCCTAGCATAATCGAAACAATAACCGGCGAAAAGTCTATGAATAACACGTCTCATGTATTAACAGTGCGCAGCGGCTTTATATAACGTAATCTGGAGTTTATGACCTTTTATGATGGCCATTCTTCACTTGTATTAGCCCGAGTCAACAGGAGGAGTTGGAGGCTTTCACGGTGGATTAAACGCATCAAAATCCAGGCCTGATATGGACAGTTTTCCTTGTAGTATGTATGACCCTAAGACCAGGCTCAGAGTAGTGGACAGCAGCGGTAGCATTGATTGAGGTGACAGTGTGAGCGCAATCCGGACATAATCAGGAAGTGAAGAGCGTTGAGGCAGATGGGTGTTTGGATAGGAAGCTGTGAACCAGGCGAGAAGAAAAGATGTGTTTTTCAATCAGTTTTTTGCAGTATATTCTGAGAAAAATTTTCAAGCTTTTTAAAGAAGAAAATATTGTGTATTTTGTTAGATGTACTCTACACGAACATTAGTATTCATCTGGTCCTTGAAAACAGCAGATAAAGTTTAATTTTGTTTTTAAATGCTGAACAAAATGGCAAAGGTTTGTTTTGGTCTTTGTTAGTATAGCGTACCACTGGTAAACATAATTAAGTTAGAGATTAAATAGCGGCACGAATCACCACAATCATTTCTGTCAGACACATAGACTGTATACATGAATGGACATAGCTACCCTGCCCTGCTCGCCACCGTGTTCCACATATGAAGTGATTATGAGCGCGCTGCATTGACTCTGGCTCCATTTCACTTTACATACAGAAAACTGTGGCCCCTCTCTCTGTAACTGCTACTGTCAGGCTTGTCATTTTGGTCTTAAAATGTTCATATTAACCCGCTCTACGTGTTCCTGGTATTTTTATTTCCCTATTGTGTCTGTAACTCAAGATATGAACATTAATAACAATCAATAATCCTTCTTTCCCCGAGGTCGCTCTTACTAGTGTTAGCAACAGGTTTGATTGACAGCGTTACTAAGCATCCGCCCCCTGCTAAACCAGTGGTGCAGGCGAGAAGGGGCGTTACCTTTAACAGCTTCGCTCCAGATTTGTTTTTCGGTTGCTATGATACTCGCGGTTGGAATTCCAAATATGGAACTTGGCTCCAAATTTGGCCGTATAACCATTCGCCTCGATAAGCTTCATTTGTCTGGAGTTGCTATGTCGTCACTTAGTCTTTATTTCTTTTTAGTGTCTATGGTCAGATACCAAGTTAACTAAGGATTTAAGATTTAAATTTGTGTCCATTGTGAACAGTAGAATTGAATTTTATTCCCACCACAGTTATTTATCTGTCAGTTTGTATTTCCAGAATCCTGTGGCACCAACAAGCAAAGCGCTTAACTGTAAATCTGACGTAAATGATAAAATATGTCATTCTGACTGTTTCGAGGATATATGAGAGTGCTGTAAATTAGCTGTGATTGAAAAGTCCCAAAATTGGACGTGCACTATGCTCTGGTTCCAGACACTTTGCAATCAAACAAAACGTTCTGGCTGCCTCGACAGTTAAACAGAAGAGAGCGTTTAAGACAGAAGGGAAATAGAGGAATTTTAAGAGGTTAAAAGTCAGGCTTTTAACTAATTGGCTGAACTCTTGCCACAGTCATCTCCAAAAACTATTTTCATTGATTAAACGTAGCCTAACGGTAATTCAGACAACGTGCAGACTTGAAGATGTAGGCCTTTAGGTCAATAACATAATATTTTTCTACAATAAAATGTTCTCCGATTACTTGAATTTTCAGGTAACTTCAAAAACTCCAAAACTCTCTGCCTTTTGCTTTTTCCATTTACAATCCTTCTCGTGACAATATAATGAACTCCTCTCCATCTGGCACAATGAGAAAATAGAGGGAGCGCTGCGGAGAGATGCAGAGTAGTTCAGAAAGCGAGCAGACAATGGATATGTGATTTGCAGTAAAACGATCCACAAACACAAATGTAAGCCTGCAGAGCGCTGTGCTCATATGGAGAGGCGGATTGTAAAAAGTGCTGACTGTTTTATGTGAATGGAGATTTCTGCCACGCGCCGCAATGAACAATCCAATTAGAATGGGCAGCACCCCTTTTATTACCCATTGTATTTACAAGTTTAATCAAAGCCGCCAAGACTGTTGTGGCTTTAACAGGTTAATTATTTCTTTGACAATGTTGGGTGCCTTTTCCGATCCATAACTTTTTTGATGAAAATCTGCAACGGAAAATCAGTATGTAAACACTGTAATTATCAGCTAAAAATGAACACAAAGGTTTTGGTCAATGCAGAGATTTTAAGTCCAGAATCACATCACCGCATTCTCTGTGGAAAAGTAAGTGTGCCATCACTGTCTGTTAGAAGAGAGCAGCACTGTATGAAATTTATCTATAAGGGACTACTTCAAAAACTGCCAGAATACCCCATGGGCTTGTTTTTATTGATACCGGAACGTTTAATACCAGATCACATGACTGCGTAAGGCTAAGGACTTGCTGCACCAAAACGAGACGAGAAAGAGGGATTTTAGCTGTTTAGCTTCACAAAAATGGAATACGCTTCAAGGAAAAGCAAAATTGGTGACACAATCGCAATTTAATAATCTAGTTGCAAACTTTTGTACTCACTTCTGCGCCTGTTTTTACTGTTTTATGTGGACTACTATACAAGGCACCCATGAAGAAGAAAGCCCAAGTGCTGTCATCGGGTTCCCCTGTATAAATAAAGATAAAGAATAAAACACAAAATCTTTTACATTTTCCCTAAGTAGAGATTTTCTTAAGCAGTGATAGACTAAACACTCCACACTTTTTAAACATTGACTCAGTTGTGGATATAATTAGAAGTTTGCAGATTTTTTCTTTCTTCAAAAATGTACACTTTCTGGAGGAGTGCCTGTCTGGAATGTTATACAGTGTGACATTAAACATATCTCCATGGAGACCAGCATTTTTTCTCAATAGAAATGCCTGCAATTGTAAAATCTAAGATGTATACATTCAGTGCTGTACTGTGGAACATTCCAGGAAAAGCAAACAGGTGGCACGCTGTTGGTTACTTACAGTATAGGTCATTAGGCAGGAGTATCACCTGTATACTGTATATATACTGTAAATGGACATAGCTAACCCTGTAGCTACCGCTTTCCAAACAGGAAGGGATCATGGGTGTATTTCCAACTCCTTCGTCCCTGGCTCCAAGTCACTTAACATCAGAAAACTGTCACCCCTCTCTCTGTAACTGCTGCTGTCAAACTGGGCATTTTGGACTTAAAATGTTCATATTAACCTGGTCTACGTGATCCTGGCATTTTTATTTCGCTATTGTGTCTGTAACTCAAGATATGAACATTAATAAGAGACAAATCAGCTTCTTTCTTTCCCCCTGAGTTGTAGTGTAGTGTTAGCAACAGGTTTGAATGACAGCGTTGCTAAGCGTCTCTTCCCTGTTAAACCAGTGGTGTGGACATTAAGGGGCGTTACCTTCAACAGCTTCGCTCCAGATTGGCTCTTTGGTTGCTATGATACTCGCGGTCGGAATTCCAAATATGGAACTTGGCTCCAAATTTTCTTGTATAACTGCTAAAGCCTCCATGAGCTTCATTTAACTAGAACCAAACTCTATGGGTGACGTCACACTCACTCAGTCCACTTCTTTATACAGTCTATGATCCAACCACTACAAAAACCATATGCCGTCGGAAAACCAGTAATCCTAAAGTGCTGGGTATATTTTTAACCTTTTCAAATATAGATGGCAATATCTGCAGCCCTTTTCCCTCTCCATAATGTAGTAATTAAGCACATATGTGTGCATTATCGGCTTAACAATGAGTTGGATTAGTAGAGCTATAGAAAGATATTGCATCTGTGCCATCAGTAAAGTCACCATCAGGAGACTTCATTTTCTCTCTGACATTTGGTGTGGGACCTGATAATTAACTGGCCTTTTCATTTTTCAGTTATTCATAATGTCTGCAAAAGGGAGCGCTGTGGCTGATTAGTCAAAAAGCCAACCACAAACAAGAATATGTATTTGTTTTATTGGTCGTGGGTCCATGAGTTACTTACATGACATGTTTATATAAAACTACAGAGGCCCAGGAGGCTCAAGTCAATTCAAAAGAGATAGAACACAACACAAATACAAGAGAAGAGAGTGTAGTGCAATATAACAAATAAACAGGGGGGGAAAGGAACTAATTAAAAATACTCATGTTACTATAATTGAGTAGATTTTTTGGGTAATTGTACTTTTTCGAGTAGATTTTTAAACCTGTACTTTTGCTTGTAATTGAGTAAAAGTAATCTAACCATATAATTGTAATTAGTTACATTTAAAATCATAGTATTGAGTACAGCATAAGTCCCAGTCATCCCAATACACAACTGTCTCTGCCTCTTTACAAACTGACAAAGGCCCTGTTTCACAAAACAGGTTAAAGTAATTCCTGAGGGTTATCCTACTCAGACAGGGTCAACTCAGAGTTTCCTGTTTCAGAAAACAGGTCTGGAGCAGAGTTAGGCCGCTCAGAGTTTGTTCACTTCGAGTTTAACCGAGGAAAAAAAACACAAACAATGGATCCCAGAAAAGAGGATTCACCATGTCAACGGTAAACCAGACGAGGCATCCATCTTACAGGGACTAAAGGTCATGTGACAGGTTTCAATTCAGGTTTGATATTAAAACGAGGTAATTAATAATTAGTGTTATGCATTAAAACACACATGTTTTTACATTTGTGTTGCTCATTAAGAAGTATTTTAAAAAATCAAATAATTTTACACACTTTTTGCACATGTGGCACTAAACGGTCTGAGATATATCTGAGTATTTGGAGTGTAGTGACATAAACTGTGACATTGAACACGTTTATTTAAGTATCTATTTGCTTGATATCAAGCTGATAAACCTGACCAAATATTTTTAAGAAGTTATCATAAACAGTGAGCTGTGTTAAAAATTACTAATTGAAACAAATGTATAAAAGTGGCAAATAAATAATCTTTATAAAGTTAAATCCTCATCATTTAACCTTGATTGTCTAACTGTTCTGAGTATTTCCAATGAGAGCTGTCCTTCAGGAGCAGACTAAACTCAGGGTTAGAGGAATAAAACCTGCTGTGCTAACAGAGTGAGTTACCATGGTGACTGACTGGGTTTAAGTTAACTCTGTAAGAAACTGAAAACTCTGAGTAGATCTCTTTTCAGGGTTAATAAACTCTGAATTGGGGCTAAACCTGCTTCTTGAAACAGGGTCAAACTTACACCACTGCATCGCCTGCTCTGATTGGACAGAGCTCAGAGAAAATGCAGGTTGTGGTTTGAACTGACTAAATTAATCTCTAAACTGTTTAATTCATAAAACACTGATCTAACATGCTGCTTAAAGATCTGTTTAAAAGTAACTAGTAACTAGTACTTAAGTATTTACTTCAGCACAATTTTGGCAGCTGTTCTTGTACTTGTAATTGAGTAGGTTTTTACCCATGTAACTGTACTTTTACTTGAATACAGATTTGCAGTACTCTTTGCAGCACTGCAAATAAACTATGCTAAGCTTTTTTTTTTTTTTTTTAATCTTTAATCTATATATATCTAAAACCTTTTCATAGTATGTGGTTCTAAATGTTCTTTTTTGTGGCAGTGACTTTTTTCTGGACCTTTGGTGGTTGCAGGGAGAGACAGATGCAAAATGTTTGTTTTTTTGATGATTTGTTGTTCATAGTGTGGATAAAAATCTTATCTGTAGGCAAAATCCACGCAAAAGTCACATTTAAAAAATCCAAGTAAAATGCATCCGATCAAATTTTTAAAACCTGGTTATGGAAATAACATATGACCCAGCCTGGAGAAAGCCTATGTGAGTTGCACTTGCACTTGTTCACACACATAATCCAACATAAAGGGGTAGTTTTTGTTTTATTTTCATTAAAATTCTGAAAAACCGTGTAAGTAGCCTAAACTTCCCAAACATCCTCTTTAGTTTACCAACAGCCGAAATGTTCTTCCCTGTAGCCATGCGTGCCTGTCTAAATCACACATGGGGGCAGACTTTAGCTTTGAGGGCGTTTTTGGCTGAGGCCCACTGAGCCGCCTGCACCACTCCACACAGCGCTGCCTTGTGCGCTGCCTTGCCTCCGGTCGTATCGACAGGAGCGAGAGGGGGGTGGAGGGGAGGACGTGAGGGGAGAGAGAAAGCCTCCATAACCCTGTTTGCTTGTTTCTTCGGAGGAGTGAAAAGAACTTGGGGCACTACACTGTAAGCCTGGAAGAGGTACGACGCAGCTCTGTGCACCCAGGACGGGACAATTGTTTTGGGGGAGAATAACGCCAGGGAGTGGATGATGTGGATGGGGGCGCATAGAATGACAAGGAGGAAGATTGATACGGCCAGGAAACGCAATTGTGAGAAAGAGCTTTTGGCTAATTCCGGCGTTTCCTTTGGTTTCACGCAGAGAAGATTCAAATAGATACCTAGCAAGCAAACCAACGGTAGCAGAAAGACGGTGATGCCATAGACGTAGACTAAAAAGTTCAGACTTAAAAGGGTGTCAGCGGAGCACACCCCCCAGTGGCTGCTATGGATCTGAGCGTATGTGAAATTGTGGATATCTTCAACATAGAATTTTGACAGAAAACCTCCATAGGGCAAGAACCTCCCGATAACTTTGACATTTTGGGGTTTTGGATACTGGGTAGTTGGAGGTAAAGTCGTGGTCCAATTGTCTCCAACTTCAAGACCAGCTGTCCCAGTGTCAATGCCATCCGGCCCCCCGTATCCTCCGCTGCCCCGCCAGGTGTGAAGGACGTCCGAGCCAATGAACTGGGCGAAGGAGGACAAGATGGATGCCACCCAGCTCAGCAGCACCGCGCACAGGGCACGCCGTCGGGTCACCACGGCCGGGTATCTGAACGCACAGGAATAAGACAAGAAAATTGAGGTGCAGATGGAAATTCACACATGAGCAGCTAAAGTGCTCCCACGGCTAAAACGCCAGTGCAAATACAAAATAAGATGCAAAATGTCCCGCAGTTTGCTGGAAAACAACTACTTACAGATACAAAAAAGATGAAAAAAATCAACATTAAAGGAGCTGCTGCAAGACAAACAACATGATCATTTTTAAATCACTACTGTAACCATGATATCATTGTTAGTGAAATATTTCCTGGTCACCACCTTGTCTCCATGGAGATGTAATCAATCGGATTCATGTGTGCTAGAATTTGATGATCATATTTGATAGTTATATTTTCCAATAGTGGGCAGAGTCCTCCATAACCACACCAAAGTTATAGCCAGAATATTATCTGTTGGAGATTGTGTTCAAAGTCCTTTTAACTGACAAGAGTGTGTGTTGTTGAAGTTGTGTCACCGCATTTTGAAGCTGTCAAAATATATATTTAAACCTGAGTTTGTTTCTCTAAACACAAAAGACATTGTGCCAGTTTTTTGTTTCATATGAATAGACCCCAATTGTGATATCAATCAAAAATCACCAGGACAGAACTTCTATTTCACAGCTGAACGTACCAGTTTCTGACACACAATTCCTTCTTTCCCTGCACCTGAATTTTAATCTTTCTTGAAAGTTTTCATGTCATTTGACACAATCCTCTTCTCTCAAACAGAAAACACTCTGTTCCACCTTGTGATGTCATGTGGTAAAACAGGATGCGCTCCATTGTGTTTTAAACTCCATACACGTTCACCAGAATCATTTCGATAATTTCACCCTGGAATTGCCCATCTCAGCTGAACAAAAGTTAAAAGGCAGCTGTTAACTTGGCAACTACCACTTCATAACATCACAAGGTGGAACAGAGCATTTTGAGCTGTGGAGATTAGACAGACTGATAATAAAAGTTTACTCAAACGTGTGTGAATGAAACAAAACGCAACGTGACTGATGTGCGTAGGCCTTCACTTGGATCAAAGATATTCTCTATCTATTGTGGCTTGTATATGTCTCATTTGTTTTGCATCCGTCATATAACCAGTAACCAACAATAGAACGAGCGTGTGTGCTGTTTGGTTTTTCCGTGACCTTGCGTGTCGATAATACATCACAGGAATTAAACTGACAAGAAAAACGGCCAATTTAGTTAAATGACAGCCTTAGTGAGAAATAAGTATTAAGCCTTATGCCCCGCTGGGACCTGCACCCCGTTGCTCAGTGAGATAATAGTCCCATGCATTTAGTCATTAAAGTCATTTTGGGATCACATTGTCTGACCCGTGATATTTTCATGTCTCAACAGACTACTTCTCAATTGTGTTAATTCTGCAGAAAATAAAGGGGCATTGTTCACAGCCTTATCAGCGTGAGAATATGGTAGTTGTTATTTATTTTGGCACAATAATGACGTGATACCACCCAGCTGAAAATCTGCCAATATGGAAGAGTAAAGTGTCCTGTGATAATAGAGCAGTGTGATTTCTTTGGATTTTGTTGCATTATGTTGCTTTCAATCGATTTGTGAATGTGGGTTTAAAATGTGGCGCAAGGACATTTTCAATTTTTTGTCAGATTCTCAGATCACCAAGGGTACGTCTTGCATATTTCACATTATTACAGTATTTCTATTTCAAAACTATATAGGCGAAGAATTTGCTATATCTGAAAAGTCTCATAGATCAAAGTCCATGTCTTCTGTGAAATTGGGTTCAGTAATGTAAAAAGTAAGTAGTGTCTGTAAAGCAAACAATGAGAAACACAGGACTGGAAACTTCTAGTGAAATCAAACTTTGGTATATTTACCACTGCTTCTGGTGGTACTTGGGGTACTGGTAGTTTTCAGATTATACAATTTCATTATGTCAGACTCTCAAGACCTCCTGCTATGTTAAAACAAAAATCATCATTTTAACAATATTCTTTTAAGCTGACCCTGATCATCCGTTTAAAATATTATTGGCCTATAGAATGTTTGGACATCATCTGAAACCCAGGAATTCTGCAGTTCCAGTGGTTGGTAGTTCTACGTCTATATTTTTGTCCTCTATTTTTTGTGAAACTAAACACTTCTTTCGTCACTAAACTGTGTAAATAGTGTTTTAATAGCATTATCTACTGTTTGTAGTCATTTTTTTTTGGTAATTTCATGAAAATTTGCAGCTTTCTGGTCAAGTTTGAGTTTGTGTTGCCTTCAGTGCACTGAATTCAAGGTCTCTGCAATTTCAAGTACTTGGTGACATCACACAAGACTGCCCTGACGCCTTACACTGACGTGTTTCTGATTACAAATGCGTGGCAGCAGGGGTGGAGTTTGAAGTGTGTGGATACCTGTTAGTCCAATCGCACTGTTCTTATAGCCCCAGACCCCGCCCCTTCTTTAGTCCACAGGTATCGCCTAGGTAAGTAGGTTTATTTTAAATGTGGTTGTGTGCGGAGTTAAGGTGTTTAGATACACTTTTAGAACTAGTACAGCCATGGTTTTGTTCATTTTACATTACACTACTTACACTATATTAGCTAGTCATTTTCTTAGGGGGTATCTGATGTGAAAGCTTTGAGAACCATTTCACTACACTATTTATGATTCTCTTTCTAACATTAACTTAAATATCTGATATATATATTTTTTAATCATGTCAGCAGAAGTAGTTTCATTCAGTTGTACATTTCACAGTCACATTGATCGTTCTCCTGCCCTGTCTCTCTTCAGTTATTGCTATATAATATTGACTTTGATTGACTTCACCACCTATTGTTCCACCTCCCACACATTTATTTAATGAAGGCCTTATAGGCTACACAAATGTATAATTCACAGTGTAATTATTAATCACATACTTGAATTCGCAACAGACACCTATAATCCTGGTGTTTTCTTTCAATGTGCAAGATCCAGAACAATCTTAAAAGAAAACGACGGCTCATAATCACAAGGGCTTCACAAGTGTAACACTTCATATGTAACACACACTTAATACATTCTTGCATAGCAGTTGTTTATATTTTAAAATTTAACAACGTTTTCCAACACTTTTTAAGCTATTATATTGTTTATACCTGCATTTTGGCCTTAAAAATAGTTTGATACAAGTTTTTATGTGTTTTTTCTTTGACGCTTTGACACAAAATTCTTGCCTGTGATGACAAAGATGTGAGTTTGGTCAACAGTGACTCGCTGTTTTCAAATGGGTGTGATTGACAGATGGATTAGCCAATCAGGGACATGCATGGTCCGCCCGTATTGGAAAAAATAAAGGAAGAAAAATATATATCATAAGGGACTGAAAACCATCTCAGATTTATGTAGAATCAATGAGTGAAGCACTAAACTCTGTTAATATTAGGTGAGAGAAATTAGATTTTATTTATAAATCAGAAGTAATCAATGACCTCCTTTGTTCCACATGGTTGTGTCACTAGGTACGGTGCCAGGGGGTGTTTGAGGGGCACTAGCCTCCCCTAGAATGGTCTATGCACACCCATAAAGCTCCCTCAAAGATGTTTTTCCCCACTTTCATAACAAATCCAATCTAGAGTAAAAATGTTGTTCAAAACGGGACTCCAATAAAAATAATTCCATATTAGTTTTCATAAATCACTACAGGGTGCTAACTACATTTAAACTTCTTTAAAACAGCAAAGGAAACATGGTAGGGGGTTTGAGGTACTCCATTGTTAAAAGGCTCTAAATAAATATGTTAAGTGTGTACCCACATTGAAGACCTTAGCACCCCCTTTGCGCCTCTAACCAAAATTGTCTGGCACCGGCTCTGTGTGTCACTGAAAAAAAAAAAAAAATGGATCTGACTGCATGATCATGTTTGGCTGGGCTTGATGGAGGACGTGGGGAAAAGAGATATCATTCTGAATTTTGGAACAATTTCAAAAACCTGTCATTCTAGGAGCAGACAAGATTCTGTTGGTTGCAGTTGCTTTTTTCAACCATTCAACCAACATTAGAATTATTGGGAATATGTTTGTTATATTTTGGCAGTGGATAGAGTTCATATTTTGATGTTGACTATTTGACAGAATTTTAATATATAACTCGAATGACTTACTTATGAGCCAAAACGTGCAGCAGATGATCATCCAGAGACAGAAGCATCACCAGGAACATTGTGAAGTGCCGAATTAGCAGGGGTCCACAGACGAGGGTGATGCACGTGTACATGCATGTGGGCTTACGCTGGTTTAGAATAACAGTGACTGGGAGCTCCACAGCGCCACCAAGAGCACCCACCAGACCCAGGGTGAGGCGCAGACAGCCCGACACAGACCAGGGCTTGGACAGCTGGATGCCCTGGTAGATGCCGGCTATATTACTGCTCCTACGCACCCTCAGGCACAAGCGGCCACTGCAGCCGATGACTCCGATGAAGAGGAGGTACTGACAAGTGGAGTACAGCCACAGCAGCTCCATGACTGAAACAGGTAAGCACAAAAATAGCTTTGTGAGTAGACTCCTATCGTGTATTTACATGGAAAGGAGTGGCTCATAATGTGATCAGCTTGTTGACAAATGGCCCGTACGACACATCATTGCACCAGAAGCATCAATAGTGACATTACAATTTCAATTTTATGAGCCGGTTGGTAATAAAAAGTAAAGCTCACCAGGAGAGTCAACTGCAGGGAGGACAAAAAAGGGTTGTATAACTTTAAAGCGCAGTATGCAACTTTTTGGAGGTGGCACGAAGCTTGGAAATAGAAAGTTAAAACCATACTTCAGAATATTCCCCGTGGAGATGGTTAACTTTAATGTCACACTGTGGAAGATTATGGCCAAAAGAACAATATTTCCATGGAAACAAGCATGAAAGGCCAAATAAGGATCAGGTTTGTGGAGATGCAAGCTTGCCCACATTACGAACGCGTGTTTTTTGTCAATTTTCCAGTCAAATAAACTCAAACGCAATGAAAAAATATATAATTATTTTAGTTTAATTTTTGGCAAACTGTGGCTTTAAGGTAAGAGAACCTTTATTTGTGCTGCAACGCGTAGTTCAAGAACAATAGGAGAATAGAAACATGCAGTTAAAAATCAAGATAAAAACTACACATACACATTCACTTCAAACTAACACAACACTGTGCAAGTAGAGGTAAAATACAAAGGTTCACCATGACTATGTACAATAATTACTGTGGACAGAATTTTAGCAATGATGATTAACCATATGTAACAGAATTGCACATTGTTCATTGTACAGTCTGACAGCAGCAGAAAGGAAAGAGACTCCTTCACACAGCGAGGAATTGGATCCTATTCCTAATAATTTATATTGGTCACATTTTTATACAGCACTTTTCCACCTTCAAGGCACTCAAAGTGTTTTACATCAAGGAACCACTCATCCATTCACACACACACATTTACACAACAGGGAACACGAACACAGGGGGCGAGGTAACAATGACAGCATTCGTCTGTAGGAGCTGGAATTGCACCGCCAACCTGTGGGTCATTGGATCTGACCGCTCTACCGTGATGTTTATGTCGAGAGTGGGATTTGAACCACCAACCTCTGGATCAATGGACACTAAACACCAACTGAGCGACTGTGAGGCTTCTTATTGTGAGCTCCCAAATTTCTGTCCATAGATTTTCTTTCAACAATAGGAAGTTTTATTACACTGTGAGACTCTGAGGCCATAACTTCCTATTTATCAGTAATAAAACAAAACTACTGCACGTTCTCAAGCCGCATCTCAGCATCTCTCCTGTTTAAATCTTTTTTCATGACATGTATTGCCATTTAGGGTTTAATTTAAAGGTCCTATATTACGAAAAATTGATTCTTGTGAGCTATGCAGTAATGTTGTTACCTCCTCAAAATTGTGTTGTGTTCTGTTCCACCTTGTGATGTCATGCAGGGGTAGTTTTCAAGTCAACAGCTACTTTTTACCTTTTGTTTAGTAGAGATTGGCAATTCCAGGGCTAAAATCATCCAAATGATTCTAGTGAAGGTGTATGGAGTTTAAAAACACAGTGGAGCAGTTCCTATATTATCACATGACATCACAAGGTGGAAAAGAGTGTTATGCATTTGAGAGAAAATAAAAAAAACACCTGATGGTAGGTTGTTTTTATCCTTTGAATGTGAACATGTCTTGTTTGCAAAGTTGTTAAGCCAACTTTTCTGTAATCCTGAGTCTCTGATGTCGTCTGGAGCAATATGGCAGATGGAGAATAATACACTTGCACTGCCGTTGGATGCTTTCTAAACTGTTCCCCAGTGCACTTTCCTGTGCCATGGATCAATTTCTTGCACAAATAAGATAGAACTGGTAATCCTTGTATTTAGTTTTTCCTATGTGGCCTATTGCTATCATGGGGTACATTTAACTGACCAATAAAAATCTGATAACCTTGTGTATGTTTAGATGCAGACAAAAAATCTGATCTGCACAAACACCTGGTAGCATGTGGCAGTTAATTAGCTTATTTTTAGTAGTAGATGTACTTGGAAGACAAAGTACAGTGGATTTTAAAATACCTTTTTCAATAGTTCAGTCTATATTTTCGGATCTATATTATAATGTTTCCTCATTAAAAACATACCTACAGTGTTTTGTTTCATTCACACATGCTCGACCCACAAATCCTTCATATTTAGGCTGTGTTCTCCTGTCAAACAGAAAACACTCTGTCCCACCTTGTGACATCATTTGGTAATACAGGAAGTGTGTTTTTAAAAAGATGTAAGTTAGTTATTAAAATAAAAAAATTCGCTTCATGACATCACAAAGTGGAACGGAGCATTTTGAGCTTTGGAGAGGTAGACAGACTAATAATAAAGGGTTACTCAAACATGTGTGAATGAAACAAAACACACAACTACATGTATGTTTTTGACGAGGTAACAGCATTCTAACATGGCTTAAAGCTTTGTCGCTATTTTTGCATAATCAAAGAAATCAGACAACTCACATCAGATACAACTGTTTATGTGACATTTCAGTAATCGGATATCTCCAGAAATCAGATAACTCATAGATTTTTAGTGTGCATTTAAACACAGTCATGGTCCTGAACTGTCACTCAGCCCTTTTGAGACACATACTGTATACTGAACTGAACGACAAGGCCATAGTTTGGGTTATAGTCACAAAAACATCTGTGTCAAAATAAAACGGTGCAGAAAACCTTCTCCGTGCTTATGCTGGGGGGCACAGAGACAGACACATTTTGATAGGTATTGCCGAGCTGTAAACGTGCTCCGAGTGAAAAGGTCAAGCCACGGCAGGCTTGACAGAAGTTCTAGTGCGCGGATGTGAGCACCATGCAAACACAATGACACACTGCTAACGCTATCACACCAGCCATTCATTGTTTTGTCTGTCACCTCTCTCTAGCTCCCCATGTTGCCTTCACACGTTTTTCAATTGCCAAAATATGTGTATAAATACCCATGTGTGTAGAGTTGTCAAAAATGTTACTTGAGTAAGAGTAACGCTACTTCGGAATAATAATATAATGAATCCTATAAATAAAAGTGGTAGCAGTAGTATTACTGGTCCATGAAATTACTCAAATACTAAGTACGAAAAAAAAGTATTTGGGAAAACGAGTAAGTGTGGGACATAACATCTGATTTTTAATTTCATGTGAAAGTCATTTGAAGGAGTAGACACTAAATAATGCACCAATCTGGTATTTTCAAAGGATAGACACAAAATGAGAAAAAAATACATTATGTCTGAAAGAGCGATGCAAGAAACACAAATCTTCAAATCATTTTATATTGTCAACATGACGCTTTTGTCACATGTGCACTTACTCACAAGTGGGAACAACAACCAAAACTTTTACTCAAGTAAGAGTACTGTTGCTTCCTTAAAAATATTACTAAAGAAGGAGTAAAAGTATTTTGCTAGAAAGCTACTGCTACCCTGAAAAAATACAATTTCTTCAAAAAGTTACTCAAGCAAATGTAACTGTGTACTACCCACCTTTGATAAATACACTGGCTAAAACTCTCATTTGAATAATTCTCTCCAAAAAGCATTCCCGACATGATTGACAGCTAATTTCCAACCATGCTCTCACACACATAACACAATGGACGATTACCATAATAGCGAGTATACCAGTGCAACACGCCACCTGCCCATTCACTGTAATGAGTTTGACCTTTTCTCCAACATTTGCGCTTAGTTTTCCATAATAATCCCGCTTGGCTGAAATCACCTCTTACAGCACCCTAATCACCACTACACAATTTGTCTCTGGTCTAATCGCTTAAGAGACTTGAGTAAAATTAATGGATTTTAATTTCACCTTTTTGATTGAAATCGCAAGTCTCAGTCAGTCCCAGTGTAATAGATTGCCCTAATTAAAGCGTTCATAAATTTGGAGGAAAAAAAAAAATGACATGGAATCAAGTTGTGCTAAAAGGCCAGATTGTTGCCCTGCTGTGAATGAGTGAAATGACTGAAATGAGATATTAGTGTGGAAAGGTCAAATTACCTGTTTTGCGGAGATCTGATGACATGGTTTACTAGTTTTAATCCGAAGTTAATACAGACTAAATGGTTATCTTTGACTTGCGGAGGTGGGTAGAATATCCAAAAATTCAACATTAACATTGCTTCAAATTTATATTAGTCAAGTAGGGGTAAAAGTATGCTGCTATAAAATTACTCTGAAAAGCACAATTTCTCATAAAAGTTACTCGAGTAAATGTAACTGAGTACTACCCACCTCTGTTGACTTGCTTCTATAAGTTGTATCCACTTGAGCCTATGCAGTGTCAGTGTAGGCTAACTGGTTCATTATGTGGGTCTTATCCACCTGTGCTGCTTCTATATCTCTTCTGTCCAAGCAAACACAGCATCATAGTGTCGATGTGGGAGCGTGGCTGGCCTTTCCATGTCAGATGAGCAAAGGGCAACACCACAGCTGTCACTCAGGGAAATGTGTGAATAGGTTAAATAGGATAGACTGCGGCGCATTCTAATTTAAAGGTGTATTATGTAACATTTCTGCTGCTAGGTTTGCCACTTGCTTGTCACCAGGGAAATATGCTTGCACAAGTATGGCACTAAACTAATTAATCTTGCCTGTATTCAACTACAGGTGTTTTTTCCTCAATAATACCTTGAAAAACATCCATTCATATTCTGTCAGCGGGGTCTCCTCTGCACAGATCTGACCTGTAACTTGGCTTGGGAGCGTTACCTGCCAGTCTCTATGAAAATGGATAAGCCATACTATGGAACCGTCCAGGCAAAGCAATAATATGTCCATGAACACTAGCTGGTGACAAACCTTCAACCAGAAAAGTTACATAGTGCACCTTTTAAAGATTATTTATTTATTTATGTATTTGTTTATTTATTTATTTATGTGTATGAATCTATGTATTTATGTATTTATGTATTTATGTATTTATTTATTTATTTATTTATTTATTTATTTATTTATTTATTTAGGCTACTTATTATTTATTTTTCCCTCCTCACTAATTTCATAAAACAACATCAGCAACAACTAAGTTAGGCACACATAAATAAAAATAGTACCCTAATCCATTTTATCAGAATCAGAATCAAGTTTTATTTCTGTTGTTGTCAGTGAACTAAATTCACAAAGTAAGAACTTCCTACACTACATGGTGAAGTATGGTACCACATAAAACAATAAATGGGGAATGAGGTCAATAAAAAAAATAAAAATAAATAACCGTTGACGCAGACGAAATGTTAAACAGTGTTAAAGCTATCAGTGCAAGTAGGTTAATTACAGACAATTTATGGCTGTCTTAGATCTTTTTGTAACCCATGTCTTTATTTTTTATTTTTTTATTTACTTTTTTGTTCGTTTTTTGTTTGTTTGTGTTTGTTTTTTATTGTTGTTGGGTTTTTTTTTTAATAAAACGTGATGGAGTTCTCTCTAATCTCCTCCGACTCATCTTGTGCACAGGAGACGATGCTCCTTCTGAAGTCTCGCGAGAACGAGAACTGCCCGTCTTAACTCGCCTTGGAAACCCCGTAGCTCTCTCTTCCCTTCGCTGTCCACAAGCAAGGTAAAGTGTAGCGCTCCCTCGTACGGAAAATAGCCGTGAATTAGTCATCTTTTACGTCCATTTAGAGGTCTGAAATAAAAACCGATGTAGAATAATACATTGTTGAACCACACCGTGTAGCTTCCACTGCGATTCGTGCTTTATTGGAGGATAATAATGCCGTTTTCTCATTCGGTGTGCTCGCTCTGTAAGCCTGATAGCAATGGCCGCCCCCAGTCTCCCTCGTTGCGGCATGCTAGCTGGTGGCACACTTTTGATTGCTAAAATAACCCCTCTATTGATGGTAGTCAGTATGGTACGGTGTAATGGCCAGTACATTTCTTTGCTACATTTTCCTGTTTTGACGGTTCAGACACATAATGTGGCACATTGGTTTCAGGAAGGCCGTAGGCTAACAGCTAAGAAAGCTAATGCCGCCCGTACACTGCATGGGCTTCTACACATCGTTTGTTAACCCTCTTGCCAGTTTGTTAACGTCAAAAGCTCATTCTCAGCACTTTATTTTTTCACATGCTTCCATTGTTCGGAAGAAGCCAAACTCATTTAGAACTTGCTTCTATTTGTAGTATGAGGAGTATCAGACACTTGCCCCACAATATTTATTACCACATGTGCTGTTCTTGTCATGAGTTAGGTTGTGCGTGTTGGATATAAATCTAATTTGTCTGTATTCAGATGCCAGGCGTCACAGTGAAAGACGTGAACCAGCAGGAGTTCGTCCGTGCCCTAGCGGCCTTCCTCAAGAAGTAAGTGGTATATCAACTGCAAATGACTGAAAGACTGCATGTTTGATCTGCTAGGTTGTAATAAGGTTAATGTGCTCAGGTCAGGAAAGCTGAAGGTGCCTGACTGGGTGGATCTGGTCAAGCTGGGCAGGCACAAGGAGCTGGCCCCCAGTGACGAGAACTGGTTCTACATCAGAGCTGGTGAGTTCATGTTGAAACTTACTTTATTTTTTGTTATTTTCCATCATCTGTTTAGCCATTGGCTTAAAAAGATTATGCTTTACCCCTTAGTGGGTCTGGATTTCTTGGGCTACTGTTAGGAAGATTAAATTGTCCCAAAATGATGCCTACTCATAGAATCCAAAAATGGTATAAGTGTATTTACAAGACTGACAGCGCAATTAACTGGTAGTAGTAATGGGTTTTTATGAAGTGTAAGAGATGTGTACTCCAGTGATCAGAATGCTCAGATTAATTAATCTACAAGAACTGAGTGCAATGTAACAGAATTGTATTAAGAATTGTATGTTGTTTACAGCATCCACAGTGCGTCACCTGTACCTGCGTGGCGGTGCTGGTGTTGGCTCCATGACAAAGATCTATGGAGGCCGCAAAAGAAATGGCGTGTGCCCCGCTCACTACAGCGTAGGCTCCAAGAACGTGGCCCGCAAAGTGCTGCAGGCCCTGGAACTTCTCAAGATGATCGAGAAGGATCCCAATGGGTCAGTCCTCTACATTTGAATTTTTACAACTGTATTGTAATAAGGCTGTTTAGGCATGTTGGGATCAAAACATATAACATTTCAAAGGATTTGATTTGTTATTTTTCTGTGTCCAGTGGTCGCAGACTCACCGCCCAGGGTACCAGAGATCTGGACAGAATCGCTGGCCAGGTGAGATGCTGCTTTATTTTTAACACTAACATGTATTAGTGTTTACATAGCACGTGTCACTGGCAATCTCCAGTACAGTGGCTCAAACAAAACTGTGGAGTATTAATGTCTATCTATATTTTTACTGTAGTTATTCTTTAAGGTGTCCTTGCATAGTATAGTTTAACATAATTTATGATAATACAATAGATGTTTTTTGTGATGCCGAGTTTACAGTGGGATTAACCAGAAACACTGAATCTACCATGTTTTGGGAGTACACTTGAAAAAGGCTGGATTTAATTTCCACTGCAAATTCCCATCTTGGCAATAACAGTAATGGGAGATGTGTGTTTGAAAAGGCTTGGCATGGCTCTAGAGAGAAACCATGTTGGATGCACATGCACCTAAAATTTTGGCCGGTGCGATGAAAAAATTTTCCTGGGGTCACCAGACAGATCCTCATCACATCTCTTCTCCTGTCTTCTCTCCTTATTATAAATGCTGATTAAATAGTATAAAACCAATTTACATGATTGCTTTAACTGACAACTAAACAAAAGCGTTAATTCGCTGCTAAAGACAGTCAGAGCTGAGCTGATTCGCTCAGGTCACGCTCTGTTGCACAGAGCTAAATGCACCGCAGAACTCACAAGTTTCTCATTCGCAAATAGATGAAAAAAGCCACAGTATTTACCTTTTTTAAAAAGCATCAAAACTAAGTCCTCCACACTGTGTTAAGTTACTTAAATGAGGCTGCCCTTGTGCGAGGTGAAAAGAAAATAAATTTCGCCTGGAAAAGACGTCAAAGATCATCGATTGAAATAGAAGAGTTCTTACTCTGCACTTACTATATTGAACTGTAAAGATCCTGAAAAGCACAGACATCACTGAGTAGCCAATATTTATTTTGTAACTTTGTAAGAATGCGTTAGACTTCTAACGCATTCTGTTTTAAAGAAAAGGTCAATTCATAATGTTTGCTCAAATAAACAATTTCAATAAATTACACTACACACTTATTAAAGGTAAAAAATAACAAATATTTCAATAATGATTGGTTTTGATTATAAATTGTGTAGCCCTTATTGTTGGCGCAATTTAAGGACAATATATTTCGATGGCTTAATTAAGCTGTGGGTTTTGATGCATCCAAATCGTGTTCTGGTGCACCCAAATGAAAATCTTAGGCACACCAGTGCACCAACTTCAGATAGTCTGCTTCGTATTTGGGAGTGTGTATGGTATTGTAGCCCTGTACTTCAGGTCACATACCTGTGCTGCTCCTTCATGATGGGACGTGTCCAGACTTTGGTCATTTCAGCACACATGTGTTCCCATGTGGACTGTTCTAGTATTAAAATTGAGGGTTGAAGTGAATCATATTTGTAGGCTTCTCTCTTAGAATCTGGAGTGTACTGCACTGGCTACTATTCTGGACTAAGTTTTGTACTCAGAACCAAACTTACTAAACTGAATACTTTTCATTAGAACGTGCTGATTTTTAAGTTTGAAAATGCTTCAAAAAACCTCAAGCTTACTCACAATTTAGAGGATTTTTTAATTGTTATATTTTTTCTCTATTCTTCCTTACATAAAACCAAGCATACCCTTTACCATAGTCTTAAGCCAGTATTTATTAGTTTGGAGCGTCTGTTTCTGATCTGATATAGATCGGCCTTATGAATGATAAATTACAGATTTTTAGTAAAGAAATGCATAATTTCAGTCTCTGCTTTGGTATCAAATGTCATCAATTTCTGTATTGGAATTGAAAAAGCTGAATCAGTGCATTTGACTTTCTAAATCTGGTGCTGGACAATTGCTCCCAAACTTGTACACTAGATCCCGACTGAGTTAAATGTCACAGTAGCATACAGTGTCCTTGGGCTAATGTGTGTTCACCAGCTGAGTCGCTTCTTGTGCCGCATTTCTAATATTGTTTGCCGTCATTTAAGTCCATTTCTACACATCTTGTCAGAAATCAGTCAAGGCGACAGAATAGTGCTAATCCAAGGGTAAAAGGGATAAATTAGGGAGGGAAATTCATGCTTGGAGAGTTTAGCGTATGGCACCAATTTTCTTCCGTTTATCCAGGCTAATGACCAGCATGCAAATGAGCAGACCTGGGCCTGCCCTCTTTCTTGAAGCATACTTTATTTTTCTATTTACATTTCTCTTTATTGCCTTACTGTGCAATGGCAATTCATTTGATTTGCATCCATAGTACTTGCATTGCTCTTCTGGTTCCTTTCACACTTCACTGAGGGCAACTTTAGTAGTAAAACATAAGAATAAGACTCATTGACATTCTTGTCTGTCCTTTTGTCTCCACAGGTCGCTGCTGCAAACAAGAAAACTGTTTAATAAATTTTGTTTGAGAAAATTTATGCTTTGTGTCCCTCCATTGCTAAATGCTTGCTGCTATTACGCCTGTAAATGTAAGTCATGGTTGGAAGACCCAAGTGTGCCTGTCGGAACACTGAAGTGAGATGATGAAAAATGGTCATAATGACACTGGAAGCAAACCAGATCTGCATCTACAGGCCACTTGAGGTAATTGGCAAACTGAAATCAAAAAGTATGCGTAGACTTCTCAAAATTAGCAATGCACAAGATTCATGCCGACTTTGGTAATGAAAGTATTTGAGCTGATTTAATGAAACCCCTCATTTTTAAATAATCAGTCAGTGAAAATGACAGGATGATGTCATTCCACCTTGCACCAAGAGCCACAGTGCCACCTAGAGATTTAGTGTTGCTTTAATGATTGTCAAACTGACTGATTTGCTGCATGGTCGATTGAAATGAGTTCTCATATCTTTGCAAGAAGTCTAATGGTTGCAGTTTCAGCACAAGTTAAAACACTTTTGGTAATTAACCTATGCTAGTAATGTAATGCAGATATAGGTATGTAAGGATACATTGAGTTGTGAAAGTTTTCCCATTAGCCCTATATTTTCTAACTGGGTGATTTATTTATTTACCCCCACTTTGATTAGATGTTGTTATATTAATGATATGCAATATTAACCATTGTCATTTAACACAAAAATGTAATTTTTTTACTCTGAACCCAAACCACATGCATTTGTCAACAGGGGTTTGGGTGTAGAACGCTAGACTAAAAATGACCCAAATTTACTATTGAAATTAAAGTTGATTAGTTTCACAGCCCCAATACATTTAAAATCTCTTTAAACAATGGACCATCTGTTTCCAGCCACATCTTTTGGGCAATGACCCATTATGACGACTTAACTTTTGCAGTTTCGTACTTGCACTAAGTATGTTCAATTGTCCCCCACTCATTTCCACCAATTGGACACAAACCCCCAGTGTCTTTGACGGATTACCTCCAGTTCTGGTGTAATCCTGCAGAGGGTGCCAAAGCCTACACTATCCATCACAGTTACACTTGAAGGCTTGTCATTTGAATGCCTCAAAGGGGCTTTCACAGACACAGATTCCACAGTCACAAATGAGTACTTAGGATGATGTCCTTGAGGCAAACTTGCAATATGCTGGAAATGCAACACCATTTTATTAAATACTTTTTACGCACTTTGTCATGAAAATACCCAAAAGGCATTGTTCATGTTGAATAGTCAGCCATGTTTCCTGTGTTTCCATGATATCATTTGGAGGGCACTGGTTTAAGTTTACTTGCTTCCCATATGCGAGGCCTGTCACTATAATTAGGCTACTATCAACTTATTGTTCAATATATAAAAGCTTGAACTGCAATTCAGGGCTAAATATTTATTTTGTATACTTTTTCTTTACAATAATGAGGAATTTTATATTTTGTAGTAGTAGTAGTAGTAGTAGCAGCAGTCTGATAGTGTTGTCATGTGATTATTAACCGTTTCAAGCTTTGTTTTGACACTTAAGATTAGACTTGCTACTCGATGATGTAAATTTTAGCATAATATTTTCCTTTATATTCCCATGTGGTCTTCATTCCTATGTAATCCCTCAGTTGTCCAGGTAGCTGCAACACTGGTCCATGGGTGTATACTTGTATATGTTGTCTTATACTTGTCCTGATACAGCTCAAGATCATTCTCAAGCTATTCAGAAAAGGTTCATTTCTGTCTGTGAACGTGATTTTTTTTTTTTAGTATTGACATCTGCTCTAGTTTTTGCACCGACAAGTATCTGATTTTGGATACCTTTGAGAACCCTTGTAAGCAACATATCACGTGTTTGTTATCATGACAGGCAAATCTGAGTGCACTACCTACAATGGTACAGGGGCATGATTTTATTTAGGTATACTGCCCCAACTACGCAAACAATCTCTTTCCCCTTCCTCTATGTCAGTCATCATAAAAAACATTTACTCCATGCATCTCTTAGGAAATATTCATCTCGGCCATATAATTCTATTTATTCAGTCTCCCTATTCCCCCTCCTCCCACGCCATCCGTTTTCATTTGCGAGACCAGCTGTTCCAAAACACCTGAAATCCTCGGCCCACCAGTCACCACCCCATCCACTGTCTTCTTGGCCTGTAATTTTGTCCTTGAGTTGGAGAAAAATCTCAGGAATCCACTGGCCTTTTGAGGTTTTTTTTGCTACTGTTGTGTGAATGCTGTTGTAGGTCTAGATGGAAGAGGTGCTTTTCATTTTCAGCCCTCCCAGTCAAGTTGTTTATGCACCTCTGTGGGCAGCCTAATTATCAGCAGGCTTCACTACAGCAATTACTGCGGTGGAACAATTGCCACTCTCGCAAATGCAACTCGTTTTATATTGTTTACTATGGAAAGTGGACGCTCCATTATCACTCTCACTGCTGCAGCTAGGAAGATATGTTGGTTTTTTGGTTAGTGTTGGTAGGAAAACTGAGATATTGTCGAAGAAAATGCTGATCCACGGCAAAACATGACCACAACTGATGACCTAATAAAAGACAAAAAAAAAAACATGACAAATTCTCCACTTTGGCTTGGGAAATCTCGATGATACAAAGTTGAAGCAGACCTATTATGCAAAATTAACCATGTTATAGTTTTTTTTTTCCTCAACATTTACTCACCCGAAGTTGTTTTTTGGAGTGATTCGTGCCTGTTTGAACAATTTTTAATTACTTATTTTCAAGACACCATATTGCTGTTCAACCCCACCACCACTGGACTAAGCCCCTAAGCTCTGTACTTACTTCGTTCTTCAATTTTATTTTCTTACACGGTGATAAGCGAATGATTCGGCAGCACTGCATAGTCATTTTGGTACACATTTTGGTACTCTTTGTTGTGATGACAATTATGGTGACGTCAGCTCCCATTGGGCACCTCAGTTTTCTAACTTTGCTCTTTTATTAAGTCATTTTAGATTAATCTTGCGATTTAAAATGTGCAAATTATAACAATGATCCACAGCAGTCATAGATTATAGCTATATAACATAAACAATAGTTCCTCTTTAAAGCTATATAATGGGTCATATTTTATATTTGTGACCTTAAAGTAAGTTAACCAGCATCAGGAAGGGCATCTGATATAGAAACATGGTACCGAGCAACGTGTAAAGAGCAACAGGCAGTAACGGGGCGCTATTTTGATCTTGTGCTAAGATGCAGGACTTCCGAGGCTGGAGGATTTGCTTGTTGTGCTTATTTTAGGTTGATGGGGAAAATCGTACCCAAGGAGGAGAACAAGGGCTTATAACTGGAAATTCACTGGTTTTGAAAGAATTTTCCAAACGTACGATCGACAAATGTTAAACCTCATCATTATTTGTTGGGCACTGGCTCCAAAAATTCTCACAGCTTACAGTCCTTTCAGCTGGAATCTTTGGGGTGAAAATTGGCATCACTAAAACATAATTTGCCCTTAGTTCATTTGTGCTGAGACAGAATATGACAGTTGTTTCATATGGATAAGCTCAGTAATTAGAGATATTAACCTTAAACCAGGCCAGTACATTTGCAATCTTACAGTTAAACCACAAATGCCACAATCGAAATCTCCCATGTCGTCCACCTCAATTTTAAACATGTCCTTTTTTTAGAATGTTGTGGAGTCACATGAACGCAGGCTATTCCTGGGCTTTTTCATTCACCATTGTGAGAAAGCAGACTCACCTCACCTCCATCGGAAAATACAGATAAGTTAAAAATGTCTTTGCTGCAGCTCTCTAAAATAGCACAGTATCGACAGTCCTTAGAGCACACAAACACACACACAGAGCTGCAGTGGCATGCCCGGAGCTGGGGTTTCTCACAAGATATGACTTGACTTTCCCAGCATCCTTGTCTCCGGCGCATAACCAGGGGGCTTCTGGGGAATGCCACAGAAAAATGTCTGGGATAAGATTTAATCAAAACTTCCCATTGATTTTTTTTGTTTTTTTGTTTTTGGTCTGGTCTTTGTTTTCAGATTTCAGATGTAGTAAAATAGTGAGTGGTGTATGGGTGATAAAATGGTACTTGATACAACCTATGTTATTTTGTTCTTTAAGGGAACAATATGTGCATGACCCATATGTAAGTTTGTATTTAAAATGTCATAAGCTTGACATATCTGTTTCCCCAGATATGAGGTAGACATGTTCAAATCAAATATAGCTTTTACCAATAAGTTCTAATTCTGATTTATTCTTAATTACAAAAACAGTGGACATGATGACCACAGTGTTTTTGTTACAGTGTTGTGATTTAGTTCTCAAGATGATTATCCAATTAGAAAGCAGAATGACCTTCACTCCATTATCACATTATCACTTCACTAACTGACAACTCATTTGGGTTGTCAGTTTCAATGCTGCAATTCAGTTGGTTTAAGCCTAAAATGACTCTCTGATCTGAATCCTCACTACCTCAACCCCAACATCTGCAGCCAACTATTAATCAGTGCTAGTGCAGCCTCTATTGCTGCAGTATTCTGTGTCTATACACCAAAAATGAGAAAAACCTATGTGTTTTCTGTCTGCAGGATCAGATGTGATTGTAGTACCTTTATAAAAAATGTAAGAGCGCAGGCTACGTGGAGTCCCCTTAAAGACTGTTACAACTTATCATTATTACTGTTCTATAATCAGAATGAGCTGATGGTGATAGTTGTTTTATGTAATGACTCTTTGAGGTTTATTTCTCTCATATGTCTAATTTTTTCATTTGTAATAGCCTATAGACATATGGGATACTAACTTTGCACCATAATGCTCAGAGTAGCCTATATTTCACTGATTCCATCCCTTAACTGTTGCAGCATAGATCATTGTCAAATTACTTACCAAATAACTCTTCCAGTTTATCACACTATTTTTCTTCACACTCTCGTGCTCAGTGTGTGTTTGACTGCAGAGCAGACGGTGTTAGCCCTCCTGACACCGGGGGGCAGTGTGGGGCAGTGTGGCTT
Organism: Periophthalmus magnuspinnatus; assembly: GCF_009829125.3. Classification (NCBI taxonomy): domain Eukaryota; kingdom Metazoa; phylum Chordata; class Actinopteri; order Gobiiformes; family Gobiidae; genus Periophthalmus; species Periophthalmus magnuspinnatus. The sequence continues at coordinate 14,984,853 of NC_047141.1, forward strand.
CCCAGCAGGATCACGTTTGTGCAATCATATGTCAGTGACTTTGAGCTCTGTGCGTTGGGTTGGGGGTGCGAATCCTTTCCACCTGTCTCCAAGGGTGGGGTGCACAACAGATGCTGCCATCTACAAAGCCAAAATATTCCTCCGATACTCCCTCTCACCCTCTTCTTGTGTCAGCAGAGGCATTTGGGTCTTTCATGTGTTTCTCTCTTTGATGCCGTGGCCTGGTGTTTTCTTTGTGGCGGAGTGGAGCGTGCAGAAGGCTGACACAGTGACAGACTTAGATAGGAGCTCTGTACAGTAGCTCTGTGCTTCCTCCATTTCTCCTCTCTGTCTGGCCATATTTCCAAAGATATTTCCAAACAAACGCCATGCAGGGGTGTCAGGAGTCAGACAAGAGATTTGTTCATTTACTCAGGTGTCAAATAGGGTTTTTATGTCATACTTGTATTTGAAATTCCTTTCCAAATACCTATACTTTTTGCAAGTATTGATACTTTGCAGTGACGTCATGCTGGGGGTGTACATTTATATACTGCATACTGTATGGTGGAATGAGCAGCAGTTACCATGGTGACATAATTAACATATTAGCAAACACTGCCAAAAAGTTTCAAGATCTGTCTGAATACAAATGGATTTAAACAACACATTTCCAGGTATTTGATTTCAACAAAAAGGTGAGAAAAACTGTTGGATCAAAATCTAACAAAGCAGCAGATAAAGCAGTGCGTACAGTTAGCATCACACTCACGGGGAACGTTGATGACATGAGCTGCAAAGTATCAATTTGGTATGAAACTATAACAGACATAGATCATTAGCTCATATTTTTTCATTACTAAAAGAGCTCAATAACAGACATTGGTCCACTGACTCTGTTCAAAAGTGCAGAACTGATAGTGGCATTTCTTCAAAAGCTGTATATTTTCATTTATATGTATTTATGTTATTATTTATTTCAACTCTACTCCCGAAGTCTGAAGCTTTTGAATAAAAAGTATAGAGAAAGGGGCGGGGATAGGGTGGGACTGAAAACTGACATTTTCTGAGCAAGTCTTGAGTGCGGGGCAACACATGATGACTCAAACAAGAATAAATCAAAAATAAATCTGAGTAAACTAATGATGAAGGGATATACTGGTAGTTAGAACTGAATAGAAGTTGATTTGACATAACACGCCCCTTTAAAGCCTTTTTGCCTATAGGGTTGCAAAATGAATCATAATTGAAACAGGATTGCAATTAGAAAATTTCAAAGACTCCAATTTGTGAAGCTGTTTTCTCCAAAAATAAATGTGATTCTTGTATAAGTTGTCAGCTCATGTTTCAGCTTTTTATTTAGTTCTTCGGGGCGCATTTAAAATATGAACTTTGAACACAATCCTATCATTAAAACATAAATCACAGCTCGCAATGTTTGTCTGAAGAATTGCAGATAACATCAAGATGCAGAATGTTTTGTATTGTAGCCTCTGTGCAATGAGCTCCACTCTCATACACGCCGTTATCTGTGCCTGGGAGTATCACTAACATCCATATAACTGCAGTTACCTGATTTGGCCCTGGTCGCATTTACAAAGTCATAAGCTCTGTTCTTACCTGCACCCACTTTCTCCTGACTAGAAATCCTTGTGCTAATAGCTTCAGAGTGATTACCTCATGACTTCTAAATCACATTTGCGACAGAGAAAACAGCTTCAGTTCAAACTTTCCAAAAAACATTAGATTAGTTTGTGTGTGGCACTCTGTAGATGTCCTCTGTATGTAAAACCTTTTGAAAGTTATCAGATAAAGTCTTGTGTAAAATGGTTTGTTCTCCAGTGCAATGTGTCACACGTGCGTGGCCCCTCCCCTTGGACTCGTTCCAACCGTGCCCACATGTTTACCACTGCTGTTGTTTTGTCTACTTCCATATGCAAAATTGAGAGAATATGGGAATAATAAAAATATTCATCAATGTGTGCTCACAGTTCCATCCTATAAAGTCTCTTGCTCTTTGCCAGTAACACAATTTGAAGTTTTACTATTAAATGCATGTAATAGCATTATTTATTTATTTTGCAGCATTTCCAGTAGCAATATAAGCGTTACTTTAGTACTTAAACAGTTCTGACATAATCTGTATTGGTTACAGTTACAATTACTCAATTTAAATCATTAATAAAAAATTTAACCTCTGAATTGTTGTCACCATACTTTTACTCCTACTTACAGGTACATGAGTTAAAGTTTAAATTATGCTTCCCCACTCTAAGTACCATATTTTCTGGACTATAAGTCACACTTTTTTTTCATAGTTTGGCCAGGGGTGCAACTTATTAGCCTATTGTTCTCTATTTTATTGATATTATTACAATTTGCCTTTAAAGATGAAATGTCTGTACTTGGTCTTGGATTTTGTAAAATAAATTTTCCCCAAAAAATGTGACTTATAGTCCAATGCGACTTATATATATATGTTTTTGTCTTCATTATTATGCAGTTTTTGGCTGGTGTGACTTATACTCCGGAGTGATTTGTATTCCGGAAAATGTGGTATATGGAAAAGTGACAAAATATGAGTTTTTCTCATTATTGGCCGATCCTCTTTTTTTTGCTCTTGAGTAATTTCTGGGACCACTATTTGAGTAACATTATTTTAAGTAATCTTACTCCTAAATTACGGTGGTTACACACAAAGACACACATGCATACACACACACCGTATCTGATTAAACGTTTATTATATTTATATTATCCATGTGTTTTTGTTTACCTTTCTTAGTCAGTGGGGCTGCAAAACTCATTTAACATTTTATTTCCAAACATATCACAGGGAGCTCCTTGCTATTTTCATGGCCTTTTTGCTTACCCCTATTTGCCTGAAATATTAACTTACTCCAATACACACATAACAATTGGTGTCTTTACAAATGATTGGCATTAGAAATTTCCAGTGCAAAGCCATGACACAAGTTTGTATCTAGAGCCCAAACAGTGAAATATCAACAACTGGGTCTGATATTCTGAGTGAGCTATTCATTTTACGCTTGTCGGGGCATGGTTTGGTACAACTTATTAGTGTGTAGAATTATTCAATAGGCCTGCTCTCTGCCAAAAGGGACTCAAGGCTCCGGAGCACAGTGGGGTCACGCTCCTCTGCTTCCTCAAAAAGATATTGCTTTGTCTTTTTCTATCCTCATGATTTTGAATTTGTATTATAAATATATTTTCTGTATCTTTTCGCCATCTGACTCTTGAGGTCAATAGCAATGTTCCGCAGTGACGCAGACTGTGACATTTACAAAGTGACTGTTTGGTGGTTTGTTACATAGAGAAGTCATGATTTTTACTGCATTTATGTGTTGCATTCTATTTCCATTCTTATTGAGACTGTTCAACCAATGATATTTATGTCGAGAGCGGGATTTGAACCACCAAGTATCTTAAAGATACACAACCGCCTACTTGTTTTCATGGAGATGTTATTGCATGGCCCGAAATGTTCCACAGTATGGTGTTAAATGTACCACGGAGACAAGCAGGTGACATCATCAGGCCAATTTACAAGTCCGCTCTGTGGAGAGGCCACCCCTTTCACGGTAATAATCCAAATTTGTCTATTTTTTGAGCCACAAAAACACCCGTAATGAAGTCTGTGTAATCCCACCGTCGTCCAGGTCTGATCCATAGCAAAAGACGAAGTTTAAATCTGTCAACTGGACAAATCGCTGTAAAAGTGAAGAAGTTTTGCTGCTCATCCAAGTCGCTTCTTCAGTTCTGGTCAGATTGCTGGAGGACACTGCCTTATAATGCCTCTGTAATGAAGGAAATGCAAGACAGATGATACGTGTAGAACATTCCAGGCAAAGCAACATCTCCATAGACACAAGCAGGTAAAAAGTTACATAGTGCACTTTTAAGCAATAGGAGTTTGTGTGAAGTTTGCATGTTCTCCTTATGTAGTTTTCCTCTGAGTACTTTGCCAGAGAGATCACTGCTAATTAATGTATAGATTTTCAGATTCCATTAGTCGATAGAGTCTTCTGCCGCATATCTGTCTGAGCAGGCCTTGACATCTGCCCTCATTAGTGATAATTAATGTCAGTATTTGCTCCTGTCACACATCCAAGTGGTTCAAGTTTGCCTCCATTTGTGCATAACAATACAGCCAGTGTCCCTTAAAGTAAACAGTGTTATCATTTCTCAGACAGACCTTGCCAATATCTGAACAGAGTGTGCCTAATCTTTGTGTAGCAGTTTGTAGCACTTTGAACACATTCTTTTGAGAGAGCTGCTGGTCAAGTTCAAGGTCTGGTCACTGTTGTGTTTGTATTTCAGAAGAATCAAACTCTCTCCAAAGAGCTAGGTTATAATTATGATAAAGTTGCTGCAGGTATAATCACCCAAATAAAACATTATCGCATTTTTGGTTTTATGCGGGCGGGAAGGGGTGTTATCTTCCACTGCCTCACTTTAGATTGACTTTTTGGTTGCTATGGTACTCACAGTCAGAGTTTCAAATATGGAAATCAGCTCCAAATTGGCCCCTATCACTTCTTTATACAGACTATGGTCAAGACTTAGTTAGTGAATGTAACTCAAGTTCTCAGAAATCTTCGAAGTTAAAAAAAAAACAACCCACAATTATATCTGAAAACTGGATAGTCTGTCAAATATAGCCTAAAAATATATTGACACTTGCTGTTACAGTCTTACATTTTTACTTTCACTTCCTCTCCCCCCTGACTCTACAGCACAGCCCTTTCTGAGTGCTTGGTGGTGGGCCATCCAGGAGGCAGCTGAACACTATAATCGGCCCTGTCATCCATTACCGTTTCTATTCTCCCTTCACAGTGGGAGCCAGAGCAGCGTGCATGCAGATGAGCCCGCTGACTTCTGTAGAATTCTGAGATAGAAGGAAAAAAGTCAACATTACGGGGATACGCTGAGCTACAGTTGTTCTGAGAGAAGTCGTTCAATTCAAGAGACATTTCCGTTCCAGGTCTCGTAATTGTACAAAATATAAAATGTTCAATTGGGCTCTTTGGAAACAAGAATGAAACATACAACGAAAACTGAACTGTTTATTTGGTACATGTGCCATTTTAATAGTATAATGTTAAAAAATGTATTAAAACATGAACAAATTGAGACAAATCTCTTGGAATGTATAAGCAAGGGAAGGTAAGTTTATTTGTATAGCACAGTCCATAAACAATGTAATTCAAAATGCTTTACAGAATTAAAAAAGGCATTAAAATCACAATATAAATAAATCGAAACATAAATAATCATCAAAAAAATTTATATTAAAAGAGAAGAGTGCAGAATAAAGACCTTTCAGTCATATGCACAGCTAAACAGAACCGTTTTGAACCTGGATTTAAACATTGTCAAAGTAGAGAAGAAAGCTGGTCCCTGAAGTCCTCAGTGTGAGATGGTTCAAATGGCACTAACATGTCAGAGATGCACTTTGTTGCTAGGCCATGGAGAGACTTGTACACAAACAGAGCTGCTTTAAAGTCTATTCTCTGAGCCACAGGAGCAAGTGCAGAGACCTAAGCACAGGACTGATGTGCTCATACTTCCTGGTTCTAGTCAGGACCCGAGCAGCAGCGTTCTGGATGTACTGCAACTGTCTTAAGGCTCATTTCAAAATGACAGTGAGCAGGACGTTACAGTAGTCTAACCTACTGGAGACATGCATGGATAAGTCTCTATAAGTCTGGTTTTGACAGTATACCTTTGCTATGTCTTTTAGATGGTCAAAAGCTGTAGATGTCATTGATTTGATGTGGCTGTGAAAGTTCAAGTCTTTGTCCATTATTACCCCTAGATTGATAGGCCAAAGATGACTTCAGTCTTGTCTGAGTTTAGCTGAAGAAAGTTGTTTCACATCCACACATTGATCTGTTGGATGCAGTGACAGAGTGAATCCAATGGTCCATTTTCACCTGCTGCCAGTGAGACATAGATCTGTGTGTCATCTCTGAGTGTCATGCAAAATAATTTCTTTTTGTTCACTGGATGAGTTAGAGCAGTTTTGTTGTTGTTGTTTTTTTTTTTTTTTGGTTAAAAATATTCTACGGCACACCACCTAAAAATATTACCAATAATATGACCAAATCATATATTTTAGAAGGAAAAGTGGTATATAATATTGCAAATTTAATCTGGCTGTTTAAAATTGGTAATGGTAATTATTTTTCCTTTCCTTTTAAAAGTTTGCCCTAAATCTATTTATTCAATTCAATTTATGCAGGAATCTGTTAACGCAAATTTGATTTTTTTTTTTTTTTTTTTTTTCAAGGCACACCTGGCAATACCTCAAGGCACATGATTGTTCCTTGGCACACTGGTAGAAAAACAAGGGACTAGGGAAATGTTAAAATGAATAATAAACTCATCCAATGAATGTAGACGGAAGTTCAAATCTAATATCTTGCATAAACTGTGTCTCTTGTTCAGTTGCAAATGTGGCACTGGTCTGGCTAAAGTCCAGGAAATGTCAGGGTAAATAATGACCTCCTATTGTTGGAGGCGGTATTTAACAGTACTTTTTTGTGCATTCTTAAAATTCCATCCCAAATATGAACACTTTGCTTTCAAAATAGTACAACAAAGTACATTTGCACCATTAAACAGTAGGCTATATACCAGTGCAGCACTCAATTTGTCTACAAAGAGTGCACTTAGCATCAGCCTGAATGAGCTTGGCAGTGCTTGTAGATACTGCTGGGAACAACCTGCTATGGTCTGACAGGGCTCTCAGGTCCAAGCCAAAGGTCCACAGGCTGAGCTGACAAAGCCTCTGTCGAAAACCAAATCAGGTATGTATCTCTGAAGAACTTTCCTCCTCTCGACTGGTGTGGGGCCGGCTGGCAGGTGGAGGTGGAGGTGGGCAGTCGGCGGATTGCCAGTTTTACAATGAGCTCTGTGGGTTATGTGTTTTGAAGCCTGAGTGGTCGTCCGGGACTTGCATAGTGTTCCAAAAATGTTTGAGGGTAAAAAGGACAGTGAGGTGCAATGAAAAGTATTGTCAAGTGCAGGAGGTGTATCCGCTTTATGAATTTAACAAGCATGAAGCTAAACAGGGCGGTTTTATGTCTGCGCTTCTCAAACTGTGGTAAGTGTAGAGTGTTGGTGGTACACGCTGCAATTTGAGTACAGTGGTCCCTTGTTTATCATTTGGGTTATGTTCTAAAAATAACCAGCAATAGGCAAAACCTGTGAAGTACTCAGGTTTATTTTTTTTTACAATTATTATATATGTTTTAAGGCCTCACCACAAACGTTATACTCTTTTCTCAGACAGGCATTAACATTTGATCACATTTCTCTTTTGTTTAAACGCTCTCAAACCTCTCTCTCAAGTTCAAAACCTTCGTAGGCGCCTTTGTCGTTTCATCAACATTGTAGGTTTTGTCGGGGAGTAAACTTGCAAACATACAGCACTTCAGAGTCACACTGTGATTGAACATTTATGTAAATTTGGCAAACTGAACGCATTCTGTACTGTACAAGAGACATGGCACAGAGGAGATTGATTGACAATAGTCTATAGTCTCTTAGCCAATCAGGACGCATAACACAATGCACATTCATACACTGTAAAAAAAAAAAAAAAAAAAAAGCATGTAGAATTGCACTAAAAAAATCCACAAAATTGTATTTTTTTTTTATTTAGAAACTGTCTATTAATGTGTTTGTCGTTCTAGTTTAATATCATCTTACACCATGTTTAGTCCTCATTCAGGCCTGATTAAGCCTGGTAGTCTTAGGAAAAGTTAAAATTAAGTAGGTACTTGGTGTGAAAAGTTTGTGAATCACTGTTTTAAAGGCCCTGTATCAAATTTTTCCCCATATATTTGAATAGAATTTGCCTTGCCTCAATACAGATGTTTTGTATAAGCAGCTTTTGAGGTTAAAATATGTCCATTGTGTGCTGTCTGCATCTAATAAAGCATTTTTTGTCAGATAAACATTAGCATCCTAGTTGTCAGTAGCTTTACCGTAATGTGAGAGTCTGAGAATTGCGAAAAGTTTAGAAACTCATTGTTCTGAATATTTAAGATGCCCCGAATGCATAAGGTAAATGAGGAATAACTTTGGACCACTGCAAACTGTTTCAAATGACCTAGTTCTGTTTTTTTCCCACGTTTTTAAGACTGTAAAATTGGGTACAGCGCTTTTGGGTAGTGTCTGGGGATTTGAATTCACTTCTTATTCCGCAGGGGTCTCATTTTTTATGACTCTTGCTTTCACTTAAGTTTTCGGTCATGCAGTTGTTGCTATGATTCACAGACAATCTCCGGTCATCTCTGGTTGCGGTCTAACGCGCTCACCCCCTCCAACCATTAGCTATGACAAATCCTCATCAGATCGTCACTCCTCCTGACTTAATAGAGAGAAGTATGCCAGTGACGTCAGAGGGTTTTCTTGGGGCAGTAGCTGACTCATGCTTAGTAGCTGTTGTACATAAAGTGCTACTGTGGAGTTATGGGTAATCACATGAACCATTGGTCATAACAGGGTCAAATACACACTTGGATGACCTTAATGCTCCTAAGTGTGTTCAAGTTTCAGCCCAATTGCATTTGTAGCGGAGAAAACAGATGCTGCGAATTGATAATGCAAGCGTTTATTGATCTGAATGTGAAAGCTCAGTAAGGGGGGGTGAACCACTCATTAGGAACCGTGGGCAGTATGACAGGACGGGATAACAACCGAAAGTGATGGTTTAATATTTAATGCCTTTGCCATTTTCAAATCTTTACCCACTTGACCTCATGTACTGGACATTACATTATTTTGCCCATTATTTGACAAAGCTTGTTGCATTGGTTTATATCAGTGCTAAACCACAGTTAATGTGTAATAAAAGAAAAATTCTATTCTGTCAACTGGACAAAAAGTTTAGCCAAAGGAAATAAATGGTTTAAGAAGGGAGATAAAGATGCAATTTTTGTTAGGAAAGACAATCCATCTTTGAACAGGAATGGGGGGCTTAGACATCATTTATCTACTGTTTATAACTCCTTCCTCAGAGCTAAACCTAAACAAGGAGAACAACAGAGCAAGCCAGTATGCTGCTAGGTGTGAAAGCATCCATTAGGGGCCTGAATGATTATGCTAAATATGACTCGGGCACAGTTCACACTTAAGGTAGCTCAATAGACCTAGTTAACAAAAAAAAAAACACAAACAAACATACCAGTTGTATGTTAGTTTCATTGTAGTTAGCTCCTCCCTTCAAACAGATATAAGGCAGTGTCCATGAGTAATCTGACCAGAACTGAAGAAGTGACTTGGATGAGCAGCGAAACGTCTTCACTCCAACGACCTTTTGTCCATTTGACCGAATTGAATTTCCTTTTACTATGGACCATACCTGGACACTGAGGGATTACACAGACACGGTTAATACCCAATTTTATATCCAATTTCTCCAGATATTTGACCAAAACGTGTCTTGCCCCAGTACAGATACATAGTTAAAGCAGCTCTTGGGGTCAAAATGAGACTGCTGTGCGCTGTCTGCATTTAATTATAACATTTTATTGCGAAATATAGGTTAGCATGCTAGTTGTTTTTAGCTTACTAGCAATTGGCAAAACCCTGCTCTGGCCTCTGTGAGTTGTGAAAAGTGCTAGGATGCTAGGAAGGCATTAGGAAAGTAAGATATAACTTTAGACTGCTGCAAAAATGTGTTTGTTTTTTTTCATGTTTTTAAGACAGTAAAATGTAAGTACAGGTACAGTGTCTTTAAACCAATTTTAAGCCAGGTTCAGGATCAGAACTTATTGAAAGCTGTAGATTTTTACCTTGAGATATTTTTTATACATTACACATATTTAGAGGCTCATCTTGGATCTTTTTTTTCAATAACTTATACTTTTTACCAGTTTCTTTTCCCCCGCTTTGTTCTTTAATAAACATCTTGGCACCCTTTTCGCCGCTATTGGCAGCTTGCTATCCACTTGCATTATCTCGTGTTATCCAAATCCACTGTCCAAGAGCAGACGGGCTTGGCTGGTCACATGCAGGTGCTTCACTTTTGAACTCTCTCCTGCCTGCCTCATTCTTCACAATTAAACTTTTATCCCCCCTTTCACTTTTGATCACAGCCAAACTCGCCATCGCGCATTCTCTACATCCTTTTTCCTCCTCGCACTAATTGACTCTCCACACCTCCGTCAGCCTCCCGTTGCCATCTTTCCATTCATTTTCTGCTCCTCCAACCCCCACTCCTCCTCGCCTGCTCTGTTTTTTCTCCTGCCCACCCGGTCTTCCTAATGCCCTCCCGCTGTGCCATAGAAAACACTATTGGAGGCAACAACCGAACTCGTTGCAAAAGCGTGTGCCGTGGTTCCTCAGCCCAATCACCGCTGTCATCGTGGTTCTAATTACCCCTATGACTTGTTAAAAAGCAAGTAAATAGTGCTAGTTGGGCAGGATTATCTTGGAGAGAAGATATTTGGTTCATTACGAAGTCAGCTCTTTTGAACAGTTCCTTGAAGCTGAACATTTTTATCTCATTAAACGTCTTTGTAAGTCTCTGTCATGGTTAAATATGTATTCTTGGGGTGTTTGAAGCATCTGTTATCTCCACCTGCTCTCTCTTTGTGGAAAACCAGCCTTGCAATATGGCAGGTTCGACCCAAAGATAATTCACCTCGGAAACCCTAGCTTTTTTTGCAATATTTGACAGTGTTGTATGTTTTTTATGTTCTTACACTGGCTTATTTTAGTGTAAAAGAAAAAAAAGAGAAGAGATGGGTAAACAAGTGCCTTTGTGTCTCTTCCCTGACAGTGTATTCTCACAAGGAAGCTGTGAGGTTACTTAGTTCTGCTGAAAGTTACTTAGTTCTGCATGAATGTGAATGGTTCAAATCTTTTTCTTTCTACTTTTATGTTTTTGTTCACATAAATCAGCACAGAAGCAGCAACAACATGAAACATATGTAGCATAATAATAGTCCATTTTTATTGTATTTTATTTAAACCATGCATCATTTCAAATTTCAAGAAGTGAATCAAACCTTAACCTTGCGATCTCTCTGTGATTAGACGCAGATAAAACGAGTTCTTCTGTCATATAAGTGAACATAAAACAAGTCTTTTAAACGACTCTTTAAAATGAACAAATCCAAAAGATTCTGATCCCATGGAAGACCCAAAAGTCCCATTACTAGTTGATTGGGGGTATCCTTAGTTGGGACCACCTGGCCTCTGATGCAGGAGTGGTTAGTGGGGGGTACTTTAGTTAATTTTCTACGTGTTATGGTTCAGTGGACACAAACATATGGGTCCATCGCCTATGACAGATGAACAGATAAATGGGTAGATAGCAAGTTACTAAGACAACAAGCTACCTGATAGATAGTGTAAAAAGATATACAGTAGATCTGCCAAGGTAACAAAAGCAGGATAATGTGTTTGGACATCACAAAATTCAATTATTGACAGTAGGGTTGTCAAAAACATTCAAAATCAGTTACTAATCGATACTAATACTAGTATCAAAACTAGACACGCATTTGAAACAAGTATTGATACTAAAAAAGTCACATTCACAGGAAAAATGTACCTTTCCTGAATAGCTTTAGAATGATGATGAGCTGTATCTGAACAAGTATAAGACATAATAAGATCACATAGACTATACCTAACATGCAACCTACCTGGACAATTGAGGGATTACACAGATATAATATAAAAAGTACTATGATATGCTGAAAATCACCTTCTATTGTCTAAAGAAACTATTTAATTCTCAAGCATTGAGTCCATTCCTTATCATCAAAACTGAGTTTGAAATTTTAGTATCAAGCCAACTCAGGCATAAAAACTCAAATGCATGTGAATTACTATTTAAGAGATCATAAGTTAGTTTTGATACGGCATAACATGTTCATAAATTGGAAGCAAAACTGCAAGCTAGTTTCTTTGATTTCAGTAGTTATAAATATTTATGACCCTAAGGCCTTATCAAATCCCAAGAGTTATAGATGCCTGCCTTATAAGGGAAAGAATGTTGTATTGATTCTCTCCAGAAATGTCTTTTGTTAGTCCAAATTGTTAGCGCACAGAATGTTTGTATGACGTGCTGCCATCCAAATATAGGCATAGTAATGGGTATATTACATTAGTGGTAATAGTACTTCTTTGTGTCCCCTAGTTTCCCCACATAACCCCACTGTGACCAGACTCTAAAACATCATAGTAAGTGGAATTTAAGAATTCTTTGTAAGCAGTGGTATAAATATCAACATAAGAGGGATCATCATATTAACTTCTGCTTTTACTGTTGGCTATGAGGAAGTGAGCACGTGGTACTGGTGCCTTTAAAGCCACAGTGTGCAGCTTTTTATCATTACAATAGCCTAAAATATTACAATGAAAAGCTCCTGAGCGGACTTGCATCTCCACAAATCTGACTCTTATTTGGTCTTGCTCGTTTCCATGGCAATGTTGTTCCTATAATGTTTCATAGTATGGAATAAAATGTATTTATCTTGATGGAGAATTTTCCAAAGTTTTGGGGTAAATGCTCTATTGAAAGTCAATACTATACAAATCTTGTCTTTGTGCCTTTGCTGTCCTCTTTTTCAATGGCAGAATATCCTCTTAAAGGTGCCCTGTGTAACTTTTCTGGTGGAGGGTCAGCCACCGGCTCGTCTCCATAGAGATGTTACTGCATGTTCCACTGTATGGCACTAACTAAACTTCAGATCAGTCTCCATGGAGTCAGGCAGAATGGGTTACAGTTCAGATCTGTGGAGAGATGAGCAATAAAACACTCATAACTGAATAAATACAAGATACTTTTTATGCAATACTGTGGAACTTTCCAGGCAAAGTCTTTTAATAGGGTCAAATCGGAAAATATAAAATAAACAACCAATTAAAATAATAATAATAATTAAAAAAAAAACAACTACACAATTATTTTTATGTGTAGAATACTTAGATTTGTGATGTTGTTTTAATTTTTATTATGCCTCAAAATTAGCATTAGCGCTGAGAGACAAAATCCCTATTTCTAAACACAGAAGTATTCATTTTATTTGTGTAGTTAATATGTTGTCAGTGATATCCACGACAATTCCATCTCCATTGCCTTATCTTTAAATATTTATTCATTTTAACCTGACTCTGCAAAAACCTCATAGAGATAAAACTGGACAGGAAGTAGTGAGGCTAACAGTGAAGTCGCTGGGCGTTATTGTGCACAGAGCCTATTCCCACGAACATGCAGTAAACATGGATCCCTCACCCAAAAATGTACAAAAAAATTCCTGGATCCAGTTTCTCCAAAAATGTTTCAGAATATTCTACCATGACTTTGGTAACAAACTGAAAATAAACACATCGCTAATTAAAAAGACTTTCATAATTTGTCGGAGTGCAGGGGGCAATTTATTCCGCTTGCCGCGAAAGTAATGTAGCATGTAATTATCGGGAACACATATTCCTGCTCCATATGTTTGCACTGCATAGACACAAGCTGCTTTAGTTTTAATAAGCATTTGCATTCAAGGGGGCTTTCAGAAGATATCGCTTTGGGTCATGTGTGAACAGGAGAAACTTAAACATGCAAATCAAACACATACATAACATACATAACATAAACTACTGCATTGTACCACTGCTAGAATGTAACAAAATTAAAGTAGTAAAGTACTGCACTTAAGTAAAAATTATAGGTATCTGTACTTAAGTAGATTTTACAATGGGCGCTTTTTACCTTTACTTCACTACATTTGAAAGCAGGTATCTTTACTTTCTGTTTCACTATAGTTTGGAACAGGACTGAAATATAAAAGTTTTTTTTTATTATTATTGTTTGAGACCTGCTGAAAATTAAGATGTCTTTAAATTGTTTCTGTTCAACAAAACTGAACACAAATCTGTCTCAAAATCTCTGCATCTAAAGGTTTATTAGATCTCAAAATCTGCACGAAATACTTTTACTTTTCACTCTTTACGTACATTTTCAAACATGTACTTAAATATTTTTACTTAAATTGATTTTTTCATGTGATACTTTTACTTTTGTGTGAGTAATTTTTGCTCCGGTATCTGTACTTTAAGTAGTAATAAAATCTAATACTTACACACTGCATTCTGCATAAGTGAAATATTTGTGATTGAAACCTTAGGACCAACCAATGCAGAAAATGCTACTGCCTGCGATTGGTTTGGTTATGAGGTACGGCTAACGTGGCGTATAAATATATAAATGCTTTACAAACCGAGGCTCGAGGCAGAGGTCTTCACAGCTCGGCAGGCGGGAGGGAGAGAGGGAGCGTATGTGTGTTTATTTGAGCAACAGAACATGAAGACTTTGAAGAACGCAAGCTGGATTCTAATTAATTCTCCACTCTAAGGTTCATTTGAAAGCACCATGCAGAGCCACAGATGACTACAGACAAAATTTACTTTATAGGTTTAATGGGTCCCTATGTAACTTTTCTGGTGAAGATACTCTACCCGGTGGTGTCTGTGAGAAGTTATTGCTTTGCCTAGACCTGTCATGATAATTACTACTACTTCTATGCTACTACTACTTCAATATATGATAGAAAAAAACAATGCATTTTCTTGTAGTATTATGCCTTTTGGTAACATTTAAGGTGTAGTTGGTCAAACAGTAAACATCTATGAAGTAACTAGCTTGTTACTTCGTCTAGTGGCGTCATGTGTTTGTTTCCATGAAGATTACCGTACTTATAAAAAATGCCGTACTGTGGGACATTCCAGGAGAGCAACAAGATTTCCATGGAAACAGATGACAGATATTCCACCAAAAAAAATCTATTATGCACATTTAAAATAACAGCAAACACCTATGTGTGCAATACATATACCAGCTAATAAAATGGGAGATCCAGCCCAATGTTTAAACGGCGAAGAGTAGCAAGATAATGAACGGGGATAGATCATAATTATAGCTGCTGAAGTGAAAAGACGTGCAATTAAAATTGCTTGGGAAATAATGTACATAATTGATACTAAACATATACTTATCATCGTGGGGCTGTGTGGAAATGATACTAGATTGAAATTATTAGGACTTAATGGTGTAAGTAATGATACCAATTTTATGGCAGTTTAGAACAAGACCAGGTTGTATCATTATGGAGTTTACTAATCGCCGGCAGCGTGGCACTCTGATACACACAGAGTTGGTCTGCCCTTTCACTTGCACCACACACAAATGGTAAATGGCCAAAATTTTATATCAGAATCAGAATTCTTTTATTGACATCGTTTGTGAACACAGTTCACAAACTAGGAACTTATTTTGGTGATAAAGTGCAACATAAAACACACTGAATAAATACAAATACAAATAAGGGCATGCACAAAGTTAAAGAAAATATATGCTTAAAATCAAATAAAATACTTAAAGGTAGAAAATATATACAACAGCAGCATCAGACCAACAGTGCAAACATGACTTATTAAAGTGGCCGGTGTTATAAAGTGTCCAGTTTTGTGCTAATATTATGAAGTGTTCATGAGACAAACTGCAGAGGGGAAGAAACTGTTCTTGTGACGAGAGGTTCTGGTCCCAATGGACCGTAGCCTCCTGCCAGAGGGAAGTGGCTTAAATAGTCCATGTCCAGGGTGAGAGGTGTCAGCTGCTATACGGCCTGCTCACCCCCGAGTCCTGGAGATGTACAGGTCCTGTAGAGATGTAAGGCTGCAGCCAATCACCTTCTCAGCAGAGCGCACAATGCGCTGCAGTCTCTGTCTGTCCCTGGCAGTGGCCCCAGCGAACCACACAGTGATGGAGGAGGTGAGGATGGACTCAATGATGGCCGTGTAAAACTGCACCATCATCTGGACCGGCAGCTTGCGTTTCCTCAGCTGCCGCAGGTGGAACATCCTGTGATGGGCTTTCTTGATGAGGGAGCTGATGGTTGGCTCCCACTTGAGATCCTGGGTGATGCAGGTGCCCAGGAAGCGGAAAGAGTCCACATATATATATAGCCTTTTCCACCTTCAAAGCGCTTTACATCAAGGAACCACTCACCCTTTCACACACATTTAGCCACAAGTGTACACAGTGTATGTCAAGAGCGGGAGTAGACCCGCTAACCTTCAGATCAGTGGACAAACATTTTTACCAACTGAGCTACTGTCGCCAAATTACTTCACAGACTACTTCATCCACCGGCTTTATGTACACCGGCTGTATTACATTATTTCTAATTTATGTTATAATGCTTCCTCATCACAAATGTACCTGGAGCTGTGGTTTGTTTCATTCACACATTCATTTTTTTTAATGCATAGATCCTGCATATTTAGGCTGTGCTCGATTTTCAAACTGAAAACACTCTGTTTCTCCTTGTGATGCCATTAAGTGACAAAACAGGAAATGCTGCACTGTGTTTTTAAACTCCACTCACCTTCACTATAATCATTTGGATCATATAAGCCCAGGATTTGCCTTTATTCGAAGTTACAGTTATTGTTTTAACCTCATTGACTCCTTAGTGCACCAACGGATATTAGACAACTTGAGGTTATTCTAGAGTAATGAAGAGTAAAGCTGTTCAATTTTGGCTAAAAATAGTTGTTAATTTTAAAACAACCGCACTAAATGACATCACAAAGTCAAAAAGAGCATTATGAGCTTTGAGGATGCACAAAGCCTCAAACGTGTGAATGAAACAAAACACAACTCCAGAGATGTTTTTGAGCAGGTAACAGCATTACGACATGGCTGAAAGCTCGCACAAGTCTATACTGTGCTATATGTGATCTTTAACGTACTTCTAAAATAAAAAGTTTGACATCTTTCGAACAGTTTGGTAAACATAAACAGAAGGGGTATAAACTATTTATGTAATATATGTGTAAAAAAAAGTCTATGTTCGGAGTGCACATCATAAACGACTCCAGTAAAAGTGCATGCATCTTCTGTAAGTGTGAAACATGAGCAGATTTCGATTATTCAATATCCAAAGCTCTAGTGGACAGTCACAGACCAAGGAGGAGAAATCTCAACACTTTTTGGTGAATACAACAGATATTTGTTATTATCAAATGTGTTGTTAATAAGACGACAGCAGTAAGACAAAAGGAAAGGGAAAAAACAAGAAAACATCCAACGTTCTGCTAAGGTGGGAGTACCACACATGCAGACAGCCTTTTGAGGATCCTCGAGAGTGTCCTCAAACTGAAACATGCTCATGTCTTTGGAGAGTTGAAGAAACAAGGCAGACTCCAGACTCCAGCAGGAAACATGGCCCTAAACACAGGCCCAGTAACAACAACAGCAGAGGGACTCACCATGGGAGACTAACGTTTGTGCATCTCCAGCTCCTCAGGTACAAACACCAAAGCCGGAACCAGTGAAATCGAGACGTAACCTGACAAAAGCAGGTGATCGCTTTTGGTTTGACATGCCAGGTGACGAACCAGAGGAGGAATTCATCTGCAGACCATTGAAATCATTGGACCAGACCTCAACAGGAAATGCTCAAGAGAGTTCTGATCTTGAAAATAACCACATTTGTGTTCAGACACCTCCATCCAATCCTGAAACAGAGGAGGTGAGCGGACCTTTAGTGCAACCAATGAGGAGAAAAAAGCAAAAATCGACTAAGACTGGAGTTCATTTTTGATTTGAGATGCCAGAGGAACCAAAAGTTGAGATCCTCTTTGGAGATGTCGACATATCACTGTTCAAGTCTTTAAACAACTCTTCTAAAGGCAACACAAACAGTGGCACAACCCCAACGGCAGATGAGAGAGAGGTGGCAGTTTGTGAAATTCACTGTGAGACAAATGATGTTCAGTTGCCTCTAGAAACTGAGCGAACCACCAACGCTAAGCGAAAGGAGGTGAATGGACCTACCTTGAAACCAAAAAGGAGACCAAGGCGTAACTCTAAAAAAACAGGAGTTCACTTTTGGTTTGAACTGCCAGAGAAACCAGAAATGCAAATCTTTGGAGAGTCTTCAGACAGCTCAACAGTTTGTACAAAAAGAAGCCACGACAGAGGATGCAGTTTCTGAAAATACTCAAATTTGTGCTGAGGTGCCTCCAGTAACCCAAAAACAACAGAACCTGAGGAACATCCAAAAACTGAATCAACACTTGAACTGGAGGACACCAAACAAAGTCTGAGAGTTCAAACCCAAGTGTCCCCTCCAGTGCTCCAGTTTTTTTCAAACAAGGAAAGAAGAAGCGTGGAGTGACAAAACCTGGTGACCCATTTTGGTTTGAAATGCCTGATGATGAGTTGGACGAGGAAATCTACTTTGGACAACTAATGTAAACTCCTGGACTCATGGCAACGAGAGTGAGCCTCAAACCCTACAAGCATATCAAAATGAAAACAAAATAAATACCATGGAACAAAAGAGAAAGTTGAATGATTTTAATTCTAGAAAAACATATTTAAACAACAATTGCATTTTTTTTTCAGTTGGGAAAACAGCGTAAAAGAATTAATAAAGTATCTTTTGTGATTCTAATTGAATACACCACATTTGGCTATAATTTGAACCATAGGAAAAATGTTACATGTATGTTAAATCTGTGAAATTAATAACATAAATTAATAACATAAATCCAGCAAACAAGCTACTTCAGACATTGTAAATGAAAGTGTCATAACTATCATGAATCATAACTATCATGAATCAACAACATTGAGAACGCTGCTCCTCAACACCACTTCCTCCTGTTAAAATATGAGAAATATGTTCTTTGATAAATAGACGCCAAGCAAACCAAACATTTAGAAGTTAATTTGGTTATAAGAGGTTACATGGCACAATCCCTGCTTCTATTATTATTATTAACAATACTAATCAATAAACATATTTTAACACAAACATATTTTTACGGACCCAGTACTGATTATTGAAGTTATAGAACAAAAACTAAAAGTCCCATTTATGAGCTGCTGTAGAGATCTCACTCCTCACAACGATTTACTCATTCTGGAGACATAAGTCCACTCTGTCCAGGTAATAGCATCCTGGAAATACAAAATAATGTGCCCTTTTAGTGGTGCACTCTACTGAAATGTAGGCATCAGGAAAAGAAGATTTGTGCAAAGAAAAAAAAAAGGGATGTATGAATAGCCAGTGAGAGAAGATAGAAATATACTGATGGGGCCTCCATGGTCATAGCAGTTACACAGTTCAAATAAAAATTGAATATCTTTTGAATAGGGAAATGTCCTCACAATGTCTTTCAAATCAGGAAGAAATAGTTTGTCTGAAACCTTTGAATACTGCAGTCTAAACAACATGGTGCAGGATTATTCTATACAAAAACAGTATATTTTGTTCTTTCTGATTAAATAACTGCAGCCTTTTCAATTTGATAATTGTGTCAACTCAAATAGAGATGTTGATTCATAATGAGTTACCCGGAACGTCCCCAGCTGTCCTGCTTTGTATTCACCACGCAGCTGGACATAAGAGCTCAGTGCATTGTCTGAGCCTGTGATCAATACGAGCATTCATACTCCTGTTAGGTGTTTGATTTTCAACAAAAAAACAAAATAAAACAGTTGGCAAATGTTAGCTAGCTTGTGACCGTAATGTAATGTAATTTGAGAGGGACTTGTCAGTACAAAATCAACTCATCCTTTGTAGCTCAGTCAGTTGTTTATAGTCAGAATGTTTCATCGCATTCTGACTCACACAGCTCAGATTAAAGTCTAACTTGAGTAACAGAGCTGCAAACAAAGCAGTGCCATGAGTTAACTTTACCCCCTCCAGGGAATGTTGATGACTTCACCTGCAAAGTATCAATACCGAAAGCTGAAACCTATAAATATGTTGTTCATATGATCCATATAAGGAATTTTGAACCTTCTAATAGTTTCAAACCAAGCCCCCCTCCCCTCTTTGAAAGCCCCTGTCCCCCCAATGCTAGAACCGGCCCTGCAGCTTCTTTAAATAATGTAACAAGGACATTACATTCACCTTTTCTTACGCGCACAAAATAATACCAACTCTCTTACTTCATTCCGGCTCTATTCTCTTACAAAACCTAGCCTCATTCTTTCCCTGTATATGGGTTACAGCCTTTGATGGGCCTGACTCATCAAGTTTATGTTACCCTGATCATCTCCCTTCTTCCCTGTGATCAGTGCTTTCAGTGGGGGCTGCCTTCCCACTGCTTTCTCCGGCATCAATACAACCTCTCATCCCTAATATCAACTAATCACCATCCTGCGCTCCACAGGCATTGGTTCAACTCCTAGCATACCCGCAGCGAACCAGCAACCCCTTACATAAGTCCCCTGTGTAGCCATGTGCCGCAGAGCTGAAAGTGACTGAGCCAGGCGTTCTTCTCTGGACATTCTTACGTAAGCCATTTAGTCACATATACACTGGTGCTGTGCTGTGATTTATGATATTGGCTCATTAGTTAATGGAGGCGGAGAACGAGACGCAAGGAGAAAGGGGGCAGGGAAGGAGAGCAAGCAAGGTTGTAGGAGAGGAAAAAGCAGAAATATGCAGAGGTAGTATTCAGTTGCAGCTACATACGAGTATTTTTAAAGAAATTGCGTTTTTTGGGATAGTTTTCAGATATCATACTTTTATTTCTGCCTGGCCAAAAAAAGTCGCCACCTGGATTTAACTAAGCAAATAGATTGGGGTTGCTGCAGTTGGTCAGGTCTAGGTTCAGCAACAGTCTGTGCTCAAAGAATGAGGCAAGCTGACACCTGAATATACTGAATAATAATAATAATAATGCCTTACACTTGTAATGCGCTTCTTCAGGCTTGTCAAAGCCTCTCAAAGTGCTACACTATAGTCATTATTCATTCATTTCCACACTTGGTGATGGTAAGCTACTATTGTAGCCACAGCTGCCCTGGGGAGACTGACAGAAGCGAGGCTGCCAATCTGCGCCATCGGCCCCTCCAACCACCACCTATCATTCACGCACACACCACTTTCATACTAGGCAATGTGGGTGAAGTGTCTTGCCTAAGGACACAACGACAGAACTTGGTCCGAGCGGGACTTGGTCCGAGCGGGACTTGGTCCGAGCGGGACTCGATCCTACGACCTTCGGGTTGGGGGACCACCCGAAGGTCGTTGGGGGACCACTGAGCCACTGTTGCCCCTGAATGACCATGTCCATCAATACATTTTTTCTTCCCTGATGACACGAGCATATTCCAAGATGACAATGCCAGGATTCATCAGTCCAACGAAATATTAGAGTGTGTGACCTTTTTTTGGTGGTGATTTTTGTTTGGCCAGGCAGTGTATTTAGTTTGAAGTAACTCTAAGCCAATTGCTTGAGTAAAACATTGGTTACTCTACACTGAGATTAAGTCTACAAGTGAGAAAGGCGCCATGCTGACAATATAATTTTTGTCATTTTTGTGCTTTATCCTTTGAAAATACAAGATTTTGAGAATTGTTTAATGTTTTGTCCTTACATCATCTTCACTACTACTTTATACTTTTCCTTGAGTAGTAATACTCTGAAGTAATGTTACACTTACTTGAGTAAAATGTCACCTCTGCAAATGCATGATTATTTTAGACTGGTAAGTAAGCTATGAAAAGACAGCAGAGCTTTTGTGTATCTGACATGGAGTTTTAAGCCTGACAAAGTAGTGGTTTTGCAGTCGCAGCAGAGCAGACACTGTTTTGACATAATCCACAGGTTTAAAGACACTGTACTGTTATTGTAACAGGACCTAGTACTTAGCACAAGGAGGGACTAAAGCTAGTCTGGAGTCAGGTCTGGTCAACACATACTAAAAGGTATAATCACAAACTGCCTCTGCTCTTATTTAATGAGCTTAAAAAAATGACATCCAGACTCAAAGGTGATAACCATGTACATTTTTTGTTATATTCCCCATGGAACTCACTTTCCATTTTGAAGTTAAAAGCACACTATGTAACCTTTCTGGTGTAGGATCCACTACCTCCTTTTTTTCCTATAAATATGTTATTGATTTGTCTGTGATGTTACATAGTACGGCATTGATATAAGTGTTTCTAAATCTTAAAACAAAAAATGTCATTACATTTAAAGACTATTTTAAACAAAATCAAAAAAAAAGTTTTAGTTAATGCATTATTGTAGTGTTTGTTCACGCTTTAGTGTAAACTTACAGTTCAGCGTAGGGCAGTACAGTACATGGATAAAGTTAGTTTAATAAAGGATAAAAGTGAGCAAACTCCAAGGTAACAAACTCCCATTGTGTCCTTTGGCAAGACAGATCCCCCAATACATGATAATGAAACACGCCACTCTGCCCTCTTAAGAATAAGGTTATAAT
The DNA here is from genome assembly GCF_009829125.3 of Periophthalmus magnuspinnatus. Lineage (NCBI taxonomy): Eukaryota > Metazoa > Chordata > Actinopteri > Gobiiformes > Gobiidae > Periophthalmus > Periophthalmus magnuspinnatus. Next base: position 15,007,132 of record NC_047141.1, read on the forward strand.
AAAAAGAACGGGGATGCCAATACATGTTTTAAGTCAACCCGCTTACTCTGCAATATGTCAGTTTTTTCTCTTAACAACAGAAGCATAAACCAGCCAGAAGCAATTTGTCACACAGCAAAACACGAACACCCACCTCCTTTTGTTATACATTCAAATACCAAAAAGGGCTGTATACCTGACACAGAAGCTATTTGACATGTCAGCCTAAAATGAAGGGATGAAGGGGAGCCTAGACTTTCAGACACTACAAAGAAGAAACGGGATGTGTAATGAAAGAATAATGAGGGGCCCAGATAGGAGGAGGTGGAGGAGGGGAGAGGTTTAATTCCAAACTCAGGGAACGGGGATATCGGATCGCCGTAGGGAGTGAAAATGTAAGTAAAGGGGGAATAGAGGTAAGAGCCAAAAGGGTTAAAAGCGAATGAAAGATGAGGTACGTCGCTAATACTTTGATCTTTGTATTTCAGTGGAAGTGGTTCTCATGTGCTTTTACCTTTCCAGGCTAATGTGAAAATGAATTTGACCAAAGTTTAGTCCTGGTTTAGCACCTGTGAAATGGTTTGGTTGGCAGAGTTATGGTTTAATTCTGGATGGGCAGCAGCTCTTTGGCAGAAACGTTTGCTTTTGAAACTACTGTTGTACCATTAACGTTTGAATATTTGTATGACTGCGATTAGTGGTGGTAAAAGAAGTCTGCGGCAGAATATAGCGTTGTAGAATAGACCATTTTACCCAACTGGATCTGGGGAAATGAACATCCTGCTGTTGGATCTGTGTACTGTACATACTTTGCGTAAATTGGCACAACCAGATAAAACTATGTAACAATATACAAATCCCTTAGCATTTATTTTACGACACTACATTTATAGAATATACTTTGAAAAGAATTGAGAGAATTGTAGATATACTTCTAGCTACTTTTTCCTTGTAAAATGCCTTGACAAGACTAGTGCAAATCATTACTATTACATTCCCAAAAAAAAAAAAAAAGACTGAGTGCAAACGATCATGGTCTGTGTAGTTTATAGCCGTTCCTGCAATAAAACAATGCATTTCAGCAAAGGAGTTTCTAAATCGATATTGTGACATTATTGTGCCCGCAATGTTGTTTTGAGACTTTTGACAGTATAATTTCAAGATTTATCTAGGTCATTGTTGCTCTAACTACAATACCGCTGTGTCACCCGTAGTAAGTCAAGACAGTAGCTCAGTTGGTATTCGTGTTCGTCCATCGATCTGAAGGTTAGAGGTTTGAATCCCACTCTCGACACAAAAAAAGCATCCCACAGATGAATGCTGTTGTTGTTTATTGTGTCCTTGGGCAAGACACTTAACCCACCTTGACTCCAGTGAATGCGTGTGTGAATGGGGGAGAGTGAGTGCCTAGAAAGTGGAAAAGCGCTATATGGAATGTAACAATTCACCTGTTTTTTTATTTGTTTTTTTCATTTAGGGGAATATTAGCTCCTTTGCGAGGCCTGCACAATATAACGTACAAAAATGCAATCTGAGTTGGCGCAAAAGAACAAAATATCTGATATTTATATTGAAAAACCTCATACCTGTAGATTAGATGTCTACACACATGTTCTGAAATGCATGGGATTCTTATGAGTTCATATTTCAGTCTGTCAAATATTATCCTGGAGTTTCCATTGTACTCTCTGAACAGAATATTACTATTTACAGTCATTGCAAATCTAATCTCAATACCTGTCAGGAAAAAATGCGTTTTTATTCCAAAATTGTGCCCTACTTTAAAGTATTTGTATTGGAACACAAACAGAAGTACCACTCACACTTCAGCGTTTTTGGCCTAGCTACAAACAATTACATAGTTGTTTTCCAGTCGTTGAAGCAGTGACTCAAAATTCAGTATTTGATGAAGCTGTCCACTGATATTAGCTGTAACAGTATACGAGGGAGGGTCTGACTGTCAACAACAGATCAATAAGAACAACTGTGCTGCTCAAACAAGCATTCGTCATAGGACTACTCAGAGAAGGATGACACAGTACCTCTCAAATGTAGTCAGCTTAAGTGGACGTAGATTTGGCCCTGCGCTTGGAATGAGTGTTCGGAGTCTGACTGGACACTGGGAAGAATGCCACCTACTCGTCTGAAGAAGGATCTGTTCCACCCACTGTCGACTCCAGGAAGAGGGCATGAATAATGTGGCTGTCAGAGGAACAATAATGACGTTGGTGTTACAGTAGGGATTCTTGTAGCATTTGTTAACTGGCATTCCTCTGGTGTTTTCTCCTCGTACCAAACAAAATGATGAGTTTGGATTTTCTGATGAACTGATTGATGCATTTTGGAGTGAAGAATAGTAGTTTGTAGTAAATTAGCCTGTTGCATCTGACGTATCATTTGCCGAGGGAGCTACCATAGTACTTACCTCTCTCTGTATTTTATATGCAGACAGATATCAGTCTGGTCACCACGTCCTCCTTCACGTCTCGAGCCAGACCAAACATGATCGTACAGAAGGAGCTCATTAGCAACCTATCATTTACAACAAAAAACAAAGCGATATATATTTTTTCCTCATAAGCAGCCATTTTTGTTTGGATAAGAACAAACCGTACATGTCCCTGATTGGCTTTTCCACCTGCCAATCAATTCACCTTCATCTTCATAAAGTATTGAAGTAGTGTGTATTCTGGATCTGAGGCAACCATCGCACAGCACCGCAGTATTTAACAAATTATTCTACATTGTCAATATTCATGAGGATTTGAACAACTCATGTTTAGCGTAGATTTTGTCTTTAAAACTGCACTTTAACATTTCTACCGGAGTATTTCTTGACCTTCATGTTTTTCCTGTAATATTCCGCCATACGGCATTGAACTTAACATGCAGGTGAGTTACAGGGCAGATCAGGGGAGCGGCCACCCCGCTCACAGTAAGAATGTTTGTCGAGGTATTTTTGAGCAATAAAAACACGGATACAGTTTATTTGACAATGGCTGCGGTTACATGCACACTCGAAATCTGATCGTTATTGGATTTTTTGAGCTAAAAGATGACTAAAATGAAAAGTAAACAGCAAAATCATCTCATAAAGGTCAAGAAATCAGATATTAATTAGATTTCATTGAGTTTCTATCCGCAACCACTGTGAAACCCTCCAGTTAAACGTGTTAAAAGACTTGACTGGTGCTGTGTTTTTGTAAGGCGTATTTAATATGCCTTTCCATTTTGTCCCACCTCAGTGAACAAAGTAAAAAAATATTAACCAGCTGGTTGAGACTAGCTATGAGTGGAATGTGTGTCTTTGAGGGGTTGTGCTTACCTGCAGGGCGTGTCTCAGATTTCTCATACCGGCATCTGTATAAGAACGTATAAGAACGTACATTTAGGGCCATATATTACATTGAAACATAACTTATCTACCTGAAAAAACATCTGCTTTCCAATATGGAGCTTATATTGGCTTACCACAACTTATAGTAAACACTAGCCAGTCTAAGCAGCTTATCCCATAATGATAACTACACTATAAATACTCCAATAGCCAGTACTGGGTAGACTGTAAATATCCAACAGATTTCGTAGGGATTACATGTCTAGGAATGAGTGGTATGTCTCTCAGTGACAGACAGCTACAACCCACTCCCAAAGAATAGCCTCTGGTCCAAAAAAAAAAAAAAAAAAGAAAAAAAAAAAATCATCATCAGAGGAACAGGAGTCGTGGAGTCGTACATAAGTCAGGAAAAGAGTATTATAAAAGTCCAACAGGATATTTGTCCCCAGAGAAATGGAACAGATGTGGGTGGAGTTGTGCCAGGACGGTTTCGAAGTTATTATTTTGGCTGGCTGTGTCTTGAATTGGAATATGAAATTGAATGTTTTTTTGCATATTTTAAATGATAGCGAGCAAGTAATTGAAAAAAACAAGAACTCCAGGGCTCATAGTGGTCCAGTAAATTAGATATTTATTTGAAGTGATTATGTTTGGCTCTTATTTGGTCACTGCCACACTTTATTATTTGTAGCTACAAGGTGTTTTGCCTAAAGACACAACTACAATATTGCATTATCACTTATTACATTATGAAATCAAAATCGTTCTTCGAATTTGCACTTTTGTCAAACATGGGTAACCACAGTCAGATTTTATATTACTATGCAGAGGTTGGTGAATAATCCAAGTACTAATCCTCTAATTAAAAGGTAAAAGTTCAAGATTATGTCGTATACATACAGCTAATTGTGTACTGGTAGTAGTGGTTGATGTAGTACTAAATTTTGTTACTTAAGTAAAAGTACAGATACAGGTAAAAAGTTACTCAAGTAAAAGTAAAAGTATCACATGAAAAATCTACTTGTGTTAAAGTATTTAAGTACCTGTTTAAAAATGTACTTTAAGAGTAAAAATTAAAAGTATTTCACATAACTGTTAATGTAGTAATATTAATTTAGAAAATGCATAATGGTAATGGTAATCGAAAACAAAAACTTTAATCAGGATGGTACTGTGAACATGGTAAAAATAACCCCTCAAATCATATGAAAAGTACTTTTTACTTTTCAGTCCAGTTCCTAAGTGTAGTGAAGAAGAAAGTACAGATACCTGCTCTCAAATGTAGTCAAGTAAAAATAAAAAAGTATCCACTATACAATGTATTTAAGTAAAGTACAGATGCCTAAAAATGTACTACTTTGCTGTTGCTGGAAAATCTTAGTCTACATGTTAATATGTGAAACTTATTTTGATATTTTGTGTCATAGTTTTGGGGAGCGTCTTACTAAACGTAGCCTGAAGTCTGCCATAAAGTAGGGTAGTTCCAGAGTTTTACATAGCAACATTTATTTCATCACTTTGTTCAAAGGGTTTAATCTGTTACTGCAATTTGACATTAATCCTTGCTTTTCGCTGCTGGCTTATCTTGACTTTTTGGTGCGTATTCCTCCCTGCTAATAAATATTTCAGTTATTTTGACTACGGGCGAGTATATTGGGGCTTACTACAGTGTGATTCACGGAGGCTCATGATAAAATCACTTTTAACTTCCTTGGAGGAAATCCTGCGGGGGCCACGGGTGTGCACTGGAGCAGGTCTTTGAATGAGAGAGAGAGGGGGGAGAGAAAAGAGTGAGAGAGAGTGAGCGACAGAGAGAGCGGCAGAGGGAGACAAACTGAGAGAGAGTGAGAGTGAGACAGAGACAAAGACAAAGAAATTGAGAGAGAAAAGAGTGAGAGAGAGACAGTGAGAGAGAGAGAGAGAGAGAGAGAGAGAAAGAAGAGTGTGTGAGGAGACAGAGAGAGACATAATGAGAGTGAGAGAGTGTGTGAGACAGAGAGACACAGAGAGAGAAAGAAAGAAAAGAGAGAGTGAGCGACAGAGAGAGCGGCAGAGGGAGACAAAGAGAGTGAGAGTGAGACAGAGACAAAGAAAGTGAGAGAGAGACAGAGAGAGAGAGAAAAGAGTGTGTGAGAGTGAGAGACAGAATGAGAGTGAGAGAGTGTGTGAGACAGAGAGACACAGAGAGAGAAAGCAAGAGAAGGGTGAGAGAGAGTGAGCAAGAGAGATAGAGAGAGAGAATAAGAGTGAGAGAGACAGAGTGAGAGAGAGTGTGTGAAACAGAAACACAGAGAGAGAGACAGAGTGTGTGAGAGAGAGTATGAAAAAGAGACACAGAGAGGGAAAGAGAGAGAAGAGTGAGAGACAGAGAGAGACAGAGTGTGTGAGAGAGAGTATGAAAAAGAGACACAGAGAGGGAAAGAGAGAAGAGTGAGAGACAGAGAGAGAAAGAGTGAGAGAGCGAGAGAGAGAGAAGAGGGGAGGGGCTGTACCGCGCAGGGAGGGGGGTCACCTTTGTGCAAATATATCAAACCAAGAGGAGGACTTGCCACTAGCGTCAGATTTCTAGTTTGTGTGTGCGTGAGTGCAGAGACGGAGCAGGGGGAGAGGTCCGCGCAGGTTTGGGAGCTTTGAAAAGAAGAAAGACTTAAACCTGTTACTACTGCTGCTACTGCTAATACAGCCCGGGCGCATTTCACTTTCTCCCTGCACGCTGACTTGTTCTGCGGGTAAAAAAGTTGGAAACGAAGCCATGGACGCCGGGATAACATTCGAACGCGCGGTTCTCTCGTGCACCTTGCTGCTTTTGGCACTGCAAGGTAAGTCATCGCTTTTCATTCTTTCAAAGACGCTGCACATCGCCCTGGTAACTGTTCACTTAGGCTAAACGCTTTTGGACTGGGTTTGGGGAAGTTTTATGCGGCTCTGGGCTACAGTTTTTGCGCTTTAAGAGATCCCGCGACTTACGCAGACCTGTTCAAACTCGTCGCACCAACTCCACGTACGCACGCACTTTACATTACGTCCCTTGCAGCGTTTTTCCCCGACACGATGCTTCTGTTCTGTGCAACCTGTTAATTTCCCATTCAAGGCGATATTTACTCCAGTGAAGTTATCATTTATAGTTTAGTGATAATAAGTTAAAACTGCGTGTTTCTGGGGCTTTTAGTCTACTACCAAATTGCTCATTATCCAGAACTGTACTAGGCATCTTTGAAGTCTACCCCGATCCAACAAAGCCAGAGGTGACTGTTAACCCCTTTTCCCCCTTCTTTTTTCCATTTTTTTTTTTAGATTTTTGTTCACTTTTTTAACATTACCTGTCCACATTCCCTCTATAATCTAACACAACTTAATTAACATTCACTAATTTTGCATCCAACCTCTGTTCTTTTTCAATAACATAACACCAACCTTAGCTTGAAATCACAGATAAGTCACAGATTCATGCCATGTGTACACTGAATTGTATTATTTGTGTGGGATATTTGGTTAAGTCTACCACAGGTCCTTGTTAAGTGAGCCTGCATGGTGGCTGGGGTAGCAGGAGCCTCGGGGTGGGGTTGGGTGCCGGGCAACACCCTCATATTGCCTCTGCTTTTTCAGTCCCCATCCGCTGGCTATGGTATACGCCTCTACTCTTTGTACCATTGACTCCAGGGCAGTTGTTGTGATGTCTGCCCTTATGAAGCTGTCCAACAGGTGCCAAAATACTGATGTGTAATTGATATAGATGAGTTGGAACTTGGACGCCACACGTTGCTTTGTACAGACAGCTGTGGGGTAAAGCAGTCTCAACTAGAGTGTTGGAAAGTATAGGAGCCTTAGGAATTGGTAGGGGCACTCTCAAAGAAATGTCTTATAATAACTACACCTTAATTAGCCTTAATATAGCATGAACAGAGACTTAATTCCTAATGAACACATAGTTTATTAGGAATTATTCATGCTTGGTAACTACTTAATTAAGGGGTTAGGTTTAGGCATTAGGGTTTAGGTATTAAATAAACATACATAAAGATACTAGTCATTAGCCTTAATACAGCATGAACAGAGACTTAATTCCTAATGAACACATAGTTTATTAAGAATTATTCATGCTTGGTTAGGGTTTAGGTATTAATTAAACACATACTAGTTACTAAGCCTGAATTGCTCTTAATTAACTATTGGTTCATCGTGAATTAAGTCTTTCTTCATGCTTTATTAACACCAATTAGGTGCAGTTAATAAAAGTTACAGAAAATTCTTGGTTAGAGTTTAGGTATTAATTAAACAGGTACTAGTCACTAAGCCTGAATCATTCTTAATTAACTATTAGTTCATCATTAATTAAGTCTTTCTTCATGCTTTATTACCACTAATTAGGTGCAGTTAATAAAAGTTACAGAAAATTCTTGGCCATGTGTTTAGCGATGAGTTAAGAGTTAAGTAATTGGCTGTGGTGGCTAAAACAAGTATTGAATTTCACTTTTGTATTTTGTTTGCCTATAGAAATGAGTTGGACTTGTGGGAATTGCAACTTGCAGCAGAAGTTAAGGTCGCGAGAAGAGGCTAGTGCCTTGGCAGAGATGTATTCCTTTAGTTCTTTTATATACAAAAGTAATGTTGTGTTTTGGTTGCAATTTTGAGTTTTCATTAATTCGTTTGTACAACACTGCATGACAAAAAATTGAGTTTAAACATATGATGAAAGTGTAGACCCCTGTATCATCTGCAGATTTCTTCCATCTAAAATCTTACGGGAGGAATTTTCTTTTCTCCTGGGATAGTAAATATTAAAGTCACTCTGTTCCCTGGTGTTTTGGACTTGGAACCTTCTTGCTCTTAAGCATAGTTGTGCCTAATAATAGCCATCTCAGCGGGATTTCTTTGACACAGGACCACATGCGGATATAACTGGTCGCATGCTTGTAACTTGCAGCTCTGTCAACATGGCCTTAAAGACTACATGTGTTAATGTGCTTCGTCCTTCTCAATTCGCTGCATATTACTCAAGCGTTATGACATGTAGCGCCTAGCAACCCACCCCGGCAGCCGGAGGGGCTTGGCATGCTTGTGCCTGGTACCCGGTGACCTGCTGACCCGCTCACCCGCTCACCTAGACAAGGAGGTTAATGTTTCTGGTCTAACAGTCCTGGGATGCCACCGACTACTTTGTCTAATCAGGAGAGGAAGCAAATTATGAGCTTGGTTTATGACTGTCTGTAAAAGGAGGACTAGGTGGAGACAGATAGTAAATCTAAACTTGTCAATTAACGTACTGGCACAGAAGGAGTTTTTGACATTAGATCAGTGCTTCATGACGATGCACTGACAAAACGTGTATTTGCTTTACCTAGAGTGTTCCACAGTATGACATTAAACTTACACTTTATCCGTGGAGCAAGGTCTGTGGAGAGGCAGCCCCACTCACATGTAGGCCTGTCACTGTCAATAAATACTATATGGACTTATCATTCAATATATGATGGAACAATCATTTTTGAGGGGCAATATTTATCATAGGTGCTTTTTCTTAGTACTAGTTGGGAACTTTTTGTTATTTTTCCTGTTTTATTATTATGTGAGCTGCGGAGGGTTGATAAATACCTTCTATGACTCATTATAGATGCAAACTAACTGCTAAGTGTTTGTATTTTTTTTACCATATCATACATTTAGAATCGTTTTTTGGGGATACTTCTACTTTTGGGTTATTGTGTCAGTGGCATAAATTTGTTTGATTATCGTTTATTGTCTATATTTTATTCAGCAATATATAGAACTTCAAAATATGTTATTGTGACAGATCTAAATGCACGTTGAGCAATAAACCACCTGTAATTGAACAAATGTAAGATAGCAAAATTTAATGCTTTTAGCGTGGATCATTTCAAAGTTGCCATGGAGACAAAATGGTAGCAGGCTTTCCACCAGAAAAAGCTGTATAGTACACCTTTAAATATATCTATATGTATATCTAATACAGATTTTTTTTTGTCTTGGCTACTACAATTCTTTCATTCCCAAGAAACATGTATGTATAGGTCAGTTTTATGGTACAGAATGTCTATATCTTGACCCCATGACCAACCAGCCATTACCCAAAGCGTATCCCACCTCAGGCCCATAGTTGATAAACATCAGCCCCCAAAGTATAGGCGTTAGAAAGTGAATGTAAGTTTATTGTACTTCAGGAATGCTCGCTATTTACATTACAGACAAGACGTCGTAACACCATAAAGCAGTATTGTTGTATTCATGTTGGACTGAAGGCGAAGTAACGCTGCTGTTGCTCTTGACTCCATCTAGTGGTAAGATGTGATACAACAGTCAGACTTTTTGTTTGTCTTTGGAAGATTTCTTCTTTTGTATTCAGCACATTTGAACTAAACCACATGCCATACCTAGGCTCGGGTTTTAGAGCTCCAGACTGGCTTTTGTAGTTGAATTTTAACATTCCAACCTCATTCTTAATGCTATTAGTAAATTGTCTCGTAATTGAGGTTACACTGACTGCCGTTGACTGCTTTGCCAAATCAAGCATGAAATCTAACCGTAACATCATTTTATCAGCAAAGACTTGCCAAAAATCAAAGTATTCTAAGTGAACTAGATAAAATTGCATTGACAAGCATTAGCTGAGTTCAAGGTGCCATCTACTAACACACATTGTCAGCCTCATTGTCTACCTTCACTTTAATTCCCATGGCTATTTCCTTATTTTTAATTTGTGTTCCTGTTGCTCCGGCATCAAAAGTTGCCCCCTGCGGTTTTGTGCAATTATTATGGTATTAGGCAGAGAAAAACCCTGGTAAGATAAAAGTCCGTGGAGCTTTGAAAGTAATACTAGACTAACGTTCCCCTGCTTGTCACCACTTGAGCTAAAAGAAGTAAGTTAATGTATAGGCTTGCACGTTTGAACAAGTTGAAGTTACTACTATACTTAAATATTACAACACAGCGGAAACCTATGGGACAGAGTAGGATCGGAGATGGCACTACCTCCTTGTCATTTAGACCTTTAGGTTACCAGGTTTCACCCCCTTTGGCTATAATTACTGGTGGTGGCAATTTATTCGTTTGTTTGCTAACGCTCTAACTTGGAATGAGTGGCATTCTCGCGGACACGTTTTAGCCTGCTCCGAAATGTCTGTTTGTCATCACTTGAAGTTCTGTGGAAAAAAAGGACCTTTCTTTTCCAGGTTTTTTTTTTAACAATCCACCCCTCACCGCAAGTCACAGTTGGTAATCCCCATATAAACAAGCAGCGACAAAGAGGCTGCCATCGTGCTATTAGAGGTGGCAAGTCAGGAGTGTTTTCACAGCCAACGAGCATTCCTGTGGAGTGAGTTGGTTTCACTCAGCTGGATCTCCGGGATGCACCAGTTAAATATTAGTCTAATCGTGGCTTTGTTTAATTTTATGGATTAGCGGTGGCGAAAAGTGTTACATACTTTTGCAATGATAATTTTGATCAAGGAATATTCATATGAAACAAAAAAGTAAAACATTTATAAAAGTGTTGGAAAAATGTTGTGATTTTGTTGTATTTTTGGCTTTTGAGGTTGGGGGTTAAATCTTTCTGTTAACCCAAAGACGAAGCCAATGACGCCTACAGATGCAGCATGATCTATACAATGAGACAAAAATAAAGACCAAATATAACTTAAGTACTTTTGTTATGACCTGGCCCTATACTAAATATAAAAGGTGGTGTCATAAACGGCTCCTGGATGTACCCATATAATTACCGTGAACCTAGCTTCATTTCCCATGCAACAAAATCACAAAATGAACGCTGATAGTTTTGCTTTGTGATCACAGACTGTTAATAAGCACATTGTTGCCTTAAGTTTAAAGTTAGCTTCCAGTGATGATATGGTTCACAGTGGAGATGACTTATCAATCCTTTTATCTTTTCCTCCTAAGATCACCGCTTCAGCTTTACAACAGCTTAGCTCCGGCTGCACCTTGACTTCCACACTGCATACATAAACAAAATGCGTTACTGTGGATTACCTTGTCTAACCCCACCTGTCAATCTTTACCCCAATACGTCTCAGTTTTCTTAGTAGTATTCACAGATACGAGTACGCCTATACCACTTGATAGTTTATTGTTATATTCACTTTCCTCTAGCTACACAGCACTATAGGAAAGCGATAAAAAGAATGCTTGCCGTTTACATTTCCACATCCTTGAGTTAGCACAAAGAAGATTTATGACGACAGTCGGGGTTTTAAAATATGAATGGTTGTCCTGCTCACTTGATGCAGAACTTAAATGCTAATAGGGCAAGTGAGCCATTCTCTTTTGAGCAAGCAGAGAAAAGAAGCTGACTGTAATTTAACTTGTTTTGTAATGCTAAATGCAAGTAGAATCACGCGAATAAATGGTTTATAATAGTGATTTCCTACTGGCCAAAATGCATGACCTGCAAAGAAAAAAAAAAGGACTTGAACGTGATTTTGAATATCAATAGTACAAATGTTATCCGCGCAATGAAAATTAAGAAAACAATTAATCTGAAAGCATATAAGACTTTATGGCTTCAAAGTGACTAACTGTAATACTGAAATATATAATTAAATGACTAGAAAAAAAAACAGCATTGGTAGTCTTTTGTTGCCAGATCTTAACAAGTAAAAGCCTTTGTGCTTTGAAAATCTAGTGTGCAAATTAGTAACACTGACTGTACATAACTAGTACGGAGTCCCAGGTTAGGTGCTAAGGGATGTTTTTGCACCCTACCCTTTACTGTCTTGTCATTACTGGGTGTTGTAAGGAGGGAAGGAAGGAAGCTGAGTAAAAAGAACAGAGCAAGCAGATCAAGGGCTGGGATAAGACATGATTACAGCTAACTATTGTGCTGTCTTGATGCCTCCTAGTCTCCAGAGGGAACCACACAACCGAGGGGTAATTTCATATTCGGCCTTGAAATTAGCTTCTACCTCGTCTCTTCTGTATGTACGATATGTCCTTGTGTATATTAGAGCAGTTTACGGCGATCGGAGGGATGGGGGTCGGAAAATTGAAAAATTCACAAAGCACTTTTGCTAAGCGAGGTTAAGTGCGGCCAATCCATTTTACTGAATTAAAGTGCTGCAGCGAGACACAGCCAGGGAGCGGTCACTTCATTTCATTCTATTTTATTTGTAAAGATTTTTCCTCATGTGATCTATAGAAGTTGCACATACAGTTTGGAGACTAGATTATGTAACTCTTTCCCATTAATTTTTGAAGAAACTATGCTAATTGATAGGTCTATAAAATAAAAAAAATCATAAATATTTTCTGAAACTGGTTTTGACATTGCAGGACAGTTACTGCATTGATTTTATGATTAATAATTTGGAACATTTTAGGGTCAATCCCAATTGCTCTACTGCACATGTGTCAAACTCAAGGCCCGCGGGCTGAATGTGGCCCACCATGTCATTTTATGTGGCCCACGACAAGGTAGATTAAAAGGTACAACTGCCTTAAAATACAGCCGCAGTTATACAGCCATATTTTTTTTTACATTTATGGACATGCATTTGCAATGTTTGTAACCTGAATAAGTAATAAATACAGAAACAGCTAAGGAACACGTTAAAAAAGTAGTTTATGTTACATTATATCTGGCTCCTTGCCCATTTTGCTGATGTGGCTCTCAGTGAAAATGGATTTGACACCCCTGCTCTAATGAAATGTATTGCTAGTTTATGCAATTTTAAAGACTGCAAGAATACATTGAAACCCATAGCCAAATAGCCAAGTATTGATGCAGAAAAGAGAACATATAATTAGGAAAAAGATGTAGCCTTGTCTTAATAGTTTAAATAAATTGCTTTAATTTCAGAACTAGAACAAGACCACATGGTGATAATAAAGACCCTGTACATGATTTTTTTCCATGTACTTGGGCGAAATTTGATCTTGAGGTCAACATAAGCTCACTGTGTGCTGTTTGTACCTAATTAGAAAGCATTTAATTTCTGATAATCAGGGTTCAAATTGAGTGTGAAATTTTTGGATTGTGACAACACTATAGCCAATATATCTTAATGCGCCAGTATGCCCAATCCTCCCTCCTTCTGTCTTCACCATTTGGCTTGATCAATCAGAACGCACACAAAACAAAAGAAAAGAGACCGTAGATAGGAGGGGCTACATCAGGATCCAGCCAATTAGGAGTGGGGAATCTCTGAGAAATCCCTACATCTGTGACCAAGGAGATTATATTCCTGACAGTGGAGAAGAAATCCTAACCCCGCACCCACTCGAACCCTAAGCCCTCCCATCTGACGGGCAGACTGCTGGGGTGTCCTGGGGGAGTGTACAAGCTGTTGCTGCTGCGAGGTGAACAGTTGCCCCAGCAGCAGTTGTTGGATGCAAGTCTTCCAAAAAATCTCAACACATAAGAGTTTGTGTTACTACAACCACGTGTTACTTCACTGGACTGGTGCGCTGTGTATGAGAGGGGAGGAGTTTTGGTGTAGTTCTTCACTGAGTGAGTTTGGCAGTTTTTCAGAGTAAATCTGGATTATTGTTTTGTGTCAAGTTGATTTTGAAGTTTATTTAGCGGTTGTTTGTCCCATTAACCTTTATTTAGCATTCAGAAAGTTTGATTTCAAGTTGGTTGCTAAACTAGTGGAATGATGATCTATATATACAGTGTGAATGAAAGAAAATGTATGATGTTTGCAGTTATTTCATCCTGATGTTAATAATTATGAAAAATGTAAAAATTTAAAATGTGACATGCATTGGCAAAAGAATTCTAAAAGAATTCTGTTGCAAATGGAGCTCAAGTGACCACCCGCTTCATTTTTCTCATTGACTCTTTGAAAATGTCAAACATTAACAGTTTAACCAGCTATGTGGTAATTATTATTCATGACGCAGTTGTTTTAAGTCCATAAAGCACATAATGAAAGATCCCGTGAAATGCTTTAATAACTTGCCGGTTTATAATGTTTCGAAAGCAGATTTTAAGTGACATTATAGGCCTTGTGCTCATTAGTTTCCACACAGCTGATTAACCCTGAGCAAGGTACCAAACTTTTAAAAATGGGAAATATTAATGAGAACTTTATTTCTGGAACCGGGGGGTGGGTGGTCACCGTTGAGCTCCATTATACGCCAAGCTATAATTGCTTACAAAGGCTAAGAAAAAGGCATATGATTGCATTACAACCCAAAAAAGTGATCTTTCTTTATGGATCACAAATGTATTTCCATTGCATTGCTCCTATGTTTCCCCATATATTTCAAATGCTTCCAACCTACCATATTGTCCTAGTTGTTTAGCCAAGCACTGGTCATAAAACCGTTTAAATGCTCCCCTGACAATAAAAAGCTGGTGCACTCCAATTGGGTCACCTCCAAACAATGCACTTGAACCCTGTCTACCTCAGATGTGCGACAGCGGTCCTGGGACATTCCTCCTCTCTTATCAGTCTCCCATGGCGATAGCAGGAGGAGACAGGGTGACTTGGAGTTCACTAGGCTACAGTATCTGTTTACATCCAGACTGGTGAGCATATTTACCCAACCCCAACTACCCCTAAAGTATATACCCACAGCGATTAGTCATTTGGCTTTCAAAATCCACTCTCCGTGTCCGTACTCCCATTCCATCTGTCAGAAGACATTCCGGCATGCGCCCTCCTGACTTTAATCTAGTTAATGGTTAAGCAGCAGTGGTTAACCTCTCCGGGGATTCTGGTCACTGTTTGACAATGAGATCTTATTGCTTGAACTGGGCCTTTGGGAGTTGGTGTAAGAGAATTAATCTTACACTGTGGAGTAATAGACCCTCATAAATATTTAGGTTAGGTTAGTGTTTTTCTCACTTATAGTTAAAAAACTCATTGGAAAACATGCAAAAAATTAACCACATAAACACATACATTGCACAACACTGAATCATCAAGAAATAAATTGACACTGTA
Source organism: Periophthalmus magnuspinnatus (assembly GCF_009829125.3). Classification (NCBI taxonomy): domain Eukaryota; kingdom Metazoa; phylum Chordata; class Actinopteri; order Gobiiformes; family Gobiidae; genus Periophthalmus; species Periophthalmus magnuspinnatus. Next base: position 15,022,372 of record NC_047141.1, read on the forward strand.
AAAATAAAACATCTTAAAAATTTGTAGCAGCTTGTGAGAAGAAAGGGAGATATACTGTAATTATACTATAACTGCTGGTTTGTTGATGTCTGTTAGCAATAAAGCTCAATGTAGGGCTTTATCCACAGAAAAGATTACAAGTGGACCAAATAAGGAGATTCATTCAGCATTTACAACTGACTGGATGATAAGACTCATTCCATCCGTTCTTTAGTCAGTAGTTTTAGTAAATTTCATACTATACATGTTTACCCCCATGTCAGAGCCTGATCATTGTGTACTATAGATGCATTTTAAAATTGCAAGATAAGTGCAAGTTTCTCTCTACTAAGACTGCTGAAATGTTGTTCTTGTGGTCATTAAACTATACTGCATGGTGGTGGTAGTAGTTGGAGGAGTAGTAGTAGCAGTAGTAGTATCATCTGTTTCCATTGTCATAACAAACCATTCCATTAAGAAGTTAGATTTTAGCTAGATTGACTACTGTAAACGATTGTTGTCACGGTAATAAAATTTCAATTCTAAGGAGCTCACTCGATACTGATTACGATACCACTACGATGAAAAAAAAGCCTCCCTTTTAGTAATAGAATTTAATTTTCATACACAAAGTAATAGTACTTTATGTTCTTTATGTTACCATGAGATCTAATGCTTATCTATAAAACACATAATCATCGTACAACTCATCATACTCAATACTCAGTATTGATTAGTATCTGATTTTCCATACTATTGACAACCCTACTATAAACTTTGATATAATTTACCATTGCAGGGTAGATTCGTGGTGTTTGCATGGAAGTCTGTGATCCACATTGTTCTCGTTTTCAATACATTCAACAATTGCAGTGAAGTCATGTTCAAAGTTTGTGACCTCATAACAAAAGCTCTGTAGGGTCTGTGTCTAGTACCTTGGGTGTATGACTTCACGTCTGCATGAAAAGGGGGCTCCCCATGTCACCTGAGCAGGAGGGAAGGGGCTGCAACGCAGGGAAAACTGCAGTGTCATCTTACAGGATTTTCTGCACCAGGTAGCTGCCCGGAGCACCTCTTTGGCCTTTGTTTTATCATGGTTTCACTTACAAGAGCTCCTGTGAAACAACAACCACAGCACTACACTTTTACTATGCTTGAGCAAACTTGACTTTCAAAGTGCTCACTCATTCAGTTGTTCATATCGGCTGCAAGTCATTTCCTGTTAAAATGTTTACTGATCAGTGCTGTGGTAATTTAATCTGTGGTTGTTACTATGGTTACTATGTTACTATGGTGTTGTTAGTTTGCCGAATGTCTCTTCTGTCTCTTTCCCCCATTTCACGACTCTATAGACCCCCTACAATAAAGCCTTTGGTATGCGCTGGAAATATATTATGTTTGATCATTATACACAAATGGCGTGCGTCGATAAACAGGAAATTATTGGTGAGAAATTATTGTTTTATGTTTATATCTGCTTTTTGCAATTTTGTTTTCACCTGACTCTGTATTTTCTCTTGTCCAATCATCTTGTTTGTTTGTTAACCACTCCTGGAGCCGTACTGTACCAGCCCCAGCCTCCTCTGGAAGCTAGTATCCTCCAGAGTCCACTTTGCACCCTCAAACGGAGCGGTACAGTTCACTTTAGACACTGGAGACTCTTGCGCCCCATACCAATCCACTCCAAAGTGAACCAAAGGAAACAAGGCTCTTGTAACATAATAAGGAATATATAGCTTGCCAACCCAAACAGCCTCTTGGAATGCATTCTGCTTTGATAAATGATGACACATTGATGATACATTTGCAATCTGCATCTGTCAGTATAGGATGTACCGGGCCAAATGTTACCGTTATGAAAATATTACAAATTATTTCTTGTGCAGATAGAGCTATGAGATGGGAGTTACTGAACCCTGGTGATCCCCGGATAAAATGGTGGATATTCTTCACGCTAACATGTGCAATTACCCCGTGCAAGTATATTTATGAAGTTGCATCAATTTAGTGCTGCAAAAGTAGAAAGCTCTTAAGGCTAGCTCATTTCTCAAACCTGTTTTGCTCTGCCACTCCAAGTCGCTTCCTTAATATTACGCTCATATTCCAGTAATAGTTAAACTCTCCAATTTCATAGTTTTGCTTTGAGTCGGACTAACTGGAAAAACATCCCAGTCAATATGAATATTTAATCCCAAATCAATATGGTTCAATTAGGTTATAACTGCATATGGCTAGATGATAAATTTGCGTCAGGCTACATGTCTCTTCATTTGGCTAAACGGCGGCCATGATGGATAGTTATTGTGGTGTAATGTTTGAATTACAAAGTGGGATAACTGATTTAGCTTCTTGTTATTTGGAGCTAAAGTGATTACAGGGTCCAGTGTTGCGCCTGAAGAGCATCCCGTACTCTGGTCTTCTGTATTTACTTTGATTCTTAGTTGGCCGTGTTTATTGTAGAGAATGAAGTTGTTTGCTTACAGTAAGTCCACACCATTCACTAGTTAATTTATAGGTAATTTTAGGGTTATAATCGTAATTGTGTTTTATATATATATATTCATTTTGTGCCATAGATCTACCAGGTGCCCTTCCAAACCTGACACTTTAAAAAATCTTTAATTTCAAGCGACTGTTTCATACTTTTAAAAAAGAACATATCATGCAGGTTTGAGTTTTTCCCGTAAACAATATTATTTAATTTCTAGCAATGGTGCATCTTTTTTGGCAATACAAATCACTATAATTATATCACCAGATCAAATGTAAACAGGGAAATTTGTCCTGGAAACATGTAGGTGAAAAAAAAGCCATGCATTTGCAACAGGACCATTGCACTGTACGACCCGACACTCTTCAGTATTAGCCTTATTTAGTAAATGATAAAAGATGGGCACTATTCTCAAAGTCATTTAGCTGCTCCATTTGGGTTCTAAAAGGGTGGGCTGGGTAATGATCAGGGGGACAGAGGACACATGTTCAATAATAAGACCTGACAGAGGAGGAGGGACCAGGGAGGATAGGTGGGTTAAAGGAGACATACTGGTGATTTTCATTATCTGTGCTGTTGAATTATGACTGGAAATCAATATTGCATTATGGGAAAATTTTTATCCCAATTTCATTCCAAAATGGCGAGTTAATAAACTTAATCAAAATGCACCCATGCGTCAAACCCCCCACTTGTGTTTTTCAATATGTGAATGAGTCAATGAATTTAAAGTAGTTATTCACTTGTTTTGTTTTGGATTTTATGGCAGTCATTATGTTGCTTTTCTTAGAATGTTCCACAGTATGGCATTAAACTTACCTATCTCCATGAAGACAATGCGACCAGGCCAAGTTACAGATTAGACCTGTGGAGAAGCAAGCCCACTCACTGTAAGAATGCATGCATTTTTGTGGTATTTTTTAGCAATGTAATGTAATATAATGTATAATCTGAGTTAGATACATTTCATGCCATACTGTGAAATATTTCAAGCAAGGCAGTGACATCTCCACGGACACAAGCAGCCCTTCCACAAGAGAAGTTACGCAGTTCATCTTTCACTCCACCCAAAAGTGGATGCTACATGTGTGCTTTGATTACATTGTTGCATCTGTGCCATTCTCCGTGTTCGCTGAGGAGTTAAGTGGTGTACTCTCAGTCTAAGTGTGGCTCTTACAGATTGGCCCTAAGTGTTAAGAGCTACTGTCAAGAACATGTGTAGCATCCTCACACCATATTCACATGATGCATTCAGTAGTATAAGTCTTATCACCGCATTCATATTGTGGGGGTGTTTTTCAGCCCGATCTCTCCCTGCTCTTTACCTGAACAAGGCCACATTGTTAAGAACATTCCTGCAGGCTGTTGGAATGCAGGTATTAATACTGGCCTGATTACACACTTGGGTTGGGGTCGGAGGAGAGGAAAGAGAGAGGAAAGGAGGTGTGGAGTGAATGGAATGGTGGAAATATGGTAGGACAAAAACATATGCCTGTCCTATCTGGTATAATCATAATTTAATTTCATGGAAAATAGTGTATTGCTGCAGATCTTCAAGAAACTATGAATACAAATGACCAAAAGAAATGTCTGTTTTAGAGAGAATTTATGAATAATAGTTTGTGTTCCTGAATATCTGAAGGCAGCAACATGACTCACAAAAGGACTTAATAACAAAAATATGTGCGATTTTTTTTCCCCCCTGGTAAACATTAGAATTACATTTGCAATTTATGTTTATTGCACATTTTTTACAAATCAAGGAATCGTGTAATTTTCTGGAGAGGGAAAGTTAAAACCATACTTTGGAATGTTCTAGATGGAAATTGATACGTTTTATGCCATACTGTGGAATATTATAGCCAAGGGAACAACATTTCTATGGAAACAAGCAGGAGGAGTTATGAGTCAGGTTTGTGGAAATGCAAGCCCACTTACATTAAGGGTACATATTTTTCTATGTTTTTAGTACAATAAAAAAAACATCATTATATTTTAGCCAAGTTACATACTATGTCTTCAAGTGACAATTGAAATGTGAACTTTTAAACTATTATGATAAAGAAAGCCATAACAAAATTTTTGATTCAAGACAACATCTCAACATCTCAACATTTTATATTTTTAAGGTTTTTACGATCAGAAATTCCACAACAAAACTAATGGAAGAATCGATTTCGAACATATTTGCAGAGATCTAACGTAGAAGTCAATCAAGTTTATAAGACATGATATTTTGTTGGTTGCAGTGGAAAATCTCTTACTGCCTTACTGCAATGTGATAGTTTGCAATTGTTCGAACTGTTATTGATTTGAGTGCAATACATTTTGCAGCTGTAGTCGCCACAAATCATCAACAGCAGCCCTTACTGAACCAGTCGATTCATATTTCACATTTACAATCTACTTATGTCGTTGTTACTTATAGCAACTGAAAATAAGTGTTACCCTGACTAAATAATTGAGCATTTTGAAATAGTTGGAGTAACCTCCCTGTGTGGGGCATGACCAGTCTGTGTGTGGGCATCTGTCTGAGCGGTCAGGCCTGTAGAACATGTGAACATAACTGCAGCCCCGGCATGAACTGGACTTAAGCATGATTATAAATAGGCCTCCATGAGTGTGTCCAGACTACAATGGCAGTACCAGTCTGAGATAGGCCCTCACGCAGACAGGTTAAGAACACTCTGTGATAAGGCGCTTATATGGCAGCAATTCTCAGGCATTTTGTTTTTGTTCAGATTTAATGTTACATGAAACAAACATAGGCAAATGCTGAATTGATCTGGGCAATTTGGATTTCTCTGCTTGCATGCTGACATGGGCAATACATGGTCTACATTTTTACCTGAATCTGTGTATGTTATGCAGTATTTCACAGAACTAATCGTTTGATGTCACCGACTAAAAAGCTAGAACACTGTCAATCTAGGCTAGTTTACGTCACCTGAATCTTACATTTATTTAATTACAGATTATTTTATTGCAAAAAAACACCAAAAAACATGCATTCTTACTGTGAGCGGTTGCCTCTCCACAGATCTGACATGTAACCTGGCTTGATAGCATCACCTACTTCAAGATAAGCAGGTGATGCTACTAGAAAAGATACATAGTGCATCTTATCAAACATAACAAATACCTTTTACCATACTTGCAAATATAATTTATCTTTACTCCAAAAGCCCAAAATATAGTATCTTCAGTATTGAAATTGCAATCCAATAATTAAAACATGTGCATTTTTTATAGTAATAGTTATTTCCTCTTCTACAGTACAATATTTTGCCTCATCTCCCCCCAAATTTGCTTTATGTCATATGGCGGCACCATGTTTGCACCTCCTGAATGCCAGCTGGTGACACTTGATCCAGGCCGTCAGCGTAAGAGCCCCTCTCCCTTTTGGCGAGGAAGTCGGGACAGAGCTCGCCAAAAACCTGAGCACACCACCTCCATCTTCTCCATGGCCCTCGTCCTCCCACACATATGTCCCATCTGTTTGTAAAGGCGGTTATTGGCACTGGTTTGGGGGGGGACAGTTGGAGCAGTTCGCCAAAGCAAAGCCAGCCCCCACCATCGGTATGACAGAGGAGGGAGTTAGAGGAGGGAGAAAGCTATGATGACCTCCAGCTTTCTTCATCTCAATCATCTCAATCACTTTTATGGAATAGTCTGTATTTTTAGAAGCCATTGAATGTGGACAACAGTAATGGCTATGAACTATCCAATAAGAACAACTCTCCAACCTTGGAATTGTTCATCCCATTGTTTTCTTTTATGCAACTATGGATTACGATTTTTAAAAATAATAATATAAGAACTAGATTGTGTTTATTATCATTGTATTCTGACAACACAACTATGGGTTTTAGGCAGCAGCCCTATGTTAGGTTAGTGTGTCTCAACCAGGGGAATGGGGGACGCTGGTACGTAAGCGTTTACCAGGAGATACTTGGAATGATTTCTGATTTTAAAAGAAGATTATATTGAATTTTTACACCAAATGTAATGACTGACGATAAAATAGTATAAAAAGCAGTTATTTGTGTAGTAGCGTGAGTCAAGGCAGGATACAAAAAAGGTTGGGAATCACTGTATAAGGTAATCATTCATTCACATTTATTCAGTGATACATTGAAAAGTCTCCAAATGGCACTAATTTCATTTCTATGTTCTTCACACTCACAAAGATTAATACTTAGAGGACACGCGGACCGCATGCTTGGATGAACTATCGAACAATGCCCTCCTTGTGTTCCTGTGACGCTCCACCTGTTCTGTCCTCCCTCGTCTCGGCTGTCTCCATGTTTCAGAATAGTGCCCACTGTCCCTCCATAGACACATTCTGCTCCTGACACCCATGCTACTCTGAGCTTTAGTTTTTGTCATTCTTTGGCCTTCTCCCATGGGCTGTCTGGTTGGATTGAACAGACCAGAAGACAGAGTCGTGGAGGCTGGGGCAGCGGTGTGACAGCTGGACATCTATGGATACTGGATCATGTTGCATGTTTTCACTTACACCGTCTGCCTGCTTTTGCTCATGCATTTCCCTTCACACGACTTTCATCATAACTGACTATTTTGAAGTTGTCTTTCAATACCACAATGATAATTAAATAAAACCTCCATATAATAGTTCTAATATAGATCAAGGTCTTTCTAAAAGTATTAAGGAAAGATCAAAATTTTCCTATTTATTGTATCTTGTCAGTATTGGTACTTGTTCAAAAGAGTAGATTGTTTCAGTACTAGTTTTAGCATGGATTAGCATCTAAGTATCAATTTTTTGACAATGTTATAACTAGTACAATAGAGTATTATATCTTAAAATCTATTCTCTGTGTAACTTCTTATACCCTTTTGTCGCCTTTGTGTTTGCATACTGTTGAAGCCCAATAGTGAATCACCGTTCAGTTGACTCAGAAAGGGCAGCCAAACTTGCTGTACAAACACGGTACAATTACCCAGATGATTGGCTGCTCGACGTCGGCCCGTGGAAACCGACCCTTTTATCACTGTGGGACAAGCTTGGTGCGTGGTCTGCCTCACGAAACACATTTTCGCCACTGACATGAGCCCACTGTTTCACTGATGTTTGTATTGTGCTAATCCAAAACGGAATTCATTATCAGATAAACACAGAACCAACCACCATTTGTTTTCACATGAAGAATAAATTACTTTGCGTGTGGGTGGACAGAACTGTTAAAGTAAACAACATCTTCTCAAAGTTTTATTTGTACCTTAGTTTTAGCCATGACCTTGGAAGATAAATAGGGATGATCCTTAATGTAACACATTCAAGTGTAATACGCTGATAAGAAACCCACATTTAACATATAAAAGTCACCCTAATACATCGGTATAGCCCCCATATGCTGGCACTTTGCATTTGTGTACATTTGGGATATGCATTGAATTAAACACCCAGCTGGCTTGATTTGCAGCCTAAGGCTTAGGGCATCTGGGCACTGCTGTGCTCAATGTATAGGATGTGCCTCTAAATCTGGAGGCCACATTTTGTCTCCATTCTTCCAAATCTTTGCAGCCCATCTGTCTGTGCTTCAGTGAAACTTGATCTGGATAGTAGCATCCCAATCTTGCAATAAAATGTTCTGTCATATTACATGCTCATTTATACATTTTACGTCATGTTGTGATTTACAAATTGCCTAATCTTATTTACACCAATTTACAAAAAAAACCCAACAACTTTTTTACTGATTCTTTTAATAATTCATACCAGAAATTTCAGGAACAAGTGGAAGGTGAAGAGGTAAAAAATGGGTCAATCCAAAGTATAAACTGTAAATGTTGAAATATACTGTCAACTCAAAATAATGAGCTCGATACAGTTATCCAGAACTACCAAAAGTTAACAACCACTAGTTTGAACAATTCAGTAGTCAGATTTAGAGCTGGTCTATATGGCAACAGATATTCACTTTTTTTTTTTTTAAATCTCGTATTTATCTCTAGTTTTGATTCAATTAGCTTTCAATATTGAATTAATTACCATTAACATAAAACTGGATAGATTTCTTACTCCAAAGTTTAGACGGCATACAAATCCTTTTTAGATAATTAGCCATGGCTCAACCTCAGTTAAAATAGTATTAATTGCTGAGCCCTGTTAAGACAAACAAATTATGCAACAAAGGTTTTTTGAACTCTCCCTCCCTTATGAAATACCTCTTGGTTTAAGGCAACAGTTAAAATTACTCTACCTGCGTGCTCCAGCAGTACTAGTCTGTGCCTCCAGTTTCCCGATGCCTCCTCATGCTTGTGAATCACAGCTCATTACAGAGACAGAGCTAGCTTATCTATCCCCCCCCCCAGCTACCTTTGTGCTGAGGAGAGGGATGGAGTCATGGAAAATTTACACTGTTGACGGACAGCTTCCACATCACCTCAGCTTTAGCTTTAGCTTCTCTACTTCCTGCATTCCTTCCAGCTTGCACCTCTTAGGAAGGTCTCGCCTCTCCCCAGGTTTGATGGATCTCTCCTCCCCCTTTTCGAGCGCCCCCTTCCCAGCTCATTGTCTGTACAGCTAAGCTACACCAAGTACCTGTGTGGACAAGCTTTGGCCTGTCACTTCAAACCTCAACCAAACATACACTTATCTAATCCACCGTAAATGTCAGAGAAAGCCTCAAGGGTGCTCAAAATCAACTTAAGATCTGTAATTGTCACTTCTAACTTGGAACATGAGGGAACAGTTAACTTGATTATATTTAAGGATGGAAGAATTTTCAATTTGGTGTACTTTTTTTGACACCAATGTTCAGATAGAAACAGTTTCAATTACTAAGCACATTACATTTTTAATGAGACTTAGAATATTGAAACACGGTATTAGACTATTTCTGAAGGAATCAATGTAAACTTAGCTCCTCCTAGATCGATTGATGGTAAGTCCTTCCAGGAACTTTGGATGGGAAAATTGCGATTCCGATTAACTGGTGATTCCGGGAACGGTACACTGCAATGCCTTGTCAGGAACTCTGCCCCTGTCAGGAAAAAATAAATAAATAATTGAACTTTTTAGCACATTGACTATTGGCCTTAAATGTCCAGCATAGGCCAATATGTTTTATTTGCACACTATCAGCACAAAATGTAACTACACCGTTCTCTTATAGACTTATAGTAAAATAGAGTACATTTGTAGTATATAATTTGGGGAAATAATTGAAATCGACGTATCAGGCCCAAATATAGGCATAACTTATCAGCCATCAGTTTCTCATCATCTAAACAGTATTGGCATCAGCAATGAAAAAAAAAACGTATCGTCAATCTCTATTAACTTAGATTTGAAGCTTAGTGATTGTGCCCCAAAACACTCGACTCTACAACCACATAGCCTAACTTCAATATAGCCAAAAAACACCAGATACATGTCCACCTTTTATCTTTTTTTCATTTCCTTTGCTTTCTCCCTTTGTACATTTGTTTCATAAAGCAGCACAAAGCCACAGTTGGATTGCAGATGCCCAGAAAAGTATGGGATATGTTTCATTTCAACTTTTTTTTTATCAACCAGCTTCAAATATGTGTACAGCATGCTATCTGGTTTCTCTTTATCTTGCTCACATTGGTTTTCAGCACAGTAGACCACGTCCAATCCTTCTCCGCTTGCCTCCATGTCTCTACGCTGCATGCTCTAGTGTTTCTCCATTAGTACCAGATGCTTAGGTAGTGAGGAGGAGGAGGAGGAGAAGATGGTGCCAAGCCAGAGGAGCTGCTGATAGCTAAGCTTCAACACGCAGGCAAACTTCCACAAGCCTGTACTTTCCATACAGATATGCTACAATATACCCACCACCATTTTGCTTGGCTCCAATGATTTCTGTGTTATTATCTAAAACCAGCACTACACCCACCTGGACCATCTGCTCCATGTAACACTGAAAAGCACTACTTATACTGTTTGACGAGCTTACAGAAGAATTCACTGGGAAAGCCATTTAAAGCAGGTTTAATTATGTGCTCAAATACCTGTGCTAGCAGCTACTGGATTATGGATGTTACAAGATTTGAAAATAAAATTGCATGAAACTACTGAACGCCATTGTTTTCCATAGAGAAATGTTATATCTATGTTTATTGTATAGTGACGTCCATGCAAGATAGACAAATATATAATTCAGACAAAGATGATTAGGCTATATAGGCATACTGTACAAAATGGGGATGGGACGAGACACAATTTCCACAAAACGAGACAAGACACAGGATTTGGTCCATGAATACGGGACAAAACGAGATTCTGACATTCATTAGAATCAATACATTGTGTAGTTCAGTTTACAATTTAGTCTTGCAGTTTTTTATTTACTCTAATTAAAGCAGACCTATGCAAAATTTATCTTTTAGAGCTTTTAACCATGTTATTGTTGTTTCCCCTCATCATTTACACTCTCAGAGTAGTCGTATTTGGTGTGATTCGTGCATATTTGAGCAATCTTTAGTTACTTATTTTCAAGACGCCATATTGCCGATCAACTCCTGTTTTCACCGCCCCTGGTATATGCCCACTTCTCTGTACTTACTTCGTTATCCAATTTTATTTTCTTTATGGGTGGTACTAGGCACAGGGCGATAAAAGTTGGTGTCACGATTATCATGGCCAAACTAATTGCGATTAACGTTTATATCATGATGATAAAAGTTGCTGCCAGTTTAAAAATGTTACGGATATGAATAATTATACATTTAATATTATGAATAGGTTCTTTATTTAAACAGCTGTTATACTATTGTACTTTCTCTTAAGTGAAAACAACTACAATCTGAAAGAGAATATCATGGATATCTATGCTTTTTCTGCACATTTTGGTGATAAAATGTGTGCAATTTTGTCATGTGAGTTCTTGTGGCACGAGAACTTGCCCCATCCCTAGTACAAAACATTTGATCTTGTCAGTGCTTGCCAAACTAGTTACATGATTACATGTTGAAATTATTTTGGTCCAACTATAACATCAGCGAGATTCAACATGGTGCGATGCCCTATGTAAAAGGCTCACATTCCAGTGGTTTCACAAACAACTTTCTGAGGCTTCTCACTTGGTTAACATTGTGACTGAAGTTGTATCACATTCCCCCACTAACAAATTATAAGTTGCTAAACTTTCACCCGGGTAATTTGAATACACTTGTCGTCCTATCGCTCGACTTTGAGGTATGTCAGTTGTTTGCAAAGTCATGGAGGTGTGGCTACATTGGCATGACAATGATATCACAATGGCGTATCAATGTCTGCTATCCCAGTCATCTCACCCTGATAGGTTGCCATTCTCTTTGGTGACCACTTTGAGTAATGAATCTGCCTTGCCAACTGGAGATGACATATGTTTTTGAAGGCTTTCCAACACGTGGTTAAGCTTTCAGTGTTATCAGTACTCCTGTTTGTTATCGCTTCTTCTTCAGAGGTTCAAAGTAATCGAAGATGAAAAGTGATTCTTTTATGATTACCGGTCACAAACAAATCAACCTGTTTCATGAGACTACACAAACGAGTTTTGCACAAGCTGTTATACCCATGTAATGTTTTGGAATTATAGCTTGCTGTCTTCTTTTGTTTTGTTTTTTGCCAATACTCAAAAATGAATAAGAATTTAAAGCCACATATTGCACTGAAAAACATGCATCCTTACTCTCGACATCCTTATAACACAAATAGCAAAAGCAGTGGAAAGAGTACCAAGCAGTGCACCATCAGTCTCCATCTGACAGATCCATTATGTGCTAAAATGGATTAAATGTCATCTAAATTAGTGTCTATGTCTGTGAATATGCTAACGCAAGGGAAAACTGTAACCTATGAGGTCCTCTGTCCATCTGTTGTTAGCGCTTGTGGGAGGCTAACCCCGTCGCCGTATGACACTGGGAAGGTGCACTTGAAAGGCAGGTGATGAGGTAGGAGTGTTCTGGTCATACCGTGTTTTTGCCAGAAAGCTCCGACGTGGGTGCGATCTGCATAGTTGAGTCACGCTGTTATCTCTAAGCCTGGCACAAATTGTGGAGTTTTAAAATACATTACGTGGGTGGTTATTTTGCATTCTAACATACACAGAGTATGTATCTTCTGCCTTGTCATCACAGTTTTCATCCACCTTCCTTGTTACTTCCGCTGTTTTGTGACTTTATCTCCCATCATTTACAACGCAGGTACGCACAGGTCTAGGCTTGTGTTGTTTTGTCTCTCTCAGATTTCACACATACCTGATATTATCGCCAGGGCTCCAGCTAGGTTAGGTTAGCTTTGCCTCGATAGCCATCTTGACAAGGTAGGCAATCACATTGGCAGACAGTGATGGATGCTTGCGTATTAGTCAGGCCTGAAGGACACAGATGAAAGACCTGTGTCCCTAGCTACGTCAGACACATGTCCCACTGGCAATCTCCTCGCTCGACTGCTCTCCTCTGTCGCTTATAACATCCACACAACTGCACCAATGTCTGCGGGATCAGCGAAGATTAATATGCATGCTTAATATTTAAATCGGATTCATTCCCCAAATTATTCTGTCTATTGTCTCTCATTACTTTTCTAATCACCTCATCATCCAAGCTATGAATAATAATTTAATGAACAATTACCGAATGGGGAAAACGTATTGCGTGGCACATTTGAATTGTATGAGGATTGGAATAATAGACTTCTCAGCTATTCTCTAGCGGGTTTTGATGTGTAAATAAGTACCATATTTGGGTTCGTTCATGGAGAAAAAGTCCAATTTAAACAACGTAACTGTATAAAATATTGGAGCTTTCAGTAGAAATTTGCCACGGATGACATTTCCTCTCATTTCATTGTGTCAGCTTCATTTTCCGAGCTGTCTCTTTTACAAGCTTGCGTTTTTCATCAGGTAGCAGGCGGACAGCGTTCTTATTGTGAATAAATCGGGGCTGTCCACGTCTAATCTCGCCCCGAGCCGTTGCTGTCCCCTGCAGGCTCAATGTCAACCCCGTTACTTTGATGTCAACACACAACGTATGGTTCTGTCTGCTCCGTCTCCTCCCGCTGTCCGCGTAATGTCAGCCGATCAATAATACCGTGACCCACCTCTCTCGTCCCTCGCCCACCGCTTTAGTTATTCGCCCCCTGGACTGCTAATCCTGGCCCCCTGAATCCTAACCTATTGTGCCCTCCGTTCTTGCCAATAATCCCTGACAAACTATGACAATAACCTCTCTGTCTGTTGCCGTAGTAACGTGACCCCCTAAAGTAAAAGTGAAAGGAAACATTCACTCAGCTCAAAAAGTTTGGCCCCTCTCAAAGAGTGTCAAAAAAGGTTGGTCAGATGTAGCTCTTCAATAAAATAACAAAATTCATCTATTTGTATACACATTTATACAGGATGGAGTTTCATGAGTGACACAAAAGCAAATAGTAGGTAGAGATTGAAGAGGGAAACAACTGCTTATTTCAGAAATTTGTTTCTGTGTCACGATGCGTCACAGTGTCACACACATGTGTCACAGTGGCAGAAAGGACTAAGTGGGTGGGGTTAAAAGTTTAAACTGACTCATGGTTTGAAATCAGGTAAAGTCATTTCAGTAGAGATCTTTTACATCTTTAAAATCGTTTTTTATTAGCATCTCTACCTACCAGTTGAAAAAAAGCCTCTCATTTCTGAAAAATGGAAGGCAGGTAGTCCTCCATGATCCAGATTTGTGGAAAATCCTTGAAGGACTATGATAACTGATATTTGCTTCTTCCTCGCTTGCATTCCTTTGGGGTGAAAAATGGTGTGAATAACATTTGATCTTCTTGCCAATTTGGTTATGTGCACTTGCTCTGTCCATACGCTCAATAATATTTGAAAAATGCCTATGGGTGTGTGCGTGTGCGTGTGTGTGCATACCATAGAGCCTCCAAACTCCTTGCCCTCTCCATGGCCGGAGAGGAGCTGCTCCCTACCTCCTTGTCTACAGCTTATCTGCTAGCGTTGAAGTGCTTGCAGAAAATAGAAACTACGTTGCGGGAATGCACTGCGGTATGGGCCAAACAAAGCATACGAGACAACATAGATAAAACAGGCTATTGTGAGCAACAATACAGGATGTTTTAACTATTTATCACCAGAGCTGTATCTCATTATCTGAATGGAAACAGTGCGAGAATACAAATGAGCGTGAAGTTACAGTAGCCAGTGGCAGATGGAAGGGAGCATACAGTACAGTAGAGAAGTGGTTCAAAGGCTTGTTTATTAGTGTAATAAGGTTTTATAGAAGTTGCATATTCTAAACAACAAGCTACATAATTGGTTTCATTGTTGCAGTTAAATACACTTGGCAATCTAGTTAGTATTTGTTAGCATTGTGAATTTTACTCTCAAATTGTGTATTTCCTTTGTCACAAGTAGTCAAGGTAAACCAAAAATGAGAAAAACTAAATCTCAGGAGCAATACAAGAAATACAAATGTTCAAAACATTTAACATTGTCAACGTAAAGCTTTTGTCACTGGAAAGAGTCACCAGCACTTTTATTCAGTCCTGTTACAGTGTACAATGTATTGCTCAAGTAGGAGTAAAAGTATACAGTCCAAAAACGAGTCTAAGATGTACATTTTTTTCAAGTTACTCAAGTAAATGTAATTGAGTAAATGGAACTACCCAGCTCTGCCTATATCATATAACCATAGGCCACCATACTTTTCTATCTATTCTTCCTTATTAGTTGGTCAAGGTCTTTGCTGAAATACTCTGGTTGCACACTTACACTAGATATGAATAGTTTATATGTATTGAGCATGATGCAGTGGTCTCCTATCTCTGTCTGTCAGTCAGCCATGTGCTCTCTCCACTCTAATTAAACGCTGCTCCAAACCTAACCACAAACACCTTAACCACCGTGCCAGTCTCCAGTGTCAGCTGTGCAATCACCTGTATGTTTGGGTGTTGGGAAAAGAGAACGTTTGAGATGGCTCATGACCATGTTTACCTCTCATTGTAGTCAGCTGAGACGGTGTAGTGCAACGGTCTGCCAAAGTTGCCTTGAAGCAGCAGGGGTGAGCAAATAGAAGCCAGAAGCTAAGACAAAAGCGGTTGTACAGTAAGCAGTATGGAGCAGCACAGTGCCAAAATAATGCAAGGAGGGATTTCCAAATGGATTTACTGATATAGACGAGAATTGGGAGAATTCTAATTAACTCTGATTAATTCTATCTCAGAGGGATCATGGGATTAGCAGCAGATTTAGTCAGAATTGTTCACTTTTTTCTATTTGCAGGCTGTATGCTAATGTTTGTTTGCATTGACAGCTAGCGGCTCCCCGAATTCAAAAAGTGTGCATGTGTGCCAGTGGGCTTGTGACCATATTTCCTGCCAGCCAGCAACCGTGCCCATTGATGTGTGACTTTGTGCCCCCCACTTACCCAAGTTCATCCAAGCATCAGAAGCTAATCCGACGTAATAGGCCAAGAGACAGAGAGTGGGGGAGAAAAGGAGCAGGGCATCAAAGGTATAGCGTGTGTTGCCTTTTTGTGAGGAGCAGTCTGGTGTCTGTGAGGTATGCCAGGCAGGAGACTTAGCAGATTTAAGGGGTGAGGCGGAGCAGAGAGACAGAGGCTTACAGTGTGTGCTGTGTTTTGGGACATTGGGTGTTGATAGGATGGGCAGGGAGGCAGCTCATGTCATTTAGATGAAATTATGCCCCCAGCCGGCCTCCTTTATCACAGTAAAACATGAACAACAAAGGCACTAACTTGTTTTGTTAGGAGAGAATTATAGCTTGGCTGATATATTGGCTGATAATACATAGGGGGAGTAAGGGAAACACTTGATGGTTGAGATAAAATATATGTTGGTGTAGGAATTATTTATGGAAACAGAACACCAAGGTTTTCCAATGGGCATATGAGCATGGAATTGTAATTTTGCATATATTGTTAACAGTCCCTATTTAATTATTTGTGGTCTGCACTTGACCTGTCTGTCGATCATCGCCATTGGGAAAACCTTCAGGATCTTGTATCTGGGTTATACCAAGTAATTAGGGGTGGAATGAGACAACAAGACGGGATAAGCGATTGGATTAATGAGAATGAGACCAAAACAATTCAATTGGCATTTTTTCCCTCACAATTTTCAGTTTATTTTGATATTATACTTTTGCTATCATTGTGGAACAGCTTTTTGATCTCTCAATTAATGTTACTCACCAGCTCTTTACCCATTTTTGTTCATGTCAAATGTAAACACAGAAAAAATTCAGGGTAAATACTAAAAGATCTATACCACACACACAAATCAAATAGTTTCTTCTTGTCTTCTGTAATTTATGTTTAACTTTCAAGCTGGGCGGTCCAGATAAAATCATAAAACACATTTGCACCCATAGTCAAATCATCTGAGGGAATGTTAAGAATATGACCTTTTGTCGGAAGTGACTGATTACGAAGGGGAGGAAAGAAAAAGTGGAATGGTATAGGGATCAGCATGGTGATAAATTAACGCTTATGGAGGAAGGAGGTTAAGTGTGCAGTCATGCATTTGTGTGGAGTAAGTTTAGTTACATATTCTCCAGTACACAATGAGTTCTAGTCAGACTGCCCTATCTGCCTGCTTCCTACCTAGTGTTGCCACTGTCAACACTGAGTTAGCTTTTGCCAAGACAAGGGGGAGTGTTTAGGGAGGAGGGGACAAGGAAGTGAAGGGAAAGGGGGGGAGGGTTAGAGGGCAGGTGGCTGAGTGGTGCGGAATGGCTCAACTCGTGCTGTCTGAATGCACTGACCCATACTGTACACATCGCCCCCCTACGTTTGTCTTCATCCCTCTTTTAAAGTGAGACTGCTCCCATTGACTACAGCTAGAGCCCACCAAAGAAGCTGTATGACAACTTGTAGAAAGCATGTATTTTTTGACAAACCTAAACCATACTTACTCTTCATTAAACGTGCGCTATGTAACTTTTTGGTGAAAGGTTTGCCATCTGCTTGTCTCCATGGAGATGGTATTGCGTTGCCTGGAATGATCCACTGTAAGGCAATACATTTTCTTACACTACATTAATTCAATTACGTTCAATTCAATTCAAAAACGTTGAAAAGCAAGTTTTACTGTGAGCGGGGGTTGCCTCTCCTGAGATCTGACCTGTAACTTGGCCTTTTGCTCGTCTCCATGATGGTAGATAAGTTTAATGCCATACTGTACAGATCTTCCACCAGAAACGTTACATAGAGCATCTTTAAAGTCGATTACCACACTTTTTCATGAGTGAATAATTTGCTAACCAATTTTTTTCTTTCTCTCTTCCCCCATGTAATCCTGCACCACTTCGCTGACGCCTCTTCAACAGGTAATACAATTTCTATTTTTATTCAATCTCACGCTATCTCTCCCAACACACTGTCCCCTTCTTCTACATCCCTCTATCTCCATCTCCCACTCTCCTCCTTACCTCCTCACCCCGCTGATCAGCACAAGTCAGCTATTTTAAAAACATGAAGCATTGGAAGGATAAGAAAAAACACCAACAGGATAAGCAAGAAAAGGGAAGAAAGGACACGTGATTCAAAGTGGACTCTAGTGGCCTGTTATCTCATTACAACGGTAGCGACTTGTCACGCTCGGCTGACTAGTCCCCTAAGGAGCGCCCTTGCCCCCTCGTAAGACCCCCCCTTATTCGACCGGCGCTCTCGTATTTCAGGGAACACACAAAGAAGGGGGATTCTCAGCGGTTTTCCCGTCCTGTCTATGTTAGATTTGTGTAGAGTTCCCCGGCTGAGCATTCAAACCTTCAACAAAGACCCAGAAGCAGAGATAGCTTGTTAGTTGCTAGTAGCACTGTTACAAATCATACAAACATTATGTCAACGCAAATTATTTCATTGTTTTTCATTGTATTATTTTATAAAATGAAAATAAAGTCTTATAGGAATTGAATATAGATTTTTTTTTTTGCATGGGAAAAGTCAACGTCTAGTTAAAGTACTTGATACATTTTCTATTTTGATTTGAGTTAATTTGACGCAGTTGAAATTAGTGTGAAATGAATGCTATTATGATTACTAGACATCCAGTTCTCCCAGTGTTCACACAGCATCCTCTGTCTTCATATTGTCCCATGTGAGAATTTGAGGAAGGAACTCAGCTGAAGAAGCATAAATGTTCCTCGTCTCTCTTCCAGACTGAAGGCTCATTAGAAGTGAAGGGAGGTCTTTTATTAAATAAGACTCAGCACTTAGAGGAGAATGAAGCAGGAGAGAGGCGTCAGACAGCAACATGTTAAATCCAGAGTATGAACACTTAATCTTTACCCATTAAATGTAATTGTTTGCAGTTCCTCTTTATAACTGAAGGCAATGTGCTTGTCAGACAGGTACATACATTAAAGAAGATATATATGTCTTTTTCATGCATTAAATGGCTTAGTAATAGAAAGAGGTCCACTGACTTCCTGTTCAAAATTGCAGAATTTATAAGCCATCATAGTGCTCTTCATAGTGGCATTTCACCATAGCATTGTTTAAAAAATGGCTATGAAACTTTTTTTAACCCTACATGTATCACCTTTGAATAATCACAAGTATGCACAGATAACATATTTAGAACTTCGATATATTGGTGAAGTAAATAAAGACGATAAACGAAAATATTGAAATCAGTTTATGCCACTGACACAAAAACCTAAGAGCAGAGTTGAACCACAAAAAATATTCTAACTGTGCAATATTGTTTAAAAAAAATCATGAGCTGCAATTAAAAACAGCAGAATGAAACACTTTAGTATTTGTTTTACATCTGTAATGAGTCATAGAAGTGATTAATTCAACCTTGTATGGCCTAAATTTTATTGTATAGCCAAAAAATAACCAAAAATGTCCCAGCAGTGCAAAGAAAATGTGCACACGATAAATACTGACCCCAAAAAATATTCTTCCAGGCTTCCAATAATGAACAATATGTCGATGTAGTAATTATAATGAAATAGAGATTTTCTGAGCACCCAAGTCGTGCAGGACAATATGAGATTGCTCAAATGTGCATGAACCAATCGAAATACAACTCTGAGTAAGTTAATGATGAGGAAACACAATGAAGCTCATAAATGTCAATTTTTGCATATGTCCCCTTTAAACTGTGTTAGCATAGCAAACCTTTGATCACATTTATCTCTGACCAACCACTTGAAGTGTTTTATCTCCTTAGTTATGGTGACATTTACCTTTATTCCTCATCCACTTTGTAAAGGTCAGGAGTGTAAAGTAAGATTTATACAAGATTTATATTTAACAGCTCATAGTAACAGTATCTAGTTGGTTTTATTACTTGCAGATCACTGTTCACACCTGCTTATAATCTAATGCATGCGTGAATTCATCCATCAGCTAAGCTCTATAGTCCTTGGTCTTTGATACAGATATAACAAGGTTGTCAAATTGCATATTCATGTTTCTGAATGGAGGTGTTGAGATATAAAGGCTGAGCAGATGTGTTTGCATATATAACAGTCACCATTCTGCAAATACCCTACTGTAAATAGAAGCCATATTCAAATAGACACAGCTTGGCAAGACACGCTGGCTACAGGCTGCAGAAATCTGAACCACGGTACCCTTATCATCACCTCAAAGTTATCTCCAATCGGATTTCCGTTTTGCAACTCAAGTGCTTCCATCTTAATCAAACTCTCACTATTTTCCAAAACATGGACTCCTTTGGGATCTTTATTGCTGTAAATGGGCCTACTTTGGTATTTGCTTTGAGAATGAATTGATTTAGGGATGCAGGCAGAAAGGGAAGTGAGGCAGAAATAAAGGGAGAGGAGCACTTTGTCCAAATCCTTTTAGCGAGATTAGTCGTAGTCCTGGTGTCTACTCTGCTTTTATTTATTTTCTGAGTCAGCCTCTCTGTCACGGGACATCCTGGCGGGAAAAAAACAGCAGCGGCGTCGAGATGTTTGCATTGGAATAATTAGATGTACAAAAGGAAACAAGTCACCTCTACAGACAGTCAAGATTGTAGCTAAATAGTATTTGTGATTCTGATATCTGGTGATGCCATCAGCCATACAGAAAATAGTCCTCATTGTGTACTGTAAATTTCAGAATGAAGTTCAAAAGAGTTAATTTGTGCATTCAGTAAAAGGTTTTTCTGTAAAGTATAGTTGGGTACTTATACAGATGTACATACCTAGCCCACTAGCCACTGTGTAAACAGGAAGTGAGCATTGGCTGGTTACGCTCCATTTGCCAATATGAAATTTGGTTCCAAATTCGCTGCTATAACTGCTAGCCTTGGAGGACTTCATTTGGTTGCAGCCAAACACTACGGGTGTCATCACATTCCCTCAGTCCACTTCTTATAGTATATGCTCTTAATCCTTGTCTCAAATTTACACAAAAGGAAGGCCACATATAGAGAAATGGGTGACTCCTAATTGCCCATGAATAAAAGTATGTGTCTGTGATGTACAAATTTACATTACATGGCAACTGTCCAAAGTGCACTGTGTCACTCGTATCCCATTTAACATTTAGCTGCTATCTTTGGATTGCCTGTAGAGTAATGTCAAGAAAATAGAAACCTTGCAACTTTTTTTTTTACTATGTATTATTTTTAACCAACTATGTATTCCCATTTCTTCATCTGTCCATCTTGTCTTGATTGAACTGATCATATTTACTCTATCTCTCTCCATGTATAGTCTTCATCAAGTATATAAGCTCTTATGTACACCACATGGAAGCACCTTACCTCTGCCACGTCCCGCCTTTTACTGCATCCCATTAAATCAATTAATTTACCTGATAAATAAGTAGAGGGCCAGTGGCATTGGAAAGGACACTATGGGAGCTTTTTCCTCATTTGATCTCAATTTTCTCTTCACACACAAATAGTTGTTCATACTACAAAACTGAATTAATCTTACACAAAATATGAAATAATCCATAGCTCTAACTTTCTTACAAATATCTTAAACAAATACCACGTCTATCCTATGGCATTCTACATATCCTTAGCACCTATTCCTTTTCCCATTTGAGCTTTTTCAATGTTGAGAATACTCCAATGTTGCAACATTGAAAAAACAGTTGATAAACATGATTGGTCACTTATGTGGAATCCAGCAATCCTGCAGGATTATATCTGCACACTTCATTCTACATCTGATGCACGGGTTTCTCTTTTCTCTCACTATCCTTGTATCCTTGTATCTTTGTTTGATTACACGGGGTAGAGTACAAGTCCTGACAGCCTTGCACACATTTGCCCGGTTATTGAATGTGTGCACCTGGAGAAGAGGGTGTTCCCTGCTTCATAAGTCTCACTGTACATGTACATTTAAAACGCGCCTGAGGGGGCGCTGTCTTGTGTGTGCTGGGATAAGAGGGAAAAAAGAGACCCAGCGCTCACCAAGGTCCTGTGCGTACCCAGTGCCAGAAACTGGCAGGCTTTAATAGTTTTACAGCCCCACCCTCAGCAGAGAGGTGAATAATTTGGTCAATAATCACTGTCGTGCTGCTTCATGCATAACTTGGAAGATTCATTTGGATTAAATGGAGAAACGCACAGAACCCCTACGGACGCCACTGGCGGAGTCCATTTTCTGTAATTGTCTATGTAATTTCAAAGGTACAGCATTTTCAGTTTGAAGGAATATTTCTGGTAAAAAATACTGGCAAATATTGGAATTAAAGTAGGATTTTGCTGCTCATAACATCAGTATCCTATGAGTCCAACCAGTATGCCTCTTTGTCATGACTTCTCCATTTCAATTTTCACTTTCTAGCCTTATTTCTTCCATCGCCTGCTTCCCCATGCTTGTGAATTTTACTTTTTGGCTAGAAGCTGTGTTGCTAGATTGGAAGAAATCTCACCACCCTCTACAAAGCGGGGGTAGCGAGAGGACAGGGTATATTAATTGGAATGCCTGGGGCGAGCGTGGTCCTTAGACTCCCTCAAAGATGGGATAAACCCACGCTCCTACGCCCCCTGGAACATTAAATATTAACACTCTTTTTCCTCATCTTTGGCCTTTTGGTGACATGCTCTGATTGGGTTGACTCCAGTTGATCCGAATTGAGTTCTGTAAAATGAAAGGCATCCCAGGACAGACACGGCAACATAATTGGACGACCTTCAATGCTGCGTGGCCTTTTGATTTGAACTGTAATGAAATTCTACTTGATATTTCTATCCTGTCTTGCTATGCACTGGTTTAGCTGTTCTTTCATTGGTATTCTCACCCGAATTTGAGCTTTTATGGGGACAATAAGGCGGAAATTGTGAAATCCGACTTCTAATAGCGTTCCCTATAATGGGTTCGGATTGTGTCTGCTCAATGATATTAGTTTTCTAAATGGGTTTGATATTGTTCATGAGAGATTAGTTCTATTTTGCACAGGCTAATGGGCAAGGGCACTCAGAACTCTTCCATTTGTCGACCAGACTATTTATCAAAGTGAAGTTATTTTGCCGAAGCTCTTACGCAGCACTAAAACTTGTGTATTCATTGCACTATTTATCATAATCTCCAAAGGACGTTAGATATAAAGGGATAGGCTTATGGCGGGTTTAGACTAAATGTTTACAAAAAACAAAATAAAGATGCAGAAAATGTTATGTTCGTTAAGATACGGAACTCTCTTGCAATTTTAATGTTTGAATCCCTCGGGAATGTCTATTTTGGGCATGTTTACAATGCACATAGCGTATTTAGATCACCATGTTATCTTTTATTGTTTTGAAAATGCTATATTTGCTGAAAACAACGTATTAACATGCTTTATAAGATCCACTTTAATTTTTTGACGCGCTCCCTTCTCCTTGCTCACTTTGCTAAGTCACTCCTAATGCAGAGTACTACTAAACACATCAGAGTGCATCCTGCTAATGAAACTACTGCATATCACATCAGGTCTGCCAAGTTGTTGTGTACACTTTTGCGTCAAGCTTTTGCATATTTATGGAGAATTGTCATGTGGGAGCATGGGTGATGTAAGCTTGTGGTCCTGAACATAGGATAGAATCTTTCCAAATTTCAAAATCTTCAGCAGAATTTGTTTTTCTTTTCACTGACGGGAACTTAACATTTGGACGACTTTTGCAATGCTGTCACTGTACTGGTATTGCAAAGTACAGCTTGAACTCCATTGTGCAACATATTAATCATTTGTTCATTTTAGTTCATACTTTGCCTTGTCTGAGTACTACTACCATTGTGAGGGAATGTGCCTAGATTGATCGCTTTAAAATCTCACTGCTCCTCCTGTCCACTCTGTCCTTGTGGTTAATGATATTAGCACTTTCACCAAACTTCATTTAGATTCCTGGGCTGGACTTGTTTTTGTTTAGAGACAGACAAAGGACAGCGTTATAAAACAAAGGTCACTCCAGGTCCGCAGTTATCAGATGCACTCTGTTGATGAAATGTAGCTGAGGCAAGCAAGAGGCTATTAGCAGTTAGCCATGATACGCATCAGTCTTGTGTAATACCATAAAACTTAGCATTTGTTGGATCGGACAATCATAAATATTGCTAACACACAGATTTCACTAGAGACTATTGACAGCTCAGGTCATCACAGAGGAAGAATAGATCCTTGGAAGTCAAATGATATTTAATTTCCTATCTATCAAGTCTACAAATGCTACTATACACTATATGGGCATTATTAATTGATTACTCTTGGAATTCCAAAGTATTTCTCACCAGCTTATTGAATTTGCAATTGTAGATCAGCTCATTGGTGATTCGCTATGGATTGGGATTGAAAGTCATAAACAAATGTTTTGGGAAAAATACACCATCTTTGTTGTAAGCTGGGGAAATGTACACAGTGAGATGCAGTCGCTAAAAGCAATACAAAAACGTAAGCAGAAGGGACGTCAAATTCTCTTTAACTGTTGGTAACTGGTAATACTTTTGTTTGAACACTAAAATCTACATTGGATTAGACTAATTTAGAATTCCGTTGCTTGTGATACCAATCTTTATGACTGAAAAGTTGGTAGCTACAAATGCTGCGTAATGGCATTGTGCCCTTGAGCAAGATATTTTATCCATGACTCAGGAATAGCCTCAGCATCCAACAGATAAATCACAGCTTTACAAGTGTGCGTGTTGTCATTTGGTTGAAGTTTAAAAGGTCTAGACAAACAGTGTGAAGTGGCCTACATGGCTGGGCACTCCGCCGCAGAGATTCCCATTCACCGGGCTCGTCGTCCTGGCAACGGGGTGAGAAGTCAAGCCCATTCAAACAACAAGAGTGTGTGGGTTGCCGAATGTTCGCGGGACATCCTGATGAGATGGAGGAGGGTGTGTCTGCCCTGTCCGAATGTTAGTCCGGGACAAATGAGGACGAGCATGGAGGGTACGGAGCGTTACACGAGGGGAATATGAATGTAGTGAACTGACATTGCTCAACAAGACGGCAAATCTGGGAGAGTTGATTTCAAACTGTGGCACAGGTGGTACATGTAATTTGGTGCAAGTTTTTTTTTTTTTTTTTTGATTGTTTCTTAAAGGTTTAATCAGAATTAAGTCCTGATTAAGACCTAGGTTGATTTTAAAGGCTGGTGCTGGTATTGTTCTTTTACAATCCGCACAGATTTTACATGGATATTAGCGCAGTCAGGACTATACTGGTTCTATCTAAAGACTTTTCTATAGCTTTTCATAAACTATAGAAAAGACAACGGACAACGACGGTTAGTAATCCAAAGAACTGAAAGCTCAAAATCACCCAAAAAATCACCCAAAAACATTTACAGCTAGAACCAATATGGCGACTAGGGTTAGAGTTAGGATTAGGGTTAGCAAACACCGTCTTGTTTTGATAGTTTTTCTGTTGATCAGATCCTGAGTCAGACAAGTTCAGGAGAGATTCTGCATTAGTCCTGGTTTAGTTCTCAATTGTTTAATCTTTTTTTTTTCCCATTGTTTATTAATGGTTCATCCTTTGAGTACTTATTTATTGTTATGTTCATATCAATTTGACAATACATCTGTCTTTTGTCCCACTTTCGTCACTGAAGAATACTGGTTTAGCTTCCTTTTTGTCAGTATACACCTTTTGTTTTGTTTTTTTTATACTTCTAGAGATGTGGATCTACTTTTTTTTTTTTTTTTTTTTTAAGTATGGGAATTATTGCTTTAGCCAAGAATATCTCCTCCTTCTAAATTCTATCACGGTTCTAACCTTTCACCTGTGCCCGCTTGTCTTTACCTCCAACACAACAAAACCTTACCTCCAGGCTTCTTCTACAAACTCCCATACCTCCCGCTGCAGTTAGCATTAGCACTTAGCCTCGGGGCTGCAGGTGTGTTTGCGCGCTCTTCTCAGGTGGTATATTTGTGCAAGCCCAGACACAGCAACTGCCCTTCCATATCCTTCCATATCCTGTAATTGAGGTTTAGCATTTGGCGTCTTCACATCTGGGAGACTATCTCTACCTTTAATCGAGAACCGCCCGGAACGCTTTCCACAGAGTTCACACACTGCCCTCGTCAAACACAAAGACCCATGAAAAACAACCGCGGAACAAAGAATATGAAACCGGGAGATGTTATTGTGCCCATGTGTAATTAGCCAAACAGATATGATCTCTGGAGTGTAATAAAGATTTATTATCAACCTGGATGTACAGTGGCTAGTGTTTGAAATGATGGGGATGGTCACGTTAGATACGCAGTTAACTGGATGATTCATTGTTTTGCAATAATGGCTTGTTCTAAGTGGTGCAATCTTTTCTGGCTACCGTTTTTGTCCAATTTTGTTACATTAAGTTATAAGTACAGGGGAACTAATGGGTGTATTATAGATTTGAACCTTTTACCATTTGAACCATTTACAATTGACCAAAACTCATAATTTCTGAATACAGTTGTATTTTACATTTATGTTTAGAATCCTTTTTTTTTTTTTTTTTTTAAATACAAGTTAATTTCCTAACTGGCTGTCTATCAAGTTAACAATTATTTTATATATATTATAATTATGATTATAATATTTTGTAAGGTTCAGTTTTGTCATGTATTTTAGTGGCAGCAAAATATAAATAATATAATTTTCCTGGTACAGCATTGTGAAGTAGGACTGGACAATTCATGTTATTTTAATTGAGAATTTTGTCATGTCTAATTGTCAGTGATTTGCTTATATCTTTTTAATCAGGAAGAAAAAATACAATTATTTTTATTAAATGGCACTGACCTCTCTTGTTCTTCATGATATCAATATTGCAGATAAATTTTAAGAATAAAATCATATCGAAAATAGAAATCGATCAATATAAAAGAAACAAAAATATGATCCAAACATTTATAATAATGAACTTTTCTTATAGCTACTCTTAAAAGCCAACTGTTTTGATTCATTTTCCAGTAGCTCCAGTATATAGCATCACTCCTGCTCTATCTTCACCACTTATGCTTTCTCTATTCCATTACTGATCATTTCCTTGTTTTGCATTCGTTTCCTCTCTCCATTACAGTAAATAATAATGTGATTTCATAACTGTTTGAGATACATCAGATCTGCATTTAGCTCTGGCAACATCAACAAAGACATGACAGCACCCAGTCTGCTATGCCGGGCTTTCAGTAGATCACATGCATTAGACAGACAATGGCTTCACCTCCTATTTCTGTTCACTTTGTGCGTGTACAATCTCTTGTTGGTTGCAACTATGAAATGCTAGATTTAATCAAGTTTATAATTGAATGGGATTAATTATGTCATAGAGGGCAAACATACCAATTTTAGAAGCACCAATTTCAGATTTGAATCTATACTCCAATCTATACTCTGTACTTAATCTATACTCTATTCCAGGGCTGTCCAAACTACGGCCCAGGGGCCAAATGCGGCCCTCAGAGCAATTTTTGTTGGCCCTCATGCCTCCTCCTAAACTGGCCCAATTAATCAGGAAGTATTTTTTACTACAAATTCAAGAGATTCTACCTTTATAACCTGAATAACATCACACTGCACTGTGACACAGACCTATAAATAATCGTCCAAATCTTATTAAAGGTACAATGGCTGTGTCAAACCTGTAAATGCACCATTTAACTTCCTGTATCGACACTGGTCTGTGGCCCTCCGCTTCAAATATGTTTCAGTATGCAGCCCTCAGTGAAATGGTCAATCCTAATTACGCAGCAAAAAAGTACCTGAAAACATGCATTCTTACAGTGAGCATGATCACTTCTCCAAAGATCTGACTTGTAACTCAACCTGGCTATGCAACATTCCAGGCTTCTCCATGGAGACAAGCAGGTGGCGGACACCGTACCCTCCACCAGAGAAGTTACATAGTACCCTGTTAATGACCGTAGTTGGTCACGTCTTTTACAGAGTTGATAATATATGTTTTTTCAATTCCATGAAACAATATCAATGGCAATTTTAAAATTCTCAGTATTTCCTCCGACAAGAATCACCAAATTTATCTTACAACTTATGTTATCGCAATACTGATATTTCAAGCTCTTTTTCAATGCTAAGAAATATAATCGATTTTCAATACCAATTCTGATACAACATTGATTGTAAAAAAAAAAAAGAACACTCATTATTCTCAACATTAAATTATAGTACTTTCTTTTATATTACCTAGTGGTCTTATATTGGTGTAATCCCTCAGTTGTCCAGGTTCATAATACTCCATGGATGTGCACTAGTCTATGTGGTCTGTTCTGATACAGCTCAAGATCATTCTAAAGCTCAGGAAAGGTTCATTTCTGTCCTGTGAATATGATTCCTTTTCTTCCACCACTTTATTTTCCCGCCCTCTGCTCTCACTCACTTTGGCATGTTTAAGTGTTCCCATTGTGTGAAGTGTGTGTTTTGGCGCAGCTGGCAGTGGTTCCAGTGCGGCACCTGTTCTGGTCTCATCACTCCTCACTGACAGACAGGACGGAGGCCTTACATGAGACCTGCCTGGTACTGCAGTGTGGCACATCCTGACACAACCCCATCGCACACACCACACATACATCAGAAACACACACCCACCAGGACACATGGAGCGATCTTATGAAGCAGATAGGGTTACACTGACCCAGATGCGGGACATAGGTTATAGTAAGTCAAGTTGTGGCATGTAGTGATAGAACTATTTGACACAGTGCATTTAATTACTTGTGACTAGGCATGGGACAATAGTGAAATTTGGTGTCTTGATTATGATGGTCAAGATAATTGTGATTAACAATTGAACTACTGTTATATTCAATATTCAAAGTGTATTTACATAGCACATTTAAAACAACTTCAACTGACCAAAGTGCTTCACATAAAAAAATAAAACAAAAATACAGAGATACATAGGAAAAGAACAACAAAATGCCAAGATATCCTGTCCAAGTAGTAAATGCCAGGGAGAGGAGGTGGGTTTTCAGTCTAGTCCTAAACTGTGTTAAAGAAAGTGTTATATGAAATGTCTTACGACCAATTATTGTCGACCCTTTTTATCATGATAAACAATATATTGATTATTGTCCCATTCCTGCTTGTGACATGCACATTCAGTAAGAGGAATTATGAGATATACTTCATAGCCATAAATATATACTCCAAATTTAGAGATTGTAATACACTGCCTGGCCAAAAAAAAAAGTCGCCACCTGGATTTAACTAAGCAAATATGTTGAGGTCGCTGCAGTTGGTCAGGTCTAGGTTCAGCAACAGTCTGTGCTCAAAGAATGAGGTCAGCTGACACCTGAATATACTGAATGACCAGGTTATTCCATCAGTGGATTTTTTCTTCCCTGATGGCACAGGCATATTCCAAGATAACAATAACAGGATTCATCGGGCTGAAATTGTGAAAGAGTGGTTCAGGGAGCATGGGACGTCATTTTCACACATGAACTGTCCACCACAGAGTCCAGACTTTAACCCCATTGAGAATCTTTGGGATGTGCTGGAGAAGGGTTTGTGCAGCGGTCAGACTCGACCATCATCAATGCAAGATCTTGGTGAAATATTAATGCAACACTGGATGGAAATAAATCTTTTGACATTGCAGAAGCGAAATCGAAACAATGCCACAGCGAATGTGAGACATAATCAAAGCTAAAAAAACGAAATATTACAGTGGGTGAACAGTGGGTGAACGTTTTTGGTTTTTTTGGGCCAGGCAGTGTAATAGCTTGCACTTTGTTATGAGATGTGTAATCTGTTACTTCCTGATTAGTGATGGAATAGTTTTCGTGAAGGTGAAAAGGGTTTAATCAAAGTTTGTGATTGAAAAATCGGTTAAGAACTTGTTTTGAACACCCACAAAAATAATGGTACACAGCACAGTATCACTTTTTTTTTTAAAACATTAATAGCGCTAATAGATTTTTAGCACTACACAAAACAGTTTGTAGTGATCCCAAGTTTGTCACTTTCCTAACGCACCTTAGCATCATAATTATTCACAGTTAATAAGTGCATTTCACAGCTTTCAGAAGCAAGAGCAGAGTTTTACCATCATAGTAATGCTGGCAACAACTACTATGCTAACAACAAGCGTACTAACAGTGCACTTCCTGATTGTATTTATAATTCGATGCAGACAGCCACTTTAAGTTACAATCTTAGAACATACAACTATATAAAAACAGTATAGCCTATCAATTAGCCACATAAGTTAATTCAATCAAAGCGGGTGATTGGTCCTTGCTACATAGACAGCTGTATGCATTTTCAAATCTGTAAACGCCATGCTTCCTTGCGCAGGATCTCTAATATCATCTTTCCTAAATCCACTCCCACTGGGTACATTTTCTAAACAGATTGCATTTGTTCGGCCAAATCTAAAGTAATGAGACTATCCTAAAGATTGTCCCGGAGCGCTGGGTGACAAATGTGCCCCTTGAGTGGATCTGAAAGCCCTGTAAACACTGTATCCGGCTGCTAATGTTGTGCTATGGAACTGAGGGCCCGGCACCACACCCTGCTGCCAAAACGGTACCAGCATATCCTTCTTCATAGTGGGCATTCCAGAGTAGCATTCGAGCAAAGTGACACTACAGTTTATAATAGTGCACTAGCAAAGACATATCAGGTGGTTGAGGGATTAATTGCTCAGTGATAACATAAGAGTAGAAAGAGGCTGGAGGCTGTGCGAGGAGTGACAGTAATTGCATATAGTCTAATACTTAATGATAAGAGGGGAACTAGTTAAAGGGCAATGATTTCAAGGGAGATAACTTTGAGATGCCATATCCATGAAGAATAATAATGAATCAAAGTCGTTGTACCTGATTTTTCGATTTTAAAAAGACATGAAAACCACAA
Source organism: Periophthalmus magnuspinnatus (assembly GCF_009829125.3). Taxonomy (NCBI): domain Eukaryota; kingdom Metazoa; phylum Chordata; class Actinopteri; order Gobiiformes; family Gobiidae; genus Periophthalmus; species Periophthalmus magnuspinnatus. Next base: position 15,053,096 of record NC_047141.1, read on the forward strand.
CTAGTTCATTTTCAGTTTGCAGTGGTCCAAAGTTATTCTTTAATATCCGTATGCGTTCAAAGTATCCTAATTATTCAGTGTAATGATTTTATAAGTGCTTTTCTTAACTCTTAGAGACAGTGTTGAGCTTTGCCATGACGGTAAAGCTAACAACAACAGCATGCAAACGCGCACTCCCTGATTATCCAACAGTAAAACGCTTTCTAATTCAATGCAGACATTACGCAGCAGACTTATTTTGACCTCAAGAGCTGCTTATACAATATATCTGTACTGGGGCAAGGCACATTTCGCTCATTAACTTTTTAAAGTCTTATAAAGTCAATGTCTTAAATTTTACCGTTTATTTCCGAGATTAGAAATACACTTGGCAACATTGCAAAATCATACATAATTGAACGTCATTGCCAATATTTATCCATTTTAAATGAAGCTACTTTCTGTTTTGGCAGCTTTCCTTCAATTTTAACCAATATAAGAGGATAAGGAAAGGGTATATGAGAAATAAATTATATTTATGTGCTGTGCTATTCCTGAAAATCGTTAAGATACCTTGTTTATCAATATACACTTTAAAGTTAATGCCTTGATAGAGGTCTAGACCCTCAGTTTTGACATATGCTGCATTTTTGTATTACAGAAAAGATTGCGCCAGAGTAAATGTAGATAAATGAATATAAAATGCTAGACGGAAGGTTATGTGTCCTCGTGACTTTGAGACGAAGGCTTTTGCTGTAGGACGCTGTTTGCTTTGCCAACAAATGCACACACACACAGTAATCCGGTTATAGGGTTCAAGGATGTTTTGGGCTACACACACCCTTTTGTTGGGTTTCTATGCTTCTTGAGGACATTACATTCACTTACACTCATTTCTTGCAGACAGATCCTAAGCTTAACAATATACACTTGCCTAACCTTAAAGAACACATATTATACAAGTATTTTTTTTAGCTTTTAACCATGCTCCATTGTTGTCCCCTCATCCAAACATAGGAGTTGCATTTTGCTTCTTTCACACTTGCTTCACTAATACATTAATCCAAAATCGTCTTCTTTCTAAGCACTTAAAAATCCTCAAATTGCATTTTGCCCAGATCGTTACATCACAGGTAAAAATCCAGACTTCTCCCATATTAAGCCTCTCAGACATCACAGGACTCATTATGCATTGTTAGGTGTGTTATGAAGTTATAAAATGTGATGTACTAATCCCAAGGTGACCAAAAGGATTGAAATGGGTTTAAGGCCACAAGAATACATAATATGTGTTGTTTAACCTAAACCTGAACCTGTTTAACCCGTACATCAATATTAAACTGATGAATGAGTTAAACTGGTTTGGCATTGATTTGATAATAAAGGCTTTATGCCATGGGGACTTGATTATTGTCTCCATAAATAAGGCAGGTCCCCATAATGTCAGTGTGTGTGTACAGTATTTTCATCCCCACAATGTCGAAAATACCCACTCGCTATCTCTCACTATACATCAGTTTACATTTACGCTGACATTGGTTTACCTTCACAGCTCGCCCCCAGCACCACTACCCAGATGTATAAATAAAAACACGCTGTTATGTTGTGGTTGGTTGCGACAAGCGGAGCCCAACAGACGGTTAAAGGTTAAAGTGGCTTCATAAAGAGTTTGAAATACTCTGGGTGACGCCTATAGACGCTTGGAATTAATAGACTGCGGAATCAGGATTGACATGGACTCTTACAGCTGGCTCCGTCACGGCTGGCTCTAGTCTCATATAATAACACCTATTGTTAGTAGTCGGATTTTTTGTTGCAGAAAACCTTATTATCTTGTATGAAACCTGTAAAACATTTGAAATTTCTTCAGTCTGCACTTCTGTTATCATAAAGTCTAAATTTCCAAGCAATACTATATCATTTTCTATTGTATATTAAGGTTTCAAAGATTTTGCTCTGTTTAGATGCCATTAGGTAAAGGTCCACTATGTCAGCGTCTGGTGGATGATCTACCCTTGCTTGTTTCCATGGAGATGCTATTGCTTTGCGTGGAATGTTCCTCGGCATGGCATTAAACTTATTTATCTCCATGGAGACAAACAGTTGATGCCACCAGAGCAAGTTACAGATTAAGTCTTTGGAGAGGTGATCCCATTCACAGTAAGGCTTATTTTAGCAATATAATTATCGGTCAACATCATAGAACGAGATAAGTTTAATGCCATACGTAGGAACATTTCAGGCAAAAAAAAATATTGTCAAAAATACAGTGCAACATACTGTATTTTCAATGTTAGCATCAGCCATATTTTTATTGTTAATGCCACCAAAGACTCTAGTTGCTTGTCAAATTCATATGATTTGATATGTACAGATAATGGTAAAATGGTAAATGGTAAACACACATTCATACATCAGTGTACGCAGACACTGGGGTCTTGCCCAAGGACACAATGACAGCATTCATCTGTGAGAGCTGGAATCGCACTGCCAACCTGTGGGTCAGTGGATGAACGCTCTACCAACTGAGCTACCGTCGCCTCTAATTGGGTCCTATTTACTATTTTAACCATATTAAAGCAGGCTGCACCGTGTCATTGATAGAGTGGAGCTTCCCTGCATCGTTTGCCCATTTAATTGCGCCTATAGCAATGATTAAGTTGGCCTATTTTTCAGTGGCGAACTTCACAGAGCATAGATTATTTTTCCAAGCTTTTCCCATTTTCACATCTTCATATTCAGCTACTACGCACTTCTGCAGACAGTTTGTGCTCAGGTTGTTCAAGAATGCTCTTTGAGAATATAAGAAAAGGAGTGAAAAAGGCTTCTGGTTTGATGTCCAGAATACAACAGTAGGTGCAGGAGGGGTCCCGCGGCTTGAGGGGAGAGAGTAGCTTTTCCATAATGAGAGACAGTAGCAGACGACATAGTATTCTGGCTGGGTATTAACTTTTCAGCAGACATGGGACCGACACAGCTCTGTGCACTCTTGGGCGCATGGTTGAGATCCTCTTTGAAAACACTGGCATATTGTGGCTCTTGTGGTTGTGTTATAAATAAGACATGCATTATAGATATGGAGTAACAGAGGGCTTTTGGTCATAGTCTTGAGCTCATCTGTCTCTGCCGTGTCAAACTCAAACGCATTGAATCATATTAAGTGTCAGGGTGCTTTTGTTATGGCTGATGCTTCAACTTATTTTCTGTTCTTTTTTTCTCTTTTGGTTTGACTTCTGTAGAGAATCAAAAAACTCATGGGGCAACCCAGACAGATATGGTAAACCCTTTACATTTATCCAGGCTTTGAAATGGCGTAACGAGTAGATTGGCTTGATGAATCTGGTTATATTCAAACAATAAATCAACAATTAAATTATATATTATTATAGCAAGATAATACCACTGTACTGTAGTTTATAATGTTAAATAATTTATTGGTGAACTAATTTGGAAAAAAAATAATCCCAAATACAAGACAATAACATTTCAAACTCATTTTCCATATCAAGCAATTCACTCAATACTCAATACTGATTACAATATCACAAAGAAAATAAGTGATCTTTTTTTAGTAACAGGGTATAATTTTTCATACAAAATAATCTTTATCTTTGTAGGGATGTAATGATTTTGGTGATATTGCAATTTTGCCTCTTATTGTCCTGGTGGCTTTTCAGTATTAAACTAAGACATCTACATATGCCATGATCCTTTGCACCATGTCACCTGTCAGATCAGCAGTTTGAGCCAGTAGGACAGCACGCTGCACACTTTCCACACCCGACAACAACAACACAGCATCACACTGAGAGCGGCATTAGCAACTCGGATAATGGATAAAGAGGAAACCTGAGCAGAGACACTGCAAACCCTGCTGCTTTAAGTCCCAGATGCATTTTGGTTTCACCAAGACCATGAGTGCTAAAAGACAAAAGGAGACAGACAACAATGCAGTAGTAGTGTTAGCGCTGCTGAGAAAAACTTTATTGCACAATTTTGTTGGGTGGGCAAGACAAAGTAGGGCATTATTCAAAGTGCTTTGCACAACAAGAAAGTGTGAAAATTATAAAATTACAATGTTATTAAACATAATTTAGATCAGCTTGGCCATTCTTTTGTACTCCTCCACCACGCTGTTCACATTGCAGTTGTCCTTAACATAAATTGGTAATTTTCCACTTAAGAAAAAGTATCTTTAAAAAATGGAGACACATGATGCTTACTTATTGTCAGCCCATTACTGTGTAATACTGTGAACGTTCCAACAATATTGCGATAAATATCATACTGTGAGGTTTGGATATGGTTACAACCCTATATCTTCACATAAGGTCGTATATTCATTCAAATAAAGCTGAAATGCATACTAAAATTGTTCAGGAAAGTATTGTAGTGTTGATAGTTGCTCAAATGAATATCCAGAAACGAACTCAATAATTTTTTGTAAACCACAGTGAGAAATGGCAGGCAGCATATTGGCAGTGCTCATTTTCTCTGCTGAAATATTGAAACAAAAACTTATTTTCCCATTTTAGTTGTTAAGTCTTCTAATCACTCTTCCAAGTGACATTCTGAATTTCAATTAAACACTCGGGTAAATAAAAAATTATCCCAAATTGATTTTCCTGTAAGACACATGTTCACCCTTTTTGGCTTGCACTTTTTTGGCATAACTCGTCCGACAGCCCACCGCACCAGCCCCGCTCTCGCACTCTCACTAAATCGGATTATACGCTGTGCGTCAGCTAACGAGACCCCCCTGCAGCAGACAACCCCTATCCAAGACCACCCCTTCAACCCCCTCCAAAACACAAACACACATGCTAAGTTTCCGTGATTTGTGGGGACATGACACTCTATTTCGATACTAAGGGAAAGACTTAATACATATACAGATACACATACCACAGTGGTAATTAAAAATGCTTTATTGTAGACAATAGACTGCCATTTTTCTCACAAACTAATCGTACTTTCTTTGTTGTGCCACATGTTCTTATGCTAGTACTGTTTAAGGTCAAGATCATTTTAAAATTGTTCAGGAAAGGCCGAATTTGGTCAAAATGAGTATCAAGTTCAGATTCTAGTATTGATTAGTATCTGAGTACTTTTGATAACTGTATTTCTGACCTTAAAATTACTACTTAACCTAAACCCTAACTTTAACCTAATTTAACCCATATCTTAACTTCTAACCATGTAGTTGATCTACTATTGACTCACCTTACAGGGACTTCATTTTTCAAAGTAAAAGTGGTTCATACAAAGTGAATGTATACAGTTCAGTCCCCACGACGTGACGAATACCCGCTCATATACATCAGCCTGGACCCATACACACAGCCAATAGCCCATACAGTAGTGGCCAGAGGGCTCCCTAATTACTCTTTAATTGCCTGTGTGTGTCTGTCCAGCTGCTACAACACAGAGAGGCAGCAGCATTGATCAGACCAGGCATGAGCATATTGTGAGTGACATTTGAACATGTGTGTGAGCAAAATAATCGGGAGGGAACACAGGCAGAGAACAGAATAGAATTAAATGAAAAAAGTAGTTTAAACAGGAAGTGAGTCAGGGCCAGGGATGGGTGCTGCAGATGGCACACTGTTAAACAAACACAGCCTTAACAGTATCCACCACACTCAGGAAAGTAAATATTGGAGGGTGTATTAAAATAAATTATAGGGTGGATGTTTTCACGTGCCATAAAGCGTAATCTAGTAGAATATTGGTGTAAGTGTGGACAAATCTGCTAATAAAATGATATTGGCTGGTTGATAAGTGTCATAGTTTTACTCAGGACCCAAAGGAAGCACACAACTGGTATGTAGTTCAACAGTTTATTGTCCAGGCTAGTAATTAGGTAAATGTGGTGAGTATCAGTATCAAATAACAACAGAGGCACCAAAACACAGAACAAATCAATTGTAGTACACAAATGCGGAAAAAAGTGAATGCATCTACTGTAATACGAACGACAAATTAGTAAACAGTGTATGAAAAATCAGGTTTCTCATACTGCAGGTTATAAGGGAAATTGGATCGTCAGTCAACATAATCCCCGTTATCAGAAGGTCGGCCATTTGAATTCCTTGGGCAACACACTTTACTCTTGCCTTTGGTGCAGAATTTCTAAGTAAGACTGCAAAATGTACACGTTAACACAAAATAATTGGAGTTCATTTATTCCTATGCATTACCAACTGAAACCATTTTAAAATTACTCAGGAAATGTCAAATTATGCCCTATTTTCTTCAGTATCAATACTTCAAATGTCCAAATGTGTCTCTAGCTTTAATACTAGTTGTACAATTAATCAGTATGTGGTATGTATTGATTGTTTTCTTGACAATACAAATTCCAAGTCTGTGTAAAGAAAGTTAAGAAGGGCATCTGACTGAAAACTAACTGCACTCTCAGTGAAAATAACCTTATTCTAATGACTTTATTAGCATTGGCTGTACAATTTCTCCCTCTTCTTACTGGGATTGTTGTGAAAGTACCAGGTAACTCGGTTAGCGTCCTGAGTGTTTTGCTTAATTCCCTGTGGTGTGTGTGTGTGTGTTTGTGTGCCCTCTGTGTATTTTTCCCATGTCAAATTTATGGCACTCCAAAAACTCTTTAGTTTACTCACATTCTGGTACATTTGCTCATCTGGACGGCTGTTTGTTTTGGCACGACAACAGAGGGAGATTCTCTTTTGGGCAGAGTCCCTCCAACAAACTGGGCACATGCGAGTGGATTTGTACCAGGGAATGTTGGTTCATTTCAGAGTACAGAGCAGATACATGTTGACAAGATGGAACAAGAGAGACAAATTGGAAGTCTAGACAGGCCTGCAGGATCTAATGCGCTAACAATGATGAACTAGTCTGAGCTGTGTTGATTCAAGTTTCATATCTAAGGCAAGATAATGAATCGTAATTTTGCTGCTATGGGATTGGCAAGCAACTATTTTAGAACCAAAGATTTTGTAAATTGAGCAGGTTTTCTTGCCATTTCACTATATAAAGTCATATTAAACGTACATCGTGTCAGTTTTTGGTGAGGGGTCTGCCACCTGGAAATAAACTTATTTATCTCACATTTTTTCAAGTACAGGTGTTTGTATTGCTCAAAATATCTGGGGAAACATAGTGTGAGCAGCATCACCTCTCCACAGATATGACTTGTAACTTGGCACCTGTCTATCTTCAAGCAGGTGACAAGTAGAGATCGACCGATATGTTTGTTTGTGGACAATGCCGATATCGATTGTTTAGAATCCAGAGTAATCGATGGCTGATAAACTCTGCCTATATTTTTGGGCCGATTTTGATTATTTTCCCCAATATATGTAATATATTATTTAAATTTACTACAAACTCTCCCAGCGCCCCCCTTTTTTTTTCTTTTTTTTAACTACAAACCTTTAAGAGAGCTGTAGTCACTTTTCCTGCAGTTGTTATGCATTCAAATAAAACTTTATGTTTATACTATAAGCAGCAGGTCAGCCATATCGGTCCATCTCCAGTGACAAGACCTTCTCCTTGTAAAGTTACAAGGTGCATTATTTAACTGTTCTGGCGGAGGGTACGCCACTTCTTTGTCTCCATGGAGATGCTATTCCTTTCCTGGATTGTTCCCCTGTATAACTTATTTCATTAGGCGTTTATAGCTGAAAAAAAGCTTCAAAAACATTCATCTCTCTCAAGGCTCTCACATCTTTGTTACTATGCCGCTATATGATCGTAATGCTATACTGTGGAGCATTTCTGGCAAATCATCATAATCTCCATAGAGACAAGAAATCACCATATCCTACCCTGTGGGGAAGCTGGCCCGAAGTGATCAAATAGGAGGCAGACTAAACCCGGTTTACTCCATCTTTTCTCCAGGTGCTGTGGGTGTAACATTAGCATTTCCTTCAATATAAAACCATATCTCAGGGCCCAAGTCCCTTTAATAAAGTGTTTAACAAAATAAACTATAAACACTTATATCATTGAACCAAAAATACCTTAAGACATTAACACAAAGAAATAAACAAACTTAAACCAGTTTTCCCCTCCACATGGTCCGGCCCACGACCCCACTCAAGCCTATAAAATGGCTGACATAGGACACACACCCTCTTTGTTCGGACCATGTGGAGATGCAGGTAAGATGATTGCTGTATTGAACTGAGTTGATATATTTAACTAAATAAAATATTTAAACTAACTCGTGTGTGGTGATTTACCTAAATGAAAAACTAAGCAAAAATAAACCCGGGATAGTTCTATTTAATTTAGTATTGAAAAGTTATTGAAAATGAACAGACATGTGCACAAACCAAATTATAGTACTATTAAAAAGGGACAAATGCCCACTTTGTCACATACCCCATAAAAGTTACATAGTGCACTTTTAACTCAATATATTGTGAATATAGCTGTGAATTGGTCTCTGGATACAGTAGCCTATTATCTCAATAGTGTTATAGTTTGACCAATGCGTTCTCCAATGTTTTCCGATCGCTTCTATTTCTAGATGACTGCAAGTGGCGAACCTTTGACCTATATCACCCTAGTGGTCATATTACAGTTTTCAACCCATACACAGTTTTTGACATCCTCCCTCATTACTTCTGTATGTCTTATTTGCCTTGGCATTTCCTCCCAACCGTTACCACTTGCTTACTGTTATAACAAGGTGTGTGTCCATCTGCTCCTCCTCATAAAATCCCTCTACCGCTCTTTCATCTCTGTAGTTCTCTAGCCTCTCATTAAAACCAGTACGCTAAGCTAAGTCTGCCTTTCCACCACTGCAAGCATATACACAACACAACATCTAAATTATTTAACGGCAGAATTGTAAGTCCAGATATTGATTGTATGATTAATTTATGGCTTCATATTTGGGGCTGTAGTCTTCATTAGCAACCCAAATGTCAAAAATGTTGAGTCAATTGGGAATTTATTAAGGTTAAGGGAGCTGAATTTTGCAGCGTAGATATATTTTAGGGAGTAGGAGAGAAGGCGATGTGTCTGTTGTGAACTCTATACTCACATCTATTTTTGATATCTATTTTTAAGGTTTGTGTCTTGAAAAACATGATCAGATTGTTATATTGTAAGAAGTAATGTGGCCAATTTTATTTTTTTTTCAACTTCAACTACTTTTAAAAAATCTCACTATGGTAAAAAATGAGTTTCCTTTGCATCTATAGTGACCCCATGTGGCTGGAGTTAGCATTGTTTTGTCAATTAGTACTGGTTTGAATTGGTGACTAAACCAAAACTGATCATTTATTTACCCATTCAAAATGCATCTTGTTGATATATGTATTTATTTTTAACTTAGAAATCTCTAAAAGTACGGAGCCTGGCATAGGACATTTGCAAAATATAATATTAATGCATGGCCACGAGATAATATCACATTCCCACACGATATTATTTTGAGGGAATGACTTAATTATCTTGAGGTAACTGCTTAATGATCGCAAGGGAACAAGATATTATTTTTATTTATTAAGTTGTACGTTCTTGAAAATATATGTATAGAAATTATGTTCCCTCAAGATAATGTCTCGTTCCCTCAAGGTAATTGTCATTCCCTCAAGTTAATATATTTTTTATTTTGTAAATATTATTCTCCTTTCAGTCATCTACAGGGCTCCGTACTAAATGTGATAGACATTTGTAACACTCATTTAACACATTGATTCTGATATTGGGATATAGAAAACAGATATTGCAAATCTTGGGAACGTGTTTTCCTTTTATTTAAGTGAGGATGTCCTTAGACTTTCTTATCCCACTCGACGCTCCATTCTCTTACAGCTTAGATCAGGGACACATTGTGCATCCTAATGTCTGGGCTGAAAGGAGGCTGTGCACTGTTTTAGTCTGCTGGCTCTTCTCTCTGTCCTCTGGGTCACTTCACACTTTCACTGCTGCTCGGGGATACTCTCATGTGGGCTCATTAACAACCTGGTTACGAGTTTGTAGCCAGAGTTTAGGCAATTGATCTAATCTGCAGCCTATAACTAACTCCGTTCTCAGTGCACATTGTTAGCTATGTTATAAATAATATAAGTAAGTTCACTCAGGTTTTGTTGTGAAACATACTGCAGAATAAAACTTAAATTTCAATGGCAAATTTGAGAAAGGATTCACCGCTATTTCTCTGGCTCCATATAGAACTTATTTGCTGTCAAAATCAGCAGCTCCAAAACAATACTACCCAAATAACAATAGCGGAGCCCACAGCAACTGTATAAGATCAATACACCCCCCCCCCCCCCCCCCCTTTTTATCACCTATCCTCTCTGAAGCCTAATATCTGCCTGTATGTTTGCTTTATTGTCCCTGTGTTTGTTTATAGTATATGTTTCAAGTCAAAGAACTGTTCAGTGTAATCACAGGGCTCTACAGTGTTTAAATGGTGGTGTGTGTGTGTGTGAGAGGGGGATGATGGAGAGAGTTACCGGCTAGGGGGCGATGGAGGAAAGACATGCTGGGTCTGGTGATAAAGTCCTGTCCTCGAAGCTTGTAACACCCTGGTTAACTGTCGGAAACCCCAAGGACAGTAAACAAACATGGCGGCTTTCAGTACAGTAACAGAGAGGACACGCAGCAGTCATTCCGCTTTCATGGAGTCCATCCCTCAATGACTTGAGGCAAGAAGTGAAATGGATTTAGAGAATTGAAAATGTGTATTACATGTACTATTATTACTTTTTATTATTACTGTTGCATATGTTACAAAAAAAGAAATGTTTTTAAATTGAGATTCAGTCTACAATGCACATTTATGCCCAACTAGAGTTCATATTTGATAAGACTGCCACGCACTTCAGTTAGCGATTAATTGAGGAACGTAAAGCTGAACCATTTGGGGGGGAAAAAAGCAAATTGTTATTTTCCTAACAAGCATGGCAATTGTGGATAAATGTGCAATTTATGTTTTCACAAACTCATACAAGAATCACAAGGATTTCAGTGTATGATTGTATAGATCTAAACTACAGGGTTAGCAGTTTTCATGCAGGAAATTGGAGATGGAGGAAATTATGGCACTTACAGCCTTAGCGACTTCCTTTTCAAACTGCGATTTCGATTCAATTACTCTTAATCTTGCAGTCCTAGTGTAGCCCCTGTCTTTCTACCCTGTACACTGACACATTCTCTGCCCTTGATTTTCTATTTCCGTTACATCCCCAAGCTTTCTAACAAATTAAACTTGTCCTCATCTTACCACTCATATTAATCATATTAATAACCTTGTGTTTTATGTCTACAGTTTGCAGTGGAGCCGTGACTGTCAAAGTGACTCCCACAATAGAAGTGATCAAAGGAGAAATGGCCAAACTGCCCTGCACGCACACTGTCTCCCCATCAACATCCAGCTCCACCATAGTCGAATGGTTCATTGTAAGTAGCATTTATTTATTTTGCAATCTTTCGATCTATCTCTCTATCTGTCTGTTTGTTTGAAAGAAGACCAAAATATGCTTGCTAAACTAATGCATTCAGAACATGTTTGTAGAGGTCTGAACTACACGGTTAGGATTAAAAAAACATTTGTATTATGTTGTTTACAGAGGACATTCTCTAAATAATCACAGCCTTTTGGATTTGATAATTGCAACACGTCCATTTGCAATGTCAATTTAATAATCAATTTATTTAATCAGTTAAAGGAACTGTATGTACGATTTTTACTTTAAATTCCGTAAACGTAACTGTCACCAGATATGTTCAAATCAAATATAGCTTTTATCGATACAAATTGTAATTCTAGCTACATACAGTTTGTTTAATTAGGTCACTGCGCAATGACTTGGAACTAATTGTTTTGCAGTGACACGCTAAATATTCTCCACAGCTCGCTCATTTATTCAACATAATCTATAAGACACTGAAGGTTAGAGCTTTTGTACAGAATAAACATTTTCTAACTGAAATACAAAAAACACATTGAGTACTTTTGCATGGCTGGAAGAAATCAGATAACTAGAGTAATCAGATAATCCAGATTAGATTTCTGTGTATATTTAAGAAATCATCAAAAACACTTGGTGACATCTCTCAGTCGATTAGTGGATTTTTTAGAGTAACTTTTTATTTGAAAGACAAAGAGTAATGGATTTTAAAATATCACCTTCAGTTTTGTCAATTTTGTATTAAATTTGTGTTTAGCTTTTCATTTTTTTGCACAATTTTCCTTGTCAAAACCGGCACAGGTGTGAACTATCCAAAATAAATCACATTACTCAGATGTAATTGTATGACATTTCCATAATCTGATAACTCCTGAAATCAGATAATGGATATAAAAAAAAAGATATGCTGCTATTGATTTACTTTCCATTCATTCAGGAGGAACTGGACGGGAACAGGAAGCGTGTTGCATTCCGTCAGGGGGGCCAGAGTAAAACCGATGAGGACACCCCTCTGTCTAATCGCGGCTCTATTGGAGAGGATTTCACCTTGACCATCACATCTGTGCAGCCCTCAGATGAAGTCAAATTCTACTGCCAGGTCACCGCGGGACCAGCTGGAGTGGGGGAGGCTGCTACGGAGCTCAAAGTGTTCTGTGAGTGTGACCTGTGACCTTTGGCATGACCTTTACCTGACCTTTTGAAAACGTATATGAAATTTATGACTGAACTGTCGCTTGCTCTAAATGTCTATAGTCATAACTGTCGCTACGTGTTTGTGCAGGCGTATATTTGTTGAGGGCTTTGCTTAGTTTTCGTTGTCTTTGTTTCTCTGTGTCTCTGTGATTGTTCTGTATTTTAACAGAAAAAGACAGTATGAGTACTCTCATTGGGCTGTTCATGTATAAATAAAGATAAATGAAAGGAAAATTAAATGAGTGTGACAATATTGACAAAGATATCACTATCAAAAAAAAAATTAAAATCCATGTTATCACTTTTATGTATAAAATATTCAATTAATCATCTATCTGATAAAAAAACCCAAAAAAAACCCCACATTTTATAATTTTGTTACATGTCAGTGAAAGAAACAGCCCTAACTGTTTCAAATATGACAAATATGATAGAATAAATGTAGCATAAAATGTGAAATTGCCATTGCAAAGACACATAGTTAAAAAATATTATTTATTCTTTTTTTATTCATATTTGGGAGACAGGACAGTGAGCACAGTATAGATGATTTTGAACACTTATTTTTATTACACTTGGGGTAACTAATCTTCTCCCTAGAGGTCAATTAACCCCTGCCTAATTACTCGTATTGATAGTTCAATCTCATCTGTCATGTATGGTTCACGTCACCTTAATAAAAAACGAAAATATATCACTGAGGCGCTTCAGGTTTAGCTTGGTGCAAACTGGCAGCTCCTTAATCCTTCCTTAAACACACACCTGTCTAGACTGCACCATTTTGACTTTCTATCTGATTTATCATTCTAAGGAGAGTTAAGAAAAGAAGTATGTTATTGACATTTATTCCCTCTAAGCAGTGGCTTTAAAGTGATCCGATAAAATGGGCTTTTTAGTCTGAGACGCTGTGTGGAAAGCGGAGTTTGAGAAAAGCTCTGTATAGGAGACTGATTAGCAATAGGAGAAAAGTGGTGTACCAGCTGCTTTCACTGCTCAGATTCAGCCCCTTAATGTATTGAGGGTTAGCTACAAAAACAAAAGCCGACTAGTTAGATGTAACATATGAATGTGCCAGATGTTAGACTGTGCCGAATATTAGCATTTCCAATAGTGAGAGGGAAAAAAACATGATTTCCCCGATTTTCAGCCTATAGCATTTAGCTTTTTCAGTGCAGTTGAAGGGTCTGAACTCATTTTCCATGTACTGAAGCAAAAATGGTCTTTCCCCGGTATAAATATATTGTATAAGCAGCTGCTGAGGTCAAAACAAGTCCAGTGTTTACAATCTGCACTTAATTACAGCATTTTATTTTCCAAGAACCAGCATGTTAGTTACAAGAATACATTTTTAAAGTTGGAACCATAATCAACAACCATAAAATATTGACAACCAGTAAGATTAGCCTTTACATTACCTGTGAACAAAAAAGTAAAAACATCTGCAGAGAATATTATATACCCTAAAACGTGTGATCATTTGATTTGCTATTCACAAATGTGCAATTTATCTTAAACTTGTAGTAGTTGGTGTTGTTATTGTATAGAAATCTGGGGCAAAATTTCATAAAGCCCTATACTATATCCTATGAGGCAGATACAGTTGCTGCACGTAGCGATAGCCTGACCTTGCATTTGAACATTTGAAGTAGGAGCAAAACAACTGGACACTGACTGGAAATTGTATGTGATCATGTGCACTGGGGAGGAGTGTTTTTGTGACTTGACCCTTATCAGCTCCAGTAGAAGGAGTCACAGAGGGAGGCAGGATATTTACCGCCCAGTTTAATTAACAAGGTCAGCCAGCTGGAGTACCTGCCAATGTTTTATAAGATGGAGTGTGTGTTTTGAAAGGAAAATAATCTCCTTAACAATCCTTCCTTGTCTTTTTTAGTTACCCCTGAGAAACCGGAACTGACCAAGCCCTCCAGCCAAGCCATTTATGTGGACCAGGCGGCAAGCTCCGAGGTCAGAATAATATTTTTAGGCCCGAGCCCATACAGGGCGTAGGGCCTATTGCTTCTGCAACGATGAGTGCATGGGCGAAGTCAATGGCTTCGCCCACACACTCATCATTGAGTCAATGGGCTTTGCCCAATGATATGTCATAATATGTCATTCTAATATTTTCGGATATATTGTTTTTGCTAAAAATATGATATTTCTTTTTTTTTCAGAAAAATTTATTTTTTTATGTGTTGCATCATTGGGCATAAAAAAATGCCACGACAGCGCCCCCTGCAAAAGTCAAAATACTTTGTGTCAATGGGAGACGTCAACTTTGCCATAGAGCTACGAAATTCGGTACACGTATTCTTCAAGTGATGCCAAACAAAAAATATTATTATGTCCACGCCCCGTGACACACCGGAAGTCGGCCATCTTGGATTGAAAAATCCAAAATGCCGAGTCAGCGTTTTCGCTGACGTTGCATTTTAATCAACTCCTCTGAAGGCGCTCCACCTGCAGGGCTGAAAATCACTGTACATCATCTAGACAAGTGAGGCATCAAAAGTTATCCAATTCAATTTATTTGTAGTCATTGTCACAGAAGAACAACGAAATTGCGTTTGGAGCATCCCATAAAGTGCAAACCCATAAATAATAAATACCCCTTAAACCCAAGTGTAAACATTAACCCAGTGTGGCTTCAGTACAACATGAGACAGTTCTTGTAGCAGCATGATGGTGTCAAGTAAGGTGCACAAAACAGGGACATACAGACAGGGACCTGAGAATGATGACAAAATGCAACAATGCAACCAGTTCAATGTTATTAAGAGTTGGATGTGATTTTTGTCCGTGAGAGGGGGGCAGAGAGGGGCCGAGAGGGGCAGAGTTCAGGAGCCTCACAGCCTGTGGATACAGACTGTTGGCCAGTCTGGATGTTCTGGCCCGTATGGACCTGTAGCTTCTCCCTGAGGGCAGCAGGTGAAAAAGATGGTGCGCAGGGTGATGTTGGTCCCGCAGGATGTTGTGCACTCTCCTCAGACAGCGAGTGGAGTAGATGGTGCTGATTTCTGGCAGAGTCGTTCTGATGATTCTACCGGCTGCTTTCACCACCTGCTGGAGTGCCTGCTGGTCAGCCTTAGTGCAGCTGGAGAACTACGCTAAAAGTCCATATGTCAGAACGCTACTGATGGCAAGAACGCTACTGATGGCAATTTATGATGATGCCTATCACGGTTTCCGTGCGGCGAAGCCGCAAAATTCCATCGGAATTTTTCAAATTTCAAAAATTTGTCCAATTTGGCTCAAACTCAAATCAGTTCTAAAACTTTCCTGCCTAATTCTACTGTTTGTGAAAGAAATACATTTTGATCATTTAGTTTTCCCAAATGTTACCAAATTTGACACAAAATTCCATTGGGTCATCTCAATCAATGAAGTCAATCAGACCTGTGTCGTTTTATGCACCGTGTTGCCATGGTGATGCGCCAAAGTGCCAATGTTATCCTAATGGGAATGCTCCCAAATTTTCCCATTCATCTGAAAAATATTAGTTTCATGGAATAAAGTGAGGGGGGCCAAGTTTGTATTTTGCACGGTGTTGCCATGGCGATGCCTGGAAAACCCATGTTTTTGCATTATGTGCATCAGCACTTCCAATGTCGTTTGACTTGTTGCCAAATGAAGTCCAAAGCCGCAATAAAACGGAGGCAAGTGGCGCGTCAGCACCACCCACAGGGAGTGCCGGGTCGGCCAAGTGCGAAGCATGGCCCGCAAGGGCCGTTCGATGCAGCTTGTGGCTTTAATTTTAGATCATTTTTTTAAATATTTGATAGATAAAAATATACATGTGACCACAAAATAATCTATATATTTTTACTCTTTTATAACCTTCCACTGGTACTGTTAAAGGACCCATATTAAACTATTTTCTCATCTCTGTAATAATTTTGTTTCCTCATCAAAAAACATACCTGGAGCTGTGTTTTGTTTCATTCACACATGTTTAACACACAAACCCTACATATTGAGGCTGAGTTTTTCTCTCAAACTAAAAACGCTCTGTTCCACCTTGTGATGTCATATGGTAATACAAGAAGTACTCTAATCTTTATCTTTATCTTTATTTATTTATACAGGGGGATCCAATTAGAGCACTGGGCTCTCTTTTTCATGAGCGCCCTGTTTAAAATACAATACAAACTGAAAAAAAAATAAAAATCTAAAACAAATAAGTCCATATAAAACTTCTTATTTTATACACAAGTGCAAGTGTGTGTATAAAAATGTGTTATCAGATTATTGAATTGCTACTGTGTCACCAATGTGTCCAGTTTTGCTGTTCCTTGTAGTCTATTCCATTTCTCTGAAGCAAAACAGCTAAAAGCTGTCTTTCTCATCTCAGTTCTGGTGCGGCTCGTCCTTAGCCTCATACAGTCATGTGATCTGGTATTAAATGTTCCGGTATCAATGATTAACAAATTAATGTGTGTTTTAAACTCCATACACCTTCACTAAAATCATTTGGATGATTTCAGCCCTGGAATCTCTAACTCCTACTGAACAAAAGGTAATAGGAGCTGTTAACTTGAAAACTACCACTTTATGACATCACTAGGTGCAACAGTTGAGTCTGGAATAACATTGA
This sequence comes from Periophthalmus magnuspinnatus, assembly GCF_009829125.3. Classification (NCBI taxonomy): domain Eukaryota; kingdom Metazoa; phylum Chordata; class Actinopteri; order Gobiiformes; family Gobiidae; genus Periophthalmus; species Periophthalmus magnuspinnatus. The sequence continues at coordinate 15,070,274 of NC_047141.1, forward strand.
ACACAGAGTTATCACTTAACAGTCCCATAACAAATGCTAGTTTACCATTATTCAGTTATTCACCATGGCCTACACTGAAAAACTTGAATTTCAACTTTAAGTAATCAGGTGAATGAGAGAGTATGTAATCAAGTGAATCGAGTAAAGTTTATATTGTGAGTATTGCTTATACTACATAATCACAATTGTTGATTAACCAAATTATCTTTATGTTTAGCCCCAACTACCACCTCAGTTATTATTTACAGTATGCTTGCACCATAACGTTTTATTATTACTTTTATTTAAAACAAGGATTATTTTTAAATATATTTTTGGTCAAACTCACTTCTTCCCTTACAGATTGGCAGATGTGTAACTAGGAACGGCCACCCTCAACCCAGGATTATTTGGTTCAAAGACGACCAGCCCCTGCCCGAGGTTAAGGACAGAGAGCAGAGTAAGTCTCCATCCTTCTCTCTAAATCAAATCTAAATACAATCATTATTCTTTTTTGATTAACCTGAGATCTTGCGGCTTACAGAGACTTACATGGTTCCCTCGCTGGTGAAGGAGGCGTCAGGGCTGTTCACGCTCCACAGTAAACTCTACATGAACCCCACAAAGGCAGACAAGGACTCTGAGTTCTACTGCATGGTGGAGTACAAGCTGACAGGGGGACAGGTCAAACAGAAGAAGTCGGACAGCATCAAAATCAACCTCAACTGTAAGCCATCTTTTGTATTTGTGTCTACAGCTTCCTGTCAGGCATCATACAATTTATTTCGATTTTTAGGTAATTTCATTTAAAACTACAAAAATAGTACATCTCATGTATTTTCTAGCACATATCATTTTACACAAAGCATTCTTCAGGAAAACTAAACTGCCAATGTCAATAAGATCAACTGGGGAGGGTTGTATTCTTTTGGTTGTAAAGAGAAAGGGTGGATAAGGGTGGTGAAAGGTGGAGAAGGAGGGAGAAGGGAGGAGAAGGGTGGAAAAAAGGGGGAGAAGGGTGAAAAAGGGTAGAGAAAGGTGAAGAAGGGGGGAGAAAGGTGGATAAGGGTGGAGAAAGGTAGAGAAGGAAGAAGAATGGTGGAGAAAAGTGGCAAAGGGGGAGATGGGTGGGTAAGGGTGGAGAAATGTGGAGAAGGAGGGCGAAGGGTGGAAAAAGGGGGAGAAGGGTGGAGAAGGAGGAAGAAAAGTGGAGAAAATGGGGAGAAGGGTGAATAAGAGGGGAGAAAGGTGAAGAAGGGCAAGGAAAGGTGGATAAGGGTGGAGAAAGGTGGAGAAGGAGGGAAAAGGGTGGAGAAAGGTGGAGAAGGAGGGAAAAGGGTAGAGAAGGAAGAAGAAGGGTGAAGAAAAGCGGAGAAGGGAGGATAAGGGTGGAAAAAAGTGTAGAGGGAAGAAGGGGGGAAAAAAGTGGATAAGTGTAGAGAAAGGTGGAGAAGGAGGGAGATGGATGGAGAAGGGTGAGAAAAGGGAGAGGGGTGAATAAGGGTAGAGGAGAGTGACTATGCTATGAGCCAATAAGATTAAAAATATTATTCTGTAAATTGATAATTGATGCTTCTGGTCACAATAAAAATCAAGAGAATTTAAAAAGCAACATTTTTTTATTTCATTCATTTCTGTCTAGAACCAAAAAGGGTAAACATGGCACACATGTATTTTATTCAACAGCATTTGGAAATTACCTTTAACTAACATTGTACGATTACTTGTACGATTACTTTGGCAAGGCTACAAAATTCAAACTTCACTTATTAGGCGAGTCGTATTAAGATTCATTAAAACGTTAGTATAACCCCATTCATTATTTGTGCTTATATTGTGTAATTCATAACATCATACCATCCCTGTGTTTCCAGATCCTTCAGAGAGCGCCACCTTCAGTCTCCTCAACACCGCTCCAGTCAAAGAGGGCGACACTGTCACTATGAAATGTGAGACAGACGGAAACCCACAGCCCGAGTTTGAGTTCACTAAAGATGTACGTAGAAATATAGGAATTCATCATTACTGTATTTTTCTATAAACCACTATTCATACATAATATTTTTTTGATTTTTTTTTTCCCAATAAGGATAAATCTATCCAAGGAGAAGGTGGAATGCTGGTTCTGAAGTCAGTGAAGCGCACAGATGCTGGAACATACCAATGCACCGCTATAGACTTTGACAACTTGGACGCCGAACTTAATGGAAAAATCAGCCTGTCAGTTGCCTGTGAGTTCCTCTAAATTTTAATAACTTCACATTATGCATGGTCTTATATTTATGCATTTACCATTGTATTTACTAAATGGCAGATGAATAAAAAAATTTAAATACACACATATGCATTTTTACTGTGAGTGAGTTCTCATTTCCACAGATCTGACCTGTACCTTGCCTACTTGTCTCCATGGAAATAGATAAATTGAATATCATACTGTGAAACATAACATGTCCATAGAGACAAGCAGGTGGTGGTTCATCTACTAGAAAAGTTCCATATTGCACCTTTAGAAACACCACACTACCTCAGCAGTCTTCAGCTCCATCTCATTTATCAGAATAGAAAGGGTTGGTGTTTTAATGGATTACATGCAGCTGGGAGATATCCACTTCAATTTTGCACAGTTCATCTGTTACTTTAATGTTATCCCAACTCAACTCCCTAATTTGATCATATCAAATTATGAAGGAAAAGAAATTGTGAAGAATAGGCTTAAGAGTCCAAATGGGCTTAACTTACTCTAGGCTAAGTCAAAGGTGGAACATTCTGTCTCCCAAAACTTCAAATCCTCTTTTATATAGCGTCATACACCACATGCTGTTACGCTATTACTTATCATATTTTCTTCTTTTGGTAGACATCGACCCAGTTAGTGTGACCCCGACCGAACCTCAAGTGGTAATGCTCGGAGACAAAGTGGAATGGCAGTGCAAGACTAAAGGATCCGCCCCACACACAGTTCAGTGGAAGAAGGTACGGCATGCTCTCCTTACCTCCGTATGACCTTTTCCATATAAAGTAACAAAGTACACAAAGGTGCATTTTTGCTACTGCTTTTATCATTTATTTGAAACTGGTTCACCTCACCTCACTTTTCCATAGTTGGACTTGATGTATGCATAAGTAGAATTACATTTTGACCGTAGCTTAGCTACAGCACCTAAATCAGTTTTCAGGCTAAAAACAATGCTGCCATAACAAATATATTCAGGTTGCAACTGTGAGGAGAATTGGCCTAAGAGGAATAATAGAATATTTCATGGCGAAGAAAATTGAATTTTTATTCAGGGTGCTGCTGCCAGAGTGAATTGATTTCCCAAACGGTATAAAATCGATGCATTATTAACTCTAAAAAAGTCTATTGAAATGAAGATGCACTTTTAGTATCTCTGGGAATCATTAATTAATTACCTCATAATAAATATTGCACTCAGTGGCACAGTTCATGTTATTGTACATGTACATGGTCTATGTCCTGTTAGCATTTACATGAACAGCTGCACATTATACAGTGGAGGATCTGCCACCACCTTGAACAAAGTTCTGTTGTTGTGTCCTTAGGCAAGACACTTTAATGTAGTGTGTTGTTTGTGCGTGTGTGGTTGATGGTGGTCAGAGGGGCCGGTGGCGCAGGTTGGCATTGGCAGTCTTACTTCTTTCAGTCTAGCCCAGGGCAGCTGTAGTTTCAGAATTAGCTTACCACCACAGAGCGTGGAATAAATGAATAATGACTACAAGTGTAGCACTTTGAGAGGCTTTGTGCAAGCCTGTAAAGTGCATAATTATGTAACCAGGCAAAGTAACAGGTCAGATCTTTGGAGGAGTATATGTTTTCTAAGGTATTTTTGAGACGTAAACACACTAGATTGACAAGTTCAGTGCTATACTGTGGAACACATAAGGAAACTTTGCTCATTTGTACAGAGCCCAGTTTACAGTTTTGTGTTGTCTGGCCTCTCTCTTGCCAAGTTGTTGTGTTGTTACAATGTTGTTGCCTCAGCTTGTGTATTTACAATAGTGCAGTGTCTCCAGAGCCTTGAGCGCAGACAGCCTGTTTTGCTCTGAGAAAGAGATCATTCCTGTGAGAAGCAGAGGAGGAGAATGGGGAGAGACAGTTTATCATGTTGGACAGACTTTGATTTGTTTTCCTGGCAGTTTGGGAATAAGAAGAGAGAGGAAGTGTTATTTTTACTTTCACTTTAGTGCTCTAACTTCACACAATTGAATAATTACCCGAAACTCTTCTTACAATATGTGTCGAAATAAAACTCAGACTTTGCTTATAAATACATTTTTCAACTGATTAAATGTAATATTGACATTTATGACTTTAACCTCTATGATATGGTGTTTTACAAATTACAGTGATTCAAATGGTGAGAAATGTGTAGTGAAAAATCTGTCAGGTTAATTCACTTGTACTGCATAGTTGTAGGAGTGAAGACGTTTTCCTGCTCATCCAAGCCGCTTCTGCAAATGTACTTCACATTATAATCCGCCTAAGAAAGCAGTAATCATTTGTAACTATTAGTGTAATCCCATTTAACATTATTATATTGTCTTGATGTTAATCCATGGGGCCCACGGTGATGCCATGGACAATGTATGTCAATGTTAAGCTCATTTGTAAGTTACAGTAAGATAAGACATCCATTATAGTTTCACTGTGGAAAAAAGGCAAATAGCTCTCTTTTTTGTATCCTTTTTACACTTGTTTAACCAAAAATGTATTCATGGTATTGTCGAAAAAATACTATACAGAATGATTTGTGTATAGTAATAATAATAATAATCATCATCATCATAATATATTACTTTCTTGTTTCTTTCCAGGGCTCTGAGGTGTTGTCCCAGGATGGTACTCTGTCCATTCAGGAGATTTCGTATGAAAAAGCAGGAGAGTACATGTGTGTAGGAGCTGTGCCCTCCGTCCCTGGACTAGAGAGCCATGCTAGTGTCAACCTCACTGTCAAAGGTACTACAACCACGATCTGCAGATGTTGAACGTGATCATTTTTGGGGAGTGGGTTCACAAACTTGCTATGTACCTTTAATCAGTTACACCTGTATTTTGAGTAATGTCACCAACTTTAATACTATATAGAAACATTGAACTTTATGCTGTTTTTGTTTCATGTAGATAAACCCAGTAATTCCAGAGATATTAACCACAAACCATGTCAAAACATTTCCATTTTGACAGAAGGTTCTACCATATTAGTCTGACCTGTGAAAACAAAGCAATGGGGAAATTTTCATTATCACCGTCAATAGTGCCTTGGAGTTTTTATGCCTGTTTTCTTTTATACTGGCATCACTTGTTTTATAATCATTATTGTAACCTACCCTCCAACAAAATCTTAAAAAGGATCAGTTTATAATCTTTCGAGGTCACATAAACCCAACTTATACAGGCGTGTTGGGCTAGAGGAAGGAAGTTTTATAGTTGGTGGAAGCGTCTGTTAGGGACTGTTGCTTCCTTGTTTGTTGATGTCTCCAACACAATGAGATTTTTCCTAACATTTATTTGATCTCCAGGAAAACCAATGATTGAGACGCCCGCCATTGGAGAGGTCGCAAAGGAAGGTGACATGGTGACTCTCAAGTGTGCATCATTTGGCTTCCCAGCACCGCAGTTTACCTGGAAGCCTGCAGGAAAAGAGGTATGCCCTTGGAAAACAATGCAAATCCCATCGAAGTTTAAAGTGGGACTAAGCATGTGAATTACACCCACAAACACATATAGAGCTGCTATACTGGTAAGTACCTGGAGGAAACAATGAGGGGAGCGGAGGGATAGGAATAGTGTGATTGGTCTAACAGGTATCCACACTTAAAACTCCGCTCCTGCAGCCACGTGTTTGTAATAGAAAACATTTGGCTTTAATCAGTTCAGCCCTGTGTGATGCCACATAGTACTTGAAATTGCAGTGCCTATTGGAGGCAACCCACACACAAATGTTGACTGTTTTTAAACACAAATCTACAGGTGTACACAGTTTGGTAGCAAAGTTTACTTAGCGTTTAGTTTGACTTAAATTTCTAATAAAAAGATGTTGTGCTCGTTGCCTTTCTTACCGACTTCAAAGTAACTCATAATCCCAAAAGTATTTTCTTGTCAGTCAATATGAACCCTACTTAGAACACTTCAAAAGATAAGTGCGCAGAGTGCTAATAGTCCAGAGGAGACCGCAAGGAATTTGAGAACATGAAGCATTTATAATGAAACACTATTGCAAGACTGTTTATATATATATTTTTGTATATATAATTACATATTTACTCTAGAAAAATATATTGCACATGGTAGATTTTACTTACAGCACAAATATCATGGTCATTGGTAACTAATAGTGGAATTATGATATTTACTTAACTAAAACAAACCACCAGGAAAATGGTTAGAATGTTCTTGGTGATAATATATGGAAACATCACTACAAAATACATTAATCTCTTGCTATTTTCCATTCCACCTTATTGACATGCTGTTATGGGCAAAGTATGACCATGGAATTTTATATATAGATTTTTCTTATACCATTTTACTTTTTTTATTAGTGTGAAGTTCAAAATGTGGTACCAAAAAAGAATAATTGCCTATTTAAACCCAAGTTGATCATAACTAGCGCTGAATTTAGCTGCCATCTTTCTTACGTTTCATAGAGATCCACTTTATGTTCTTACCCAAATATATTCTACTTTTCATACATTTTGCTGCAGCCCATTCCCAAACTAAACAATGCGTCTCTTTGCAGTCTGTAATGGTGGAAAACAACAAAGTGGTGAGCTCCTTGACGCTTCAGGCCACTCCCGATATCATGAAGTCCGGCGTTTCCTGCGAAGTCAAAAACGAACACGGCACCGACCAAAAGATGATCTCAGTAGCCCTAAAAAGAGGTGAGTGACTGCACTAACTTGCTTTTCCTCCTCCTACTCGTCTTCTTTCTTATTTTCTAATCCTTTCTCCATCTAAAACCATCTCTCCTCCCTTCTTCTCTTACAGCAGCTAACAACAACGCCGACAGAGGTAGCGCCTTCTCCCTCCTCCTCCTCTCCTCCCTCCTTATCTCAGGACTTTTTATTGCACAGTCCCTGTAAATTAGACCCCCCTCTACACACACACACACACACACACACACACTCACCCAGGCATACACACATTTACTCACATATACATGCACTCACTCCCCAGCTGTACTGTATTCTTGTACATTTGCCCCTCTTGCTACCGAACACTGTGGATATTGTATATTGTTATTCTTTTCTCTTGTCAACTTTGTATGATGTCTGTCTGATATTTTGTGGATGCTACTAAGACTTTTTGTGGCCCTGTGGGGACAATAAAAATTCTATTCTATTCTATAACCCTCTTTTTCCTCTCTGTGCTTCTTTACTCAGTCAGTGCGGTTACATGCAAAAAAAAGTGATATTTTTTGTCCTTTATCTATTAAATAAAATTAGGAAATTATAATTAGATATTGCACTGATTTATATTATGGAGACAGACCTCTGCAATGTGAATATCTAAGAAAACCAGTGTTGCTAATTTTGTTAATAATGTTATCTGCTACAAATTTATAGGCTTATAAAGACATAGAGGGGCCTATGGTGTAATTGTAATTGCTAAGTTATGCTATTTTTACATATATATTTTTAGTTTTTATGGAAAATAGAAAAAAAAATGCTCTGATAAATGTCAATTAGCCATATATATGATCTCTATCCTACCTATACAGACTCAGATTCTCAACTCTTATCCGTGCATGTACACTCTGGAAAAGTTTATAAAGTCAAATTATTTTATTGAATCAATCTTATCAGCACAGGCTACCTGCATGTAAGCGCCCTGACTGCCTCCTATCGTGTCATTTCTGTTCCTTGTTCTCGCTCTTTATCGTTTACTCACTGGATTATTGTGTGTTACGGTCTCGTGTGCGTCGGCTTGTGGCATCAGCTGTGCATGTATGTGTGTGTAACCATGATTTTTGTGATGCTTTGGGACTGAGAACCTCTCTTTTTCTTTATAAGTGCTGCTCTCTGGAAACCCTGTGCTTAAGTCAGGTCTGTATGGCTAACCCCTTGACACGTGTTTTTGTGTAAGCTAGTTTGTGCGTGTGTAGAGATGTCCGCGTCACACACACACACAGGTCAGTGCATTTGTGTTTACAGAGCTAGTGTGTGCCAAAGCTTGTATTACTGAAGCTATGAGGACAGGCTGAATGTTGTTAGTGTTATTCATTCCCTTTTACTAAGAGGTGTCTTGCTTAAGGACACAATGACTCTATAACAGGTTTAGAGCGGGATTCAAACCAGCAACATTCCAGTCATAAGATCAACACTGTTTCGCTGTTGGCCCATGGAAATTTTGGATAAATTGCTAGTTAACTTTTACTTGACGTTTTCAAATTGACACGTTTAAAAACAAAAAGTGCAATGTGAAGTTGTCACTGCCTGGAAGCATTTTATTCCAGTATTTACCTAAATGACTTGCACAAATCATTTCCAAAAAAATATATATAATGCATTTTACAGTTTGCTCCCAATTATGCCCTGTCCCCTTAAGTAATACAAGTGCAGGTGGGCGGTGAGTATGTTTTCTCTAGCTTGTTCTTAGCTCCGTTTTGTATGTTACTATGCTATGGTATAGGCCCTCTTCCTGGGTCCCATCACATTTCAAGTCATTGCATTCAATTAGACTAACCCTGCATCCCAACCCCTGCCCTCCTGCCCCTCCTCCTCCTTCCAACCTGCTTTTTTATTCCCACCTCATTTTACCCCCCCAACCAATCAAATCATCCCACGACTTCCTTTTCCAATTTTACACCAATCAACCCCCCACATGATGATTACTCTCAATCCCAAATCCACTTCACCTCCCTCCCTATACCTCCTCTCGATGATCACCCCCCCACCACGGCTCCTTTTGCCCCCCCTCCTCCCTCCTCCTCCTCCCCTCCTCCCATGTGTCCACCCATCCGCTGTAGCCGACATGCAGCAGGGAGGCTCCAGCTCGGTGGTGATCGCGGTGGTGGTTTGCGTCCTGCTGCTGCTGCTTCTCGTGGCCCTCCTCTACTTCCTCAGCAAGAAGGACAAGCTCTCCTGCGGCAAGAAGGACAAGAAGGAAGTGTGAGTAGAGACGATTTAAAAATGAAAAATAAAATGATGAATTCCGTCCTGTCTCGCGGTGATACAGATTTGAATATCATTGACCCCATATGGTTCTCATTTTTTATCTCCACAACTTTTCTATGTAGCAATTTTTATATAATTTTGCAAGAAATAAAAAGTTTTAGGTCCAAATAATTTTTTTCAGTTGCTTAGTTAAGAATTCAAGCAACGATTTTAGTGCTGTTGGTCATTAGGCCATAGAGACTATTATAATGTAGATTATAAAAGTTTCTTATGATGCAATTAAACTATCATTATGGCCACTTTATAACTGAAACTACACGCTAAACACCTTAGTATGTGTTACTGCTAATGACTAAAGGCTCTATACCTGAGTTTTACTGTAAAAAATTGGAAAAAATCAGGTACTGGACCTTTAAACTCTTGCATCAATATCTCACACTGTGGTGCAATCTGCAATAAAAGCCAGTCATACATATTATGCATCCATTTTTCTTGGCACTGAAGTAATTATGTGAGAAATTATGTATAGCCAAACCAATCTCAGAAGACTCAATTCTTGCATTAAGAAAAACAACATGAGTTCAAAGTGCATATTGTGTTAGCAGGCTCTATAATCCGGCTTTGTATATGTTGCAGAGAATGTTCTTTCACATCTAATTATTTACTCATCAGCCACTACTAAAAGGCCTTGTGGTTCTTTTACAGTATACACATTTTTTCATATTTAATTTATTCTTTTGAGTGTAGTCATGAAAACCCGACCACTGACACTAAGTACTGTTCAATATTTAACACATTGCAGACACTGTAGCGTTCATAAACATACATTTGTGGTACTATTTCTCCCACTGGACTCTGTACTCTCTGAGCAGAGAGTAGGCCAGACAGACTCCACTGATAAATATTTGATGTAGACTTTGTTCATGCTGTATTCTCCCCATGCTGTTTGTAGGGCCACTGGAGAGGTCAACAATGACATTGTGGTGGAGATGAAGACAGAGAAAGCCCATGAAGAGTCAGGTCTACTCAAAAAGAGACCGTCCACTGAGCAGGTGGGGCTTTTCAGGGTGTAGAAAGTGATGATGTCATGTTTTCTGAAATATCTATAAAAAAAACAATGTTCTATTTGTGACTAGACCCTCCTGGTGATATTACAATGTTTGTTGCTCCCATCTGTATCACAATTTCAATATTGTGATGTCATCTGAGACTCAGCCATAAGATCACACACATAACACACTTATAGGCATTTCTATGTACTTTTTTTTTTGTTTTATCAAATCAAATCAAATCAAATCAAACTTTATTTATATAGCACTTTTCCATACAAAAAAAAAAGTAACACAAAGTGCTTTACAAAGCATTATTTATTATTAAGCATTATTTCAAACATGGATAGACTGTTTATATTAGAAAGTACTGATTATCGAGAAATTCATTCAACACTCACAAATCATGGGTTTAGAGGGAAAGGTTTGGAAAAAAGAGTATCTGTTCTCTTCCCTTATTAAAGCAAGAACGGGTTCACTATTAAAATATTTTTTTCACATTTTTAATTCTTAAATTTTAATTGTAATCACAGCTCTCTCTAGGATGTCCAAACATGAAATAGTGGGTGGAAAAACTAAGAAAGTAACTGAGGCAAAAGTAGGAGATAGCAACCAATTTTTACCAAACCAGTTATTGATAGTTTTCGCTCATGTCAGAAGCGTACACCATTGTTTCCAGATGGTTTATTGCATTCAAAAGTGTAAATACAGAGTGCATTCTCCATTGCTTTGTGTTGGTCCTGGTCCTTCAGTCCATATTAGTCCATATATAGACTTGTCTTGGTTCTGTTCTAGTCATTTTAATCCCGGTCTACTTAGTTTAGTTCTGGGTTTAGTCTCATAAATCCAAATTGTATGTGGTTTGTCTGCAGGTGTGAATGCAGCCATACTTTGAATTGTATTACATAATGAAACACGCCAAAAGAAGATGTGATTATGATTTTGTCCCCAGTGGCAAGGCAAGGCAAGGCAAGTTTATTTGTATAGCACAATTCGTACACAAGGTAATTCAAAGTGCTTTACAGAATAAGAAAGACATTAAAATCACACAAATCAAACATAAATAATCACAAATAATCATCATAAAACATTGAAACATTCTGTGACCACACTAGTTGCTTCTGTGATTTGTGGATACGATATAACATTAAGAAGCATTAAACCAGATGTTACATTAATCCAAATCCCAGCCAGTTAAGTTAAAGACATATAAAAATGGGATAGTCGGAGTGTGTGTCTTCTTTTATGTCTTGAGCAATGGTCATGTCGACGTTTTCAGGTCAAACATAAATCATGGCCTCTTCAAAGACACCAGTCCACTTTCTTGGTTTGCAGTGAGCTCTTAGTTCAAAGAGAGGAGCAGCACAGGCTCATCTGAAACGCCATGCTATAACTCACTATGTTTTTGACACGCACATGAAAGACAGCGTAAAAAGAGACTCGTTTTGTGTGATTTGTGATTCGACTGTCAGCGAACTGTGGCATTGCAGACTACAAATATGTTTCTTTCTTTGAAATTGATGTAACAAGAGCTGTAGATGTCATTTTGTGTTTGTTGTTGATGCTGTTCGACTGAAGTCAATTGTTAGTAAAATACATGTATGTTATTGTTATAATAAATGTGTAGTGTAAAGGTAAAAAAGAACTTTATTGAACCGTTTCATGATAGAAAAGATTTTACTCAGATTAGTATTAAATTGAATCTTTAAGTTCAGGGTTAAATTACTTTATGCGTATTGTGGCTTTAGTTTTGGCACACTATTTTGGAAATTAAATGAACATAACATAAAAAGTTTGAGGTGACATTACAATATTTCTGCCATCTTTTTGAAATATTTAGATTTTTGTTTGATTTGTTTAAGCTCCAGTCTTAATTTACCACACTTACCACATTTTTTTTTTAATTCTTTGCAATTTGTCAATATGAAAACCATTTTCCCCTCTTTCTCCCACAGTGATGCATTGGGACAGTGAACGCAACTAGCGGAGGGATGAAGGGAACGTGGAGGTTTGAAGAGGCTATTTTTATTTCACTTGAGGAGAACCAGGGGATGGCAAAAGGTGGAACACTGGACCCACTGCTTTTTGCTCATAAGACTGTGGAATGTTCACATTATAGTTTGCATTGCATGTGTTAAACCTGGACTAGATCTGCTGAGTGGAGCTTTTTGAATGTTTTTTTTTTTTCTTTTTTAAATTCACCTCTACTCCAGGTTTGACAAAATATTGCGACCACACGGATCATAACCACTGCTTTGTTTTGATTTGTGTTTCTGATCACACTCCTTTTACAAGAGATGACTGAACTTGTGTCACTTATCTGCACTTACTGTACAATGTGTGTTATGTACATACACAAGGCATGTTATAGGGACAAAATCACAGGTTGCCTTTTTGTTTATCGGCCAACGTAAATGTAATCCAACTTCCAATCTGAAAATTCTTGATATCTGCTTTCCCCCGTAGTTTTTATTTTACCATTTACCCATTGTTAACTCCGTTGTTGTTCCTTCCAAAACGTCCCATATTGAAAGCACAGCCAAAAATTCAACTAGCTACAAGTTGTACATGATTTTGCCATTTTGTATATTGTGTTACATTGTTTTGTCAAATTATAATGCTCCTGACTCCTGTTTATTGAACACTGTGTATGACTCAAGACACATTTTTACTTGTTATGGTTCAAATTGGGTTGATACAGGGTTAAATGGGTAATTACAGATATTTTGTTTATTTTCTCCATTATAATGTGCACTTTTTATATGATTGATAATAATAATAGGATAATTCTAGTAGTGCCTCCTTTTATTCCATTAGGTTAATTTACCAACCTGTAGTAGGTTGGTAAATTAACCTACTACTACTATGTGTGTCACTACTATGTCAACGACCACCCTGTTAGAAATATAAATAAAACCAGGCTGTTCTAAGGCACCACCAATTTGAACTTATTTAGGGTAAAATATACAATAGAGTTTAGTATTTTGTGCATTATCAACTATTCCATACCAACCCAATTTGTACCACTCCAGTTACAATGTGGCTTAAAGTCAATCAAACTATCTCAGACTGTATACGGGATACTGGTTAAACCATCACTGTTACAAGCACATTACAAGAGAACCAAGTATTGATAATTTTACAAATCATTGTTTTTGTTTAGTTTTAGAGCCAGGCAGCAAAGTATGCATTTTGTAATTTAAATTTTTTACCAAATGAGAGAGTTACAACATGATGGTACGTATGTTTTTTCTACACTGTCAACAGGCCAGTGGGTATGTTCAAGTGAATGTGGCCTTCAAATTATGTTGTACACTGGAGCGTATTTTTATTATTAAACTTCTCTCTTCCTAAATCGTGTATTGCTGCCGTAATGACTGTTAGCAAACCTGTGAAAAGTAGCAGGCGACAATAGAACTTTTATGTTTTGTATAAGATATTGTGGTTTGGCATTTTTTTCTAGAAAGGGGATCTTAATAATTATGGAACTACTGATGTTTTAATTTTCCAGATTTTTTCCAGAGATTTTTATGGTAAATTTCGGAATTCTTCTTTTGTATGCGATATCCTCAGTGCTTTACTTCTCTGTTTTTACTGGATGCTGTACATTTTGTGGTACATTGTTGTGACCTCTGGTGTGTTTATGTATCTTTATCATGTTTTTGTTCCAGCTGTGTAGAATTTATAATGAAAAACCCAAGAAAACCAATCACACACTAAAACGCATTGTGTCTTTGTAATCATTTATAAGGTCAAAGGTTGGCTGGCACTGGATCCACTATTGTCGGCATGCTTCCTGTGGTTGTGGACGGTTGCGTATGTGCTCACAAAACTATTAAATGGTCACCTTAGGACTCATGTCTTGCCCAAAAGTACAATGACAGTATGTATTTCCTCTGGGATTAAAGGACTTTACCTGATTTTGAACCATGAATTAGGAACATGCTTTAGTTTGAAGCATTAGCCCCGCCCACTAAGTCCCATTTGGAAATGCACCATGACACAGAAACAGCTGTCTGGAATCGTGTCAGGCATTGGGCAAAAGACGTGATCCTGCCAGTAGCTTCTGTGTTAGTTGTAGTGATGTGACTATCAGCTCTTTTATGGGATCCAAATCTTTTGCATCTGTTCATTTCAAAGAGTTGTTCAAAAGACCTGCTCTTTTACTATTTATTTTTATCACAGAAGCTAATGTGAGAACTCATTTTATCTACAAACTAATCATAGAGAGAAACGACCAAGCCTTAAATGTGTTTAAAATGGTTCAAACTGAGAGTGGGAGTGTGTTTTTCCTGTCAAATGATAATGCATAATCTAATATAACATGTTGCAATACAATAATCATTTTTAAACAAACTGTTATGATGCCAAATATGTTTTTTTTCTGCACAAAGCTCGCACTCATGTCAACTGTTCTGCTTCTTTTGTGATTGTTGTGTTGGTTCACCGTTAATAAGTATAAAAATGCATACAAATTATAAAGAAAAATGTTCGGTTCTTTTAAAAACTGAGATCCGGATCCAACCGTTCACATTAAAGAACCGTTAAAAAGAGCTGACTCCTTCACGAACGTCACATCACTAGTTGATACACAACAAAATACTCATATCCATAGCTTATATATTATTCATACTATCTCTTTGTTAGCTGTTTTTACTATATGAGCATTTATCTTGACTAGAATAGTTTTAAAGCAGGTACAGACCCTTTAAACTGTCAATTTAGAGGGAAATTAACATCTTAACATCAATTCTTTACCTTGTTGGTTTTCTTGAAATTTGAATATTTTATAAGGGTTTTTGGGTTTTTTTTTTCACCTTTATTTTACAAGGCAAAACACTTAAACCAAATTCCTATTTACAGTGTTGGTTTGGATGTCCTACAGATCACTCAAGGGGAAGGGACAGGGAGTTGATAACATACAACATAGTATTAAACAGACTCCAAGTTACTGAGCCCATTTTTCTGAAAGTATTGACTTGACTTCGCGCATGGTCATTTCATATGCATCATTTATTTGCTTATTTGTTTGTTTGTTTACTCAGATTTACGATTCATAAAGCAGCAGACTCAGTTGGGGAGAAAGTGATTTGATAAGCAGGAGTTCAAAATTGGGCAATTTTGCAGGTAAACACAATTTCTATTTTTATTTATTTATACACTGTTTTTCATCCTGAAGCGAAATTTCACAAACCAGTCTGAAATAATTCCCCGATTGCTAAAATATGTTTTTTGGTATCACATGAATATTTAAATCCAGTGTACATCTGCAAAAGTATCTCCCCATATTTCATCAAAAGTAAAATTATATCTCCATTCCAATTTCTTCATTTTTTACCCCATGCTTTCTCAGAGATGACATCTGATTGAGTATTGGTTTAATCTCTCATGTGATATAATGGCTGTGTGTAAATGATGGCTGGGAGCTGATTGATGCCGTGATTGGGTGTGACAGAAATATGGAGGAAGCTCGCGTCTTGCATTGATAAGAGCTTATAAAAGACTATGAGGCACTATCCTGTCTGTTGGCTTTCATGTTTACAGATGAAGCCGTCAATCATCAGCGAGCTTGTGTCTCTCTGCATAAATTAGTAGGCAATTCCCCAGCAGCTGCTATCACCATGATTGGCTTATTACCGAGCGTATTATATCAAAGAACTGACCTGGGCTCCAAGGAAATCTGCAAATTCAAACTGTATGATGTTATGTAAGCAAGTAAATTTGTTTTTACATAAATAATGGAAGCTATTTAGTCAAACTGTATGTGTAGTTCTTGGTTAAAGAAAGAGAGATTGTATGGTAACTAGGGATGAACGATTTTGGGGAAAATATCTTGATTATCTTGATTTTTTCTGATTTGCATTGGGATTAGATTTATGTTTTAATAATGATGCTGTTCAAAGTTTATTTTAATCATGGGCATACGAATTGACAAAAATATGGAAACATGAACATAAATAATGCATGAATCACATTTCAGAACATGTTTATACTGATCTAAACTAACTAACTAACTAACTAATGTTTTTTATGCAGAATAATACTGGAGATTTTGTTGTTTGTGGAGGAAATTATGGTGCGTTAAAACAAGGAAGCCTTTGTGATTTGTTAATTACATTGGTTCGAATGAAGCTCAACCATAGACTGTATATATAAATGGACATAGCTAACCTGCTTGCCGCCACATTCGAAATAGGAAGTGATCATGGGCGTGCTTCCGGCTCCATCGACTCTGGCTCCAATTCAGTTTACATTGGAAAAGTGTTTCCCTTCTCTCTGTAACTGCTGCTGTTAGCCTTAACATTTTGGTCTTAAAATGTTCGTATTAACCCACTCTACATGATCCTGGTATTTGTATTTTGGTATTGTGTCTGTAACTCAAGATATGAACATTAATAAGAGAAAAAAATCAGGCGCCTTCTTTTCTTGAGGTCACTTCTGCTAGTGTTAGCAACAGGTTTGATTGACAGTGTTGCTAAGTGCCTGCTCTCTGCTAAACTAGTGATGCAGACATGAAGGGGCGTTACCTTCAACAGCCTCCTCCAGATTGGCTTCTTGGTTGATATGATATTACAAATTACAATTATAAAATTGGAACTTCCATATTACAAATGTGGAACTTGGCTCCAAATTTTCCTGTATAACTGCTCTAGCCTTGATGAGCTTCATTTGACTGAAGCCAAACGCTATGGGTGACATCACACTCCCTTAGTCCACTTCTTTATACAGTGTATGAGCTCAACAGTGACCATAAATTGCTCCTAAATGTTTCCCATAAACTTTGGGTTGTAGTAACTAATGACCACACAAGCTGTAATTTTATTTAACATCTGTCTCTGAAACTTCATAAACTCCTAAATTATTAAAACATTTCACAGAACCTTGTGTTTTAAATTTTCTTTTTGGACTTAAACCAGTCGCACTATGGATCACAGTTACCACATAGCTGTTTAGCCGCTACAATGCTTTTGACCTCTTAACATTTGAATTTTTTTAAAAGACTACGGGAAAAATGAATGGACAGTTTACTTCTGGAACCAGAGTGGACTTAGAAGTGAGCTCTATTACAATTTCGATTCGATTGTGATTAATCTTGCAGCCCTAAAGGTAACCAATTATTTTTTTATTCATTATGATAGCCCCAGAGAGACAAACTTAAAGATATGATGAACTAAAATGTTTTCAAAAGAAGCCATTTGAAACAGTTGTGTTCTAAGGGCAAGGTGAATGATCTGACCCCTCAAAAGTGTCCCTGCAGGCACCCGTACAATAGAAACAGGAAGTCAACAAATCACCAAAAATGCAAGGAACGTGGCTCCAAAAAAGCTAATAAACTTAGTTACAGTTATACATTTTATTGTTTTATTCTGCAGCCAAGTTTGTCAAACAATAAGGTCTGGCACACAATTTCTTGACAATTCCTCTTCCTCTGTATAACTATCCTACAGTCTGGTTTCAGCCAATCACAGCCCTCATCCTAGCACACGTCCCTTCCCTGCCTATAGTGCCCATTAGTAAATTAAAATGCCTACTCCGATCGATCTGTGCTCCGACTACAAAGCAGCGCTAAAGGCGGCCAGAGCAATGGATTGTGGGTACAAAGACACTATTTATGGGAAATCTAAACAAAAGCCAGTGTCAATGTCACCCCAACACGGTCCAACCAGCTTCCAGCACATATAAGAAAAGATTGTAACGATTATTCAGAATCTTGGCACCAGTGTTTAAAGGCGCTGTATGTGATTTAGTTTAATTGATCCAAAAGTTATTCCTCAATTACATTATGCATTCAGAGCATCATAATTATTCACAGCTATGAGTTTATAAGCTTGTCACCACACTTCCTGATTCTCTGACATTAAAAGCTTTATAATTAGATACAGACAGTCCACAGCGAACTTATTTTGACCTCAGGAGTTGCTTATCCAATATATCTACAAGGGCAAGACAAATTTTGCATAGATACATGGGAAAAAATTGTGTGCGTACCTTTTAAGCAGTATTGTAAACAAGACTTCTGGTGTTTTGGAAATGGCATTGTCCATGGAAACTCTTTTTGGGAGTAGGTAGCGTGGAGGACTGCGCTGAAAGGGATATTAATCTTCATTTATGACTAAGTTGTTTATGTGTAGCTTATATTGGGGATTTTGAGTCCCCTTTAATACTATGATTCATGAACTCACTAGTGTGTGTTTATGTTACTCCAAAACTCATTCCTAAGGAGCTTTACAAGGTCCATTTACTGATAATTGTAGTTGGAAATATTTAGTAATTTATAACAAAAGGGAACGAGGAACCTTGCTGGATGACTGAGGGATTACACAGACTTTACTAATCTAGACGCCTGTAGTTACCAAGTCTAATAAAACACAGGTGGATCAAAAATAATGGGAGAGAATCAATTTGGACAAATTTTAGTTATCACATATGTTTATTAGGTCTATCCTATTCTACTGCCAAAATATGACTAAAAAACTCACAGTAAATGAACTTAACTTACTGATATTCATAAGGTCTTATTTATTTACAGTAGATACCAGGCAAGTGCATTGAAACCCAAAGTTTACGCTTTTTTTCTCACTGTCTGACATGAAATCAGACAAGATTTTTCATGTTTTAGGTTAATTAGGATTACCAAAATTATGTCTATTTGCTAAATGCCAGAATAATGAAAGAATAATTTTTCAAGACAATTACCTTTAAACAGTATCGTGTATTCCTGGCATAATAGTACAGCACTTCTGACTTTGAAGAAAGCAATGAAAAAATATCTCATTATTCTGGCATTTGGCAAATAGAAATAATTTTGATAATCCTAATATTTAAAAATTTCTCAAACGTCATCGCTGTTTTCAACATACATGAGGAAATATGCCAATTCTTGTGGATTGTATGGATATACATCGTTATTTGGTGAATCTTTTGCGACGGGAGGACACAGCGCAAGTGATATATTGTAAAGCCACACTAACAAACGAGTTTGAGACCCCTGAGGTACAGGTTGTAATAATATGATATATACCATTAATATCTAAACAAAAATGTGTTTCCCAGCCTCTCCTGTAAAGTCACCTGAATGTTCTTACACCAATACAATTCTTAGCCCTTATTTCAACATACTATTTTATTCTACAATGCAAAGAAACTTGTTGTGTCCTCCCATCCTGCTCCACAGTGATAAGAATCAGACCTCAGTAGCTTATGCGCCTCCATGTGTTTCTGTATTGTCTGAGACTGCTGTGTTTACCGTGGAAAGAGGGGATCAGGCCTTCTCTGAGCTGCTCACAATGACCAGGATTACATTCACCCTCCTCCCTCCCCCTTCTTCTCCTCTTCCTCCTCACTTTTCTGGCTTTGGTTACAGTGGGTTTAAACTGATTTAGCCGTTTGCTGTCAGCTTGCAGAGGGATGTCGGACAGGCGCAGTGTGTGTGGGGACTAGGGACTTGGAGACGCTCTGAACTGGTCTTGTCTTGAGTATTCAGACTGAGGCAGTTCTTTATGCTGGATGGCTCTGCTGTAGACACAAAGTACTCCGTCATTGTCAGGCTTTGGCAGGACTAAGGTTTCCTGAGGACAATGTGAAGTGGCAGCTCATAATAGTAATAGAAATGTGTGCAGCAAGCAAATGTAGTCCTCGCACACCAAAGCTGTTATCTCCAATTTAATTTTCAAGTCAGATGCAATCTTTAGTCGTCCATTGTGTTAAAAGACATTTCATACAGTGATCATACACAAGTATTGTTTGAAATACTGACAATGACAGTTAAACACATTGACAATTCAAACTCCTTGTATTGTTCTGGTTGTGTCTCTGGACAATGAGTGTCTTGCCCCATTTGGCTGGTTTATGTCATCTGGTGCAAAACCTGTCACATCCCAGTGCATCTGATTTGGTAAGCCTGAGGGACTGCAGATGAAAACTAGCCTTTTGCTTAATTGGGTACATTTACATTTTGTGTTTTAATTAATATAACATAGTAAATAGCAAGTTTTG
Organism: Periophthalmus magnuspinnatus; assembly: GCF_009829125.3. Lineage (NCBI taxonomy): Eukaryota > Metazoa > Chordata > Actinopteri > Gobiiformes > Gobiidae > Periophthalmus > Periophthalmus magnuspinnatus. The sequence goes on from NC_047141.1 coordinate 15,090,436, forward strand.
TAAGAGAAAGCTAGCTCAAGATATTGCTTATGTTATTTATGAGCAATTAGCTAATTGCAGCACCATCGCCCATTCATTAACATTTGAGCCACATGCCAGTTTTGACACCTGCTAACAGCAAATGAGGATATAAATTATGGTTACACTATTCATACCATGTATTCATAAATCAAATACATCAACATCTTTATGGATTTCCCACAATGCCTCATGACCAGTTGCCATCTTGCTCTTAATATGTGACAGGGCCATAGCTGCTGCTGTAGGTGATAGGTGTGTTTCCTATTGTCCCTGGTCTGATTTCATTTCCTGTGTCCTGTTTACCACACACACTCGAGCTGATATGGATGAATTGCATTGATGGTATCAGAGTCATAAACACTTGTGTGATGTGCTGCCCGCTTACAGTTTTCACTTTTATTCCATCCATGTCTCTCAAGCTTCAAGGCAAAACACCTGTGGTACGGTGTGTTATTAAATCAACAGCCTTATTTGAGATTTAACCTCCTGAGACCTGCTGTCCTCATATGTAGACAACATATTTTTGGTTGTCTAGGCCACAATGCAAATTTTTAGAGGAAGAATAACAGCATACAAGAACAGCAACAATGCAAATATATTACATATATTCATTTTTTTTTAAAGTTTAGAATGTTTAGAATATTTTATTTTAATTTTCTTCCTGCTCCTGTCAGCAGCTCTTCACATGAGACACATTGTTCCAAGAGGCACAATTGTTGTTTCTCATTTTGTTTTTACATTCAGGACAAATGTTGCTGTGTTCAGGGTCTTAATAAATAGTTTTTGTAAATCATTATTCAAATGTTTTATCAAAATGATTAAAATGTCCACATATGAGGACATTTGATTTACATATTTTTTCTCAGAAACTACATAATGTAAAATGATAATTCTTTGTATTTAGACTCATCAGGTCCCAATCAGCCCAAATAACAAAGAGAAATTAATAAAGCATCCCATGCAAGAGCTTGGGTCTCAGGAGGTTAAATGGTAATAATGACAAAATAATACTAGAGGAAGTGTGAGTTCCTGTTGATCTGTTAAGCTTGTAATCAGTTAAACAGCATGATTTTTATTGTTTCACCAGGGCTGCAGAATGAATCACAGTTAAATCAAAATTGCAACTTGAATGACCGCAATTAGTGAATCACAAAAGCTGCACTCTGTAACTTTAATAGCAGGCCATCGCTTTGCCTGTAATGTTCCCAGGTATTTGTCATTATACTTATCTATCTTACTTTTATTCAATTACAGTTGTTTTATTTGAGATAAAAAAAATAATAATAATAAAAAAAACCTTGAAAACCATGCATTCTTACAGATCTGTGACGTTACCTGCTTGTTGCCATGGATATCATATAGATAAGTGAAATGTCTCACTGTGGAACGTTCCAGACAAAGCAATAGCGTCTCCATGGAGTCTCCAGACCCTTCATAATTACATAGTACACTTTTAAGTTATTCTTCACTTACCGTATGCATTCTGAGCATCCTGATTATTCACGTTTCACAGTTTTCACAGTAATGCTAACAACAACTATCATGCCAACGTGTACTTCCTATCAGACAATAAAATGCTTCATAATTAAATGCAGCCGACATATTTTGACCTCAAGAGCTTCTTTTGCACTATTTGTACTGAGGCAAAACAAATATTGCTCAAATACATGGAAGTAAATGTGATACAGGGCCATTAATTACGTAGCATTAAAAAAAAAAAAAAAGTTTTCAAACAACAGTAAGAACTAAATCCCTATAATTCTTCTAGCCCTTGTTTTTGTATGAGGTACCTCTGGATGGTACCTCATACAAAGTAGGGGCAGACACACAGTTCAGTACCAAGATGAGTAAAAAACTTAATAGGATGACAGTAGCTTCGTTGACCCACAGGTTGGGGGTGCGATTCCAGCTCCCACTGTTGTTGTGTCCTTGGGCAAGACACATAACCCTCCTTGCCTTACGTGTGTGTGAATGGGTGAGCGGTTTCTTGATGTAAAGCGCTGTATAAAAATGTGACTATAGTGAATTACAATAGATGGAGGATTAGCTTATTGAGCCTGTTACATTCTGAACCAACCCTATAAATCCCATACAGAATTTTATTTGGTCTAATTTTATTCTGAAGGAGAAACAATCTGTCACCATCTCACTGCAAAATGCTTATTACCCTTATTGCGCTATTTTCCTTGTGTATACATTTCATAGTTTTTTTCTATTTGCCTTAAGCACTGATTGTATTTTATAACCTTGGATTTAAAGCGCTGCCAAAAGCCAAAACAAAACCTCTGGTAACTGCAGAAAGAGCGGCAGATCCAAGCAAAGAAAGCTAATGCCCTTAAAAAAAGAGATATAAACAAGACGGGCCCAAGGGAAGCAATGAGCAGCTTTTCAGTACTCCTCCTATGAGAACTTCATAATACGCAAACCGCGAATGTTACTACAACGCCTTTCACATAAGCTCCCAATGCAAATTCCTGATACATCCAACCTTGGAAATGTGAAATATTTACAGAAACGTATGTTGAGTGGGTAGCATACCTGGAAGCGTGTTGGGCTCTGTAAGCGCTAATGAAAGGGTTTAGCTATACAGCGCATTCTTGGTGTTTGACCCGGTCGCTCAGTACTCTGGGTGGAAAATGCATCATGACACATCTATGCCCCAGGAAAAACAGCCTACATCTAACACAGAAAAAGAATAGCCTCGCATTGATATCGCGCAATGTTATGGCAAGTTATGTGTGGCTAACTTTGATTTGATGAAAGATGTAACGCACCAGTGGAGTGAGATAAATATTGTCTGTGGGACGTTACTGGAGGCCTGTAGTGTGCCATCGAAAACAAATCAAATGAATGAAGAAGTGTATTTCTTTTTGCCATTGGTTTTGATAATGGCGTTATCAAAAGCGTTCAGTCACATATAAAGTCCGTGTATAGGTTTGCGCGTTGGCACTGTTTGTACATGTTTCATTCATTGCCTGTTTCATCTTTGCTCTTTTGTTTTTCATGTTAAGCGCACAAGCTGTTTTTTTGCCATTTCAATCTATCCTCGAGGCTGATTTAACTCAACCACCCCAGCGTATGAGTTATAAGCTTCCTCTTATATGCTGCCATTTTGAAGACAATTGACCATACAAAAGATATAATATTTTGTTGAATTACTATGGAAACGGTCCTGACTTTCCATCATTCTGAAACCCATGGATATGACAGTGCATTGATGATAATGTTTACATTTAATTTAGCTAACTTTTCTCTTATTAATTAGTAAATCTTGTTTCTCTCACACTTGAAGTGTATTGGGTATACATGAGGCGACAGTAGCTCATTAGCAGAGTGTTTGTCCACAGATCTGAAGGTTACAGGTTCGATTCCCGCTGTCGACATGAATGTCATTGCTTGAACAGTAAGATCCACTGACCCACAGGTTGGCGGTGAGATACCAGCTCCCACAGATGAATGCTGTTGATGTGTCCTTGGGCAAGATACTTACCCATCTTGCTCTCAGTGTCTGTGTGAATGGGTGCTTTGAGTAACTGGAATGTTTAAAAAAAAGCACTGTATTGTAGCATTTATAGCAAACCTGTAATCTTGTAGAATTTTCAAATAGGACTAAAAATTGGATAGGATAAACAGTGTTCAGTAGGATAAGATACATGTCCAAGCAGCTGGAATGGATTCTTATAGGATTCTATTAGGATTTGCAAAATGTAATAGAACTTTTTGACTAGCGAAGAAGAAAGAGCCAGAGTCACTATATGATGCTTTGGGATGAGAGCTGATCTGTGCTCGTGGTCAAAAGATTCATGCATTTGAATAATATATGGTGACTCTTTCCACGCTTTAAAGTGCATATGACAGCTTTCATGTTTTTGTAATTATTCGTTGGTTTAGGGGGGATAGTAGGCTAGTAGTTTTACATCAGCTGAGTTCAGTTTGTGAAAAAAAAAAGCTGACCAGAAAACACAAAATTCCATCTAAAATACCGGGACAATTTATGAGCAAGGAACCCAACCAAATAAAGGTTATTAAAGGTCATTATAAACTTTTATTTATTCATTTTCATTAGTCTAATCATAACTCTTCTGGTATTTAAACAAGTTTTGGCCCTTATTTACATAATGGTTGCTTGGTAACAGTAAAAGAAAAATTCAAATCTGTCAACTGGACAAAAAGTTGTAGCTGCTTATCCAGGCCGTTTATTCAGTTCTTCAGCGGCTTGGATGAGCAGCCAAACCTCTTCACTCCTACAACTTTTTGTCCAGTTGACAGATTAGATTTTTTCTTTTACTATGGATCATGCCTGGCCAACTGAGGGATTACACAGACGTTGCTTGAAAACAGTTACGGAAGTACCTCTACCTATGTCATATCTGTTTCCCATGTTCGACCAAGAAGTAAAATGATAAACTTCACCAAAATTAGACAACTAGGAAAAACTAGGCAAAATTTCTTTAGTAAAATCTTAAATATAATCATGTTAAATGTAGAGAAATGCTTCAGCTGCATTTATCCAGGCTTCAATGGCTTGTTTAGAGTGCAAATTATAACTTCACGTTAACATCTTATTACCACATTGATGGAGCTTAAACCCCCCTTCACTGTACTCCACACATCAGTATGCAGACTGGTGAGCCGCCTCCCCTGTGTCTGCAGTGATAGTCCTGACAGTGCTGCTCTCTGGGGTGCCCTTGATAATTACTGTCATCTGCTCCACTGCTTTCCTAATGAGGGACTGCTATTAGATCCCATAGAGCGCATTTTACTCACCACGCTCTGACACTCACCTGTAAACAACATCTAACACTTTACATGCTGCCCTACTGTATTTTACACAGCCTTGAAGTTTTTCTTTAATTTCATGACTTCTGTGTATATTATTGTGATGGTAATGGAAAAAAAAAAAAAGTATACTACTACTCACAAATGTGGATATGCCCATTTTTCTTTATTTTTACTACTTTTTACATTTTATATACATACAGAAGACGTCAAATATATGAAGAAAATGTAGTAAAGGAAATTAAATAGGGATTTGAATATAAAAAAATAGTATATACTATAAATAGAGTTTTTTTTACCTTTTTGTCTTTGCTACACAATTCTATATATCTTACTTCATATATGTGATGTCTTGTGTATGTATATAAAATGTAGAAAGTAGTAAAAATAAATAATAATAATAATAATAATAATAATAATAATGTTAATAATAATAATGTTAATAATAATAATAATAATAATAATAATAATAATAATAATAATAATAATAATAATAATAATAATAATAATAATAATAATAATAATAATAATAATAATAATAATAATAATAATAATGATAATAATAATAAGATGGTGTGTCTGAAACTTTTGACTGGTAGTGTGGTTCATTGTGAGTACTGTTACAGAAGACATATTGCGCTTTTATTAAGAATGTCATATTAAACTGTAGTTTCTTGTTTTACATTTTTATTTAAAACAATGTAATAATAGAAACAGGTTCACTGAGTTCAAAACTAGAGAACTTTAAAAAAAAAAATCCTAATCCTGATTTCTTTAAATAGACCTAATTGTATACCGAAGTAGGCAGAGATATTTTTTCAGAGAACTACTACAAAATACAACCCTGTGTAAACTAATATTGAGGAAGAACATGGTTAAAAGCTTAAAACGTTGATTTTACATAATATGTCATTTTTAAGTCAGTGGTAGAAATACACCACTGACGCCATCGATCATGTGTTCTCTCCGGCTGTAGTTTCTGTTCCTGGACTTTCTCTTCTCTCAGTTCACTCCTTATCAGCACATATCAGAGCTAGTCCAGGTCAGACAGGCTCACTTAAACTCAGGGGAGAAATGGTACGAGATAGGCAGGTGAATTTGAGATAGTAGAGCTATAATTGTTTACTTCCCAAACCTTCAGACAACAGCTGTGATTTGGTGTTACCTGATCCGCACCATGTCACTCTGTACCGTGACATATCGAGTCAGGCATAAGGTGGAAATCAGAACCATCAGCCAAGTCATTTTAGATCAATATAGCAATTTACAGTGACCAAAATATAAAGTAATATTCCACCATGAAGCACCTATCACCTCACCGGAAAAGTTTCATATTGCATCTTTAAATATGCACTAATATGCAGATTTAGGGCTTTGATGTGTTGAAACTGCAAGTACACTACCAATCCAAGTTTGGACACACTTTCTCACTCAGTCAATGTTTTTTTCTTCATGTTTACTACTTTCCACATTTTAAATACATACGGAAAACATCAAATATAAGAAGCAAGATGCACAGAATGATGCAGCAAAGAAAGAAAATGTAATACCTCAACCAAATACTTTTATATTCATATCCTCAAAGTGGCCACCCTCTACTTTGGCGACACTGTTTCAAACCCGTGGCCGTCTCTCTATGATCTTCTTAATGAACTCTCCTGAAATGTTTTTTACTTCACAGTTGTGCCAGGTCAGCGTCAAGAAATGCCAAAAGTACAAACAAGAGTTCAAAGCAAAGGTTTTTGTTTTTTTTTTATCTAGAATCTAAAACAAGTTATTAGGGCCACAAATGTGTGAAGGGGGCGAGTCAGCATCTGAGTCAGCATTTTAGAGCCTTATTTTGAGGAAAACTGCAAAATGCCACATACATTGCCACAATTGGAGCCCGGCCCGAAAAAAAACAAAAAAACCCAAACAAACTTAGGGTTGGCAGCCCTCTTACTGAAGTGTGCCCTTTAAAGTCGCAGGGACCCTTTGTCACTGCTTGCCATTTTAATTTTGACTTAATTTTTTGTTAACTCCATTTGATATGTGTTCATTCATAGTTTTGATGCCTTTGAAAATCTATAATGGAAATAATGATGGAAATAAAGAAGAAACATAAATTATTTGTCTTTCCCACCTCCTTAGCCATTACCAAAGTCTTTTTTTTTTTTTTTTTTTACTGTCCTTTACTTTTTGTTTGCTTATTTATCATCAATAGTTTAGAGAACTATAAATATTCTTGATCCTATTCTGTTCAGCTGTCAATCAAATTAGTTTCTAAAAATTTGTATTGTTGTCTCCAGTCGTTTTTGTTTACACTGCGCACTCTGGATTTGCACCGTAATTTTAAATCCCATTACGGCTGCCTTCATCTTCCCCTGTTTTGTTTTCACACTTCCTGATAGGACCTTTGACCTCTGTATGATTTCTACTTCCTTCCTTTCTCGTAAACCTGCATACATCAAATCAGACAGTTGGCTCCAGCTGTTTGTGACCTGTACTGTATGTAAGGGCACATTTCTGCTCTGTTCTAAAGTGGGCGGGGTCGTGGGGTCGTAGTGGGTGGGGTCAATGGGTAGAGCACATTCCTGGCTAATTGTAAAGCGCTAGACATTATACCTAAACTTTAACAATGCTATGGTGACATAAATATTTTTACACCTCTGCCATCACAACTTGTTTGTACCAGTAATACATCTAACAAAATATAAATGGCACACATGGGTTTTAGAATCATGAGAAAGTAGGACCGTTGCCATAGAGATTAATAATTTAAAACAAAATATTATATCTTTTTAATGGGAAAAGGTCCTCAAAATGTTGCATATAACAGGAAGTTGAAAACCATGGATATAAAATAACATGGGTTTGGTTCCTGCTGGTTTTATGGTAGGTCAAAGGGATATCAAGGAAAGTTGGTGTAATTGTAGTGTTTGGTGAGTGTTTTCTGTGCTTTGTGAAATTGGAGAGTAGAGATGTGGGTAAATGGTCAGAATAAGTGTAGGTGTTAGCGTACAAAATGATAGTCTTGTTGAGGCCGATGGAACAGGGTCATACACCTGTGGAGATTGTTTTTCAGAAGGTTATTTTGTCTGTTTTCAAAATGACAAATCTACTCTAAATATTACTTGGTTATAGCTCCAAAAGCAACTCAAAACACATTTTTGTAATGTGAATCAGGCAGTTGTGAGCTGGTACTGATGTAATTTCACATCGTATCTGGAATCATTATAATGACTGCATTTCCAGAGACTTTGTTTTTAATTTGATAGCACATGGCAAGTAAGTCTGTATCGGTATAAAAATGTAACTGTTTTTAGTTGAATGACTGTGACCAGCAACTACAATTTAAAATGATTCCAGGAAGAGTAGCTGACGCAGTACGCTGCAGATGCTAATGGGGATCAAAATTACCACTAAACAATCAGGTCTACTCAATCGAAGTAAAAGTAGTCATGGAATTAGTTTTTTCTTACAAAGAATCCAAAAGCTGTCCCTCTAAGACAGAAGGTTTACCGTTGCCATGGTGAATGCTCTTTTCTGGGATCCATTGAAAAAGTTCTCTGGTAAACTGGGGGTTTACCGTGTCTGGCCATGTCCCAATTCGCCAAAATGCCCTTAGACGCACCATTCGAAGTGTGCGTCGAAGGGCAGTTACGTAACTTCCGGCGCGACAAGGGCTGTCCCATTTCAATGCACCCGACTGAATGCACCCGACAAATGTGCCCTGCCCTTTCCAGCGTTTCCACGGAGATCAGCCATAACCGAAGCGTGCATCCATGCAGACTTCACGCACTGCTATATCCCATCATGCACCGCGCCTAAGCAAAAAAGAGAAGAAAATGGAGTCCGCTGCGCAATACGCAATCAAATGTTTGTACTGGTTTATCTCAACTACAACAGTGCGACATGAAACTGTTAAATCTGAATAAAGATAAATACAGGCCGCGTGTTTGTGGATTAAAAAGGAGGGGAGTTACATTGAATAAAGGAATGTACAGTTATTCCCAGACAATAAGAAGACATTATTATCATTAGAAATTATTATTGCAACAATAAGAATAATGTAAGAATGTTTGTTTCTATTGTAAGCATCAAAGAGGACCAAGAGACTGAAACATAAAGTCAGAAGGGTTTAATGAGTTCCACAGGTAAAGTGAACAATGAAGCAACGGACTCTCAGGAAAGGATAGAAGAGAGTCCTGAGATGTGCACAGTCTTCATGAGTTCAGGTATATTCCATAGGTCTGTGCCCCCTGGTGGGCATGTGTCATTTACCTTCACGTTAGTAAATCAACGACCAGTTTGATGTAGTGCTGCACAGCTAGAAAATACTTTGCAATAATAAGATGAAAAGAACTGGCACGGCATTGATGGGAAGCAGCGCCCTCTACTGGTATTAAAGTGGTTTAGCCACAGATCAAATTAAATCTGGCCAAAATACCGAATCGTTAAACTGCAATATCCCACTTTATGTACAAGTCGTCAGAGTTCTCTGGTTTATGGACTATGAATGTAAAAATTATATTGTTACCTCTGTCTCTGTTATTATGTTTTCATAAGGTATATTCTGTTAAGTTATGAAATGGCTACAATTGAGAAAAAATCACCTTGAACGTAATATTTGCCTACTGATATTCAATCTAAACAGAAATAAACGGCTGCGACGACGACATCTTGACTTCTTCTACTAAATAATAACTAATTAAAAATAACGTATTTAACGTACGTATAGTATGTGCAAAGACAGCGGTGGAAGTATGTTTCGTGGTGTAGGCCTGTCCCATTTCAGCAAGATGGCGGCTACACAAAAGAGTACACATTCTCAGCCAGGTACTTCGAAGAGTACTTGGAAGAGTATGGATTTGGCGAATTGGGACACGACCGCTGTCTGTGCGCTTACGTTACGTAGCTTACATTACGTCGCCTAGCAACCGTGACAGTTGTTGACTCATGACCAAAACATTTAAAATAGACATTGAAATAATTACAGTTTTATATTTGTTTATTATTTCATGGAGGAAGAGTCAAGGTGTCATCGTCGCAGCTGTTTATTTCTGTTTATATTGAAGGAAGTAAGGAATTAATCTTTCCCTTTGAATATCAATAGGCAAATATAACATTATAACGTAATATGTGATTTCTTCCCAATTGTAGCTAGTATTACATAACTTTAAGAAAACATACATTGTTTCTCCCATAGAAGAAGACACGTGCGGTGCATGATGGAATATAGCAGTGCCCAAAGTCTGCTCGGACGCACGCTTTGTTCACGGCCAATCTGTATGGAAACGCAGGGCACATTTGTAGGCTGCATTCATCGGGTGCATGAAATGGGGAAAGCCTTGTCGTGCCGGAAGTGATGTAAGTGCCCTTCGATGCAAGCGCGTGTCTTGTCCACCTGTCATCCACGCCCATCTGAAAACGGAGACTCACCGGTGTTCAGTCACATCTTCATGAAGGATAGGGAAGTGTGTCTTCTGGATCCCAGGCAATTAAAAAAAAAAAAAACATTTTCTAAAAATATCCAAAATACCCCACTAGGCCTATGTCAACAAAATAAAGGGATACATTTAAATCAGGATCTTTAAACTTTTTTTATTTAGGATTATTGGGATTATTTATGTAACCTATATATTTTATGGGAAAATATTAACTGATGAAAAATGTGTAATTATGTAGGCTAAGTAAATAAGTTTCAAACTGATATAGCAAAATTCAAGATTGTTTTTTTCAAAGGCAATATATATCCATGCCTCTTTTTTCTTCTAAATTATTTTACCAGAGGGCCCATACTGAAAATAATGATTGCATTTTTTTTTCCTGAAAACTAAACAGCGCTCAGTTGTTTATACTAGTCTATATATCCTTCTTAAACAAATAGGTGTGTTTTATTTCCAGTAGCTAAATGTGTGCTGCCTTCATTTGTTTTTGATTTGGGCAGTGATGTGGACAGCTATGTGTTTACACCGGTGTGAAGGACCCCTCCGCACTAGGTGCGCTCTGGGTGCAGAGGCAGCAGAGGGACATTTGAAAGGGTGTTTTACAGACTAAAATACTTTAGTTAGTGAAGTTAAGTTTTTCTAAAGTACGAGACAATGCATGAAGAGACCAAAGGTAAATCGTTTTGCAGACAGAACTTTTCAGAGAAGAGTCTAAATGTGTGCCTACTTTACACTATGGGACCTGCAGATAAAACAGTGAAACTGGACGTGTATAATTCTGCAGACAGGACACACCTCAGAGCGGCAGAGGACAGCAGGTGAGTCCGTTTATTACACTGCTGTTTTTGGTTGTGGCTCATCGTTTTGTCTTTAAACATCAGACGATGTGAATGTAGTTAAAGTGTCACTGCTCCTGTGTCTGATTAATACGGTTGATTATGGCAAAAATTTCTTACATCTGCTGGACGAAAAAAATGGCATGTGAACCACTCCGAAATGCGTTGTAAATGCTCATATAGGGATGCACCGATTTGAAAAACGAGTACTCGCCGATACAGAGTAAAGATACCGATACCAAACATCATTTTTACTGGTGTTTGATTATAGTACTAAATCTAATTCATTTTGTAGGATTTTTATAATATAGACTGCTTTTTCATCTTAGAATACTTATCTTATCTATTGAAATCGCTGTAATTAGGTATAATTCAAAAATTATTTATTTAAATAAGCACCTAGCTTAAATATTTTAGACTACCTCTTTGCAGACTGCGCTAACTGCTAACCTGCTAACTGCTAACGCTACGAGCCACCTAGCAACATTAGCATGCTACTATTGTAAACACAAGCACTGCGCTGATATCCTCTGTGAACTATAAAACACTTTTAGTCCTAAATATTTGTATATTTCATGTGACAGTTCCATATGATTACAGGTGCGCTTAATGTGCAGAACAGTTAATGTGCAGCTTTATGTTCAGAGCTCACTGCTGTGGAGAGATGATCTGTGAGCATTAGACAAGAGGCCACACAGCTACAGTGGTATCGGCTCTTGGTATCGACAGTCCATTGACGAGTACGAGTACTGGCACCCGATACTGGTATTGGTATCTCTGCATCCCTACTCATTAATATACAAATAGGCAAATTCAGCTTAGGGCCCCCTAGGGCTAGGGCCGGCCCTGCTGTGAGGTTCACACCAAAATAATTTTATACCGTGAGATTTGGATATCGTTACATCCCTCCCAAAAAACAAAAGCTTTTACTTTAGATGTGTAGGTCTGGAAACGTATCCTGTTTCCCCGATTTCCAATGGGAGTGATAAGTTGATTAACCATGGTCACATGATTCATTTGTGTGGAACAAACCATGTCTGCTTACAGAAAAGAAGAAAAAAAGACATGCTTAAATGAGCGGCTATGATTGGCAAGCCCCAAGTAAGGACAGATGTTTGACATACTTTATGGTCTGGTTGCATACCCCTTTTCAAATAGAAAGTAAGAGGGACTGGCTGGTCAGACAGCTACCTTGATGTTGTCTAGCCTATTTCTCCATGCTTTCTGAAACCTATCTAGAATGCTAATGCTTCTACCTCTTACAAAGTCATAGTCAATATTTTGCTGCTATTTTTCCAGTCTACAACCATTGAAATTCTCTCCCTTAGGGTCATGAACAAGTAGTGGCTTCGCTCTAGGGATATTCATTACTTACCTGTACAACTCTCTCATCTAGTCTGTAAATGTTAGCATAGCATGGTCTGTAGCCCCTTGTGTGGTTGGGGACTGGTTGGAGGTTGTTTTTGTGTCCCTAGTGTTAACAGTGCCCTCAGGTGAAGTATTCCGGCTGCATTCCACAAACGTGTAGTCAAAGAAACACAGGGAGAGGCATGTCCAGATATGTGCCAGAAATTTTAAGGATGCATGTTGAAAGAGGTTGCAATTGACAGTTTTGAAAGACATTTATTCCAGTGAGTGAGGAGATCAAAATGAAATGGAAAATTGATGAACAATCAATTTAAGAAACAATAGGTTGTACCAATACACATAGTTTTAGAAAACACACACAGAACGTTTCTATGCATTTTGGGGACATTACACATTGACTTGCATTCAGTTCCTGGAAAGTGGTCCTAACCTTAACCATATTTAGTACTTCCCCAAAGTTAATCTAAACCTTAACCATCACCCGATTTTACCCATATCTTAACTTTAAAGCCATGTCTATTCTTGAAAGAGGGACCTGGTGACACAACATGGATATCAGCTTCCTGTTCAATTTGATAATTTTTTTTCTCATTTAAAAAATATATATCTTTTGTTTTGAATTGTTTGTCACTATGGCAACAGTTGTAATATTTCATCATACTGGACCCATGTATATTGAGTTCAGTCCACCTAATGTAATGACACACAACTTTCAAAACTCACATATAGTAGATTAACTGACAGATAGTATTGTTATAGAATATACCATCCACTCATTAAACTCACAATACAATATATAACACAGTCCTTGTTAACACAGATCAATGCTATTAAGTGATCACACAGTTCTCTTCTAATTCAATAGAAGAAAACCAGTTAACCAATCCACACTGAACCCATATATAGAAAGATGAACATAAGTACGAGCAAGGGGTAAAGCGTACGCGTTTCCATGACAGCGGCCCTACTCTCCAGTGTTTTTATAAAAGTGTGTGATGATGATAATGGGGAGGCAAATGGATTCCCTGTGGGGGTTACTTCTTTGTTGTAGAGGCCCCTTTTGGAGAGCCCATTACTGCAAATGTACATGCTTTTCTGAGAGTATCTGTGTGTGTGTGGGGTGTGTGTGTGTGGGTGTGTGTGTGTGTGTATATACGTACGTGTACGTACGTGTGTGTGTGTGTGTGCATGTTGAGGGGGTGGGGTAGGTCCATTAATATAATGGCTTTTTTCTTGATACTGATATTGACATACGTCAATATGGTTTTGAGCTTTACTTGAACATATATAGAATGAAATGCATAGTATGATGTGTCATGATTTTATCATTATTCACAATTATTGACCCAACAATAGTGAAATCCTTAATACATGTTCGTTCATACTTTCCAGTAGATCATCATTGCTCTAGTATGTGGCCAGCTTATTGAAATCCAACAGTGTGAATGAATGAAAGTTAATGTCACATAAACAGCCACATAAAAAGCACTGTAGACTTACTTTTGGAGCATACTGTAGTGATATCAAAAGGGGAAATTGATATAACAGATTGGATTAAGATTAGTTCTAAGATAAAGCAGAACTCACATGGCCTTTGTGAGTGTTTGGCTTTGGGAGCACTACACAACAAAAGTTGAGAAATATTACCAATCCAGTAAAATCAATTATCTAAATTCATTAATACATTCATAACTAATTAAACAGTGCTCAGAAGGTTCGGAAATTCTTGTACCATATCACTGACCCATATCTGGAAACAACATCACTATTCGCCAAAGCAAATATGAATATTTATGAACCAAGTTCAACAGACAGCATTCAAATATGAAATATGCAAATGAGTGTGGCTCTAGACTGGGATCTAAAGGCTAAAGATTAGATAAACTGATACGAGTTATCTAAGGTTATATGTTGCATCTAAACTGAGTAAGCCAATCTGTGATGTGTGCGCATACGACCAGGAGCAGGATGTTTCTAGCTGAGTAGATCTTGATGTCTCAGTCCATGCTGTTGTGCTGATGCCTTCAGAAGGTTAAGCTGCATGGGGCAGATGAAGAGGCTTAAGTGACATCTATTGTTGAGAAAGAAGGGAGGACGCTGGTTGATATCCATAAGGTCTGAGCAGATCTGTCAATCTGTAATATTACAATGTCATAGAAATGGTCACAAAATATATATATTTTAATTCTTGGGATTATTTTGACTCGAGTAATTGCAATTATTGATGAAAATTATAATCTTAACATCCCTGTATGTTTTTGTGATTGTGATCATATGTGAATTTATCACCATTTACTTTTTTTTTTAAATTTCAATTTACTACATTTTACAAACCTCAGTTTACTGTCTATTGCACATAACAACTTGTAATAATAATAATAAAACTCACACTTATAATGAAGGAAGGCACTCAGACTCTTAAAAAATGTGAGGATTATCATTTTTTTATATTATATAATCAATTCATATTCAGGGGAAGACAGACACAGTTGCCCTGAGTTAGACTAACAGAAGCAAGACTGTTAATCTGCACCATCTGCTTCTCAAACTACCACCAATCACTCACAAACATATTTTCAAGGTAAGTGTCTTGCCCAAGGACACAACAAGCTGGGATCTATTCAGAGTTGATGGCAAATGCCATAACTCACTCCCCTTCATCTGTTTTTAACTTGAGCTGTAACGTGATGTAATATCAGTACAGGACCGTAAGTGAGATTTTATCGAACCATGAAATACTGAAGAATTCTGACAGCTGAGCAACTTTTTGCACTTAAATTGATTGAATATGTTGCTATGGTTACAGAGAATCAATAAAATGAATGCACTTGCTTGCTATCATTACATCTTTATTTTTGTTCTTATTGTAATGGTTCAGTGTTTGCAGGTCTGGTTCATGCATACTCTTAGTTCAAGAGGCTCTTCATTTTCTTTAAAGTTAAGTTTCTTCAAAGTTAAGTAGTAGCATTTGTGGTTTGCGTTATGACTGTGCATCAGACTGAAGCGGCACGTTTTGCATACGAAGTGTACTTTTGTTATGTATATGCACTCTGAGGCTGTTAAAACACTAGGTATCAAGTTCACACCTCACTGTGTTATTTCACATTCTGAATTCCCCATTTCCTGGACAATTGCACACTCAGACATACGTTTCATGGGGGTCATAAGTAAATCATCACCATTGTTCTATATAACACCTTCTGCAACTCGCAATATGTAAAGTTTGTCAGATTCTCACATAGCCTTTATG